>NC_140961.1:110533022-110703022 GCF_056783735.1 Eptatretus burgeri | reverse complement strand
TATACATATATACATATATACATATATATATATATACACAGGAGGTCCGGCGAAAAAGTAACAGGAGTGAGCCTGCTGTGTGCTCCACTTACGCAACTCAAATGAATGGGTTGCGTCACAGTCCTTCGCAACATTCCAGCAATATATATGATTGGTGATGGTTGACTGCGCTCATTGTGTGACTTTTTACAGGTCGTGCTTTATACGTTGTCTAGTCTGAGTCGTCGCGCTATGAGTCGTGAGCAGAGAGCTAATCTGAAGTTTCTTGCCAAGCTTGGCAAAACATCTTCCGAATGCTTCATGATGCAGCAGCAAGTTTATGGGGAAGAAAAGATGTCACGTTCACGTGCATTTGAATGGCATAAGAGGTTTTAAGAGGGACGGGAGGAGGTTGAAGACGATCCACGATCTCGAAGGCCTTTAACGAGCAGAACGGCGGACAACATTGAGCGTGTGCAGCAGATGGTACGCGCAGATTGTCAACTCACGGTGCGGATGATTTCTGAGGAACTTTCCATCAACAAGGACACTGTCTGGAGCATCATCACTGAAAATCTCGAAATGAGCAAGGTGTGCGCAAAGATGGTCCCCAAGCTGTTGTCTGAGGACCAGAACCAGCAAAGAGTCACTGTCTGTCAAGACATTATCAAGTGCCTCAGGACGATCCAGACATGCTCGGGAGAGTCATTACTGGCGATGAATCGTGGATATTCGGATACGATCCCTCGACCAAATGGCAGAGACTTCAGTAGAAAAGTCCTGCATCACCAAGACCAAAGAAAGCAAGGATGTTGAAATCGAAGGTCAAGGTGATGCTCATTGCATTTTTTGACATCAAGGGCATCGTCCATTTGGAGTTTCTAGCACAGGGTCAAACAATGAATCAATACGTGTACAAGGAGATCCTCCGGCACCTCATGAGATCAGTCCGGGACAAGAGCGATCTTTGGGAGAACAACGTCTGGGTGCTCCACCATGACAACGCCCCTGCTCGCAAGCCCCTGAGCATCCGACAGTTTCTGGCGGAGAAGAACGTGCCAACTCTGGAGCAACCCCGTATTCGCCAGACTTGGTTCCTTGTGATTTTTTCCTATTTCCAAAGCTCAAGGGGGTGATCAAGGGGACCCGATTTCCTGATGTGGTGGCAATCAAAAGGGCCGTGACAACAGAGCTCCGCAGAATTCCAGAAGAAGCCTTTCAGGGGTAAATTGAAGCGTGGAAGAAGAGGATGGACAATTGTGTGAGACTGGAGGGAAACTATTTTGAAGGGGACAAGCTGTTATTTCAATATATTTTTTGGAATAAAATTTCTGTGAAGTCGGTCCCATTACTTTTTCGATGGACGTGTGTGTGTGTGTGTGTGTGTGTGTGTGTGTGTGTGTGTGTGTGTATGTGTATATATATATATCCCTTTGTTCTGTTGCATCCTGATCTGTTCAGTGTTCCAGATGTTCCATGAGCCTTGACTTTGTATACAAAAAAAAGAAAAAAAACAGTGATCATGCGTGCCAACATGTACCAGATCATTTAGCCAGCCCATCTGCAAGGATCGGTAACAATGATTTCTTCAAACTAAGTAAACCAATTGGGTTGCAATTCTTCGCATGACGATTATGTTTCAGTCGGTGCATATTCACAAGAGGAAAAAAAGAAAAAAAGAAATCAAGTTGTGCTGTGGAACGTTTTATTACAAACAATTTTCAACAACAAACTGCAGCCCCATAAGCAAGCACAGCAGCAGCACAAAACAGTTTTTTTTAAATATATATTTCAGTGAATCCTTGTGAGCTCCTCCACCAACTTGATGAGGTCATCAATAGAGGCTTCTCGCTTCATCCCACTACCATCGTCAATCTGGGTGTACAAAATAACTGACAGTTTGCAATCAAGAATTGGGAATTAAACCCCGGATGGAGAAAAGCATTTCTACACTGTAATGATCGTGGTGTTACGTCACATACTTTAAAAAATAAAGTGCAATCGTATGAGGAACATCATATATTAAAAAGACTATCTTATCTTTCAAGTCTTAACCCCCCCCCCCCTTTCCCAAATCCCTCATTTTCCTCATCCCTCCAGGGTGGTTTCTTGAGTTCACATCTGCATTTGAAAAGTAAAGTGTAATTTGTAAGATGATTACCACTGTGGGTAAAAACGTGATTCAAAGGTTGGTTCGAGGAAGTCTAAGACCCATAAGCAGTTGATTCCTCCTTTAATGCATTTGTTGCAAACCATGAAGGTGGCAAGTGAGACATGATGGAGTCATGAATAACTACAGTTTTTTGTGTTATATTTAAATACCACGCTGTCCCTCGCCGGCGTTTTAAACATGAGCGCCATTGAAAATGATAGATTACAACCAAAAGTACCCCATCACTGAGGTTAAAGTTTATGTTAATCTATCAATTTTAATTATTTCATGCAAAAATGGTCAATTTTGTTGCACTCAAAAAAAAAAAATACCCTTTCCCATTTGTGTTGTCCTGTTTACCAAAAATTACTATTTTGGTCACTTTTACCTCAATTTGCAGCTTTGAGACAGAGAGAGACAGATATTGTCTCCAGATCTTTACCAAAAGTGAAGAGTTGGGGGCTAAAAATGATAAGTCGCATGATATTTCAAGGCTGGAGTACCCCAAGCCAGTGTTCTAGGACCCATATTATTCCTAATCTTCAATGATCTCACTAACTTTCTGGAAACACTGAAGCCATCAAGTAAGAGTATTGGGTTAGGAAGGATTAATGGGGATCATAAAGATCATTGGTCATGATTGGGGTTAAAGATGAGGTAGCAGTGTTGCTCTGCCTGCATGAAGTCTTGGAAGGAAGAGTAGGAAAGAACGGCCTCTGGAAGGCAGTTCCATAAGAGAAATGAGGAACGAAGGAGTAGAGGTGTGCGCTCAGCCTAAATAGCTGCTGAGCTTGGAGGATGCGACATAACTTCCTGGTTTATGGGTATTGGCGGCACCATCTTTATGGCATGCCTGGTGTTGGCTTAATGGTTCGGGTGGAGGGCTTTGGATCCGAGGGTGCTGAGTTCAAATCCCGCTCAGCTGTTGAATTAAAACCAGGTGGGGTTAACTCGGCCTGTCATTCTTTCGAGGTCGGCAAAATGAGTGCCAGCTCGCTGGTATCCTGTGTCGGAGTGGCGACCCGTCCTCGATTGTGCCCATTAGCCAAGGAGAGTGCTGAAGCAACACCAACACACTGCACAGAGTATGGTCCCAATATCCTCCTCGTCCTCCTCATCTTTATGACACGTTTCTCTCCATAGTAAGTGGGGTGATTAAGAAGTAGTTTTGATCTCCTCATGGATGCCAACCTAGAAGTGTTGCCCGTGTTCTGTCATTTGAATGATGAGCGTCAAACAAGGAAGCAGCACATACTATTTTTTAAAGTTTTTGGTATGTCAGCTCCAGTCAAAATCGACCATCAACCCACCCAGAATCAGAATGAATGCACCAACCATTATGCCACAAAGTCGGATAAAAAAAAAAATCAAAACAAAAAATCGAAAGACTCTTATAAGCCTTCTCAGGTAGTGTCCTTCAAACTCTCGGTTACTTTCTCTTTTATCTTCCTGAGCAGTAAAGCAGTTTGAACATTTGTTGTTGGTTCCTGACTCTTGAAAACATTTATGCACAACATTCCAATCATCTTATATACCACAACATAGAGGTAATAAATACATTCACAAAGTGTACTTTCTTTTTCTTCAGTCTCTCGACACTTCTTTAATGGCCACGACGATTGCCACCGTCTTGTGGGATAGGCCAAGGAAAGTTTTTTTTTATCAAAGTCTTTAACAAACTAGCTGACCTGGCCTAACTTTTGACTGAAAGTGTTTGTTTTTTTCTTTAACAGGATCTAATGCTCATGGAAGAGCTGGAAGACAAATTGTACAGTTGCATATGCACATACACACAGACACTGTAAATTAAACAACACTGGACTTGACTTCAGATAAACACAACGACTGAGCTTGGGGGAAGTGACATCACTTCCGAGAGCACTCTGGGTACTCGCGGTCATATTTTCTTTTCTCCAAAGAGGGTCAGCGAAGAAGGAATTTCCTCCTCACCATCAATGCCAACCAATGGGTTTGTTAATGCTCAACCCTTTTTCAATGCTGAGCATCCAGCAAAGAAGCAGCATGTACTATATTAAAGGTCATTGGTATGACTCTGCTCGGGTTTGAACCACCGATCTCCCAGACTCCTCCAACCGTTATGCCACTGAGTCTGGTGACTTCCCAAATTCCCAATAGATTATGCCACTGAATCTGGAGACTTCCTAAAGTGACCGAGTCGGGTAATTGAGTCAGGTATTGGGAATTTGTTCAGGGTGCTTGGAATAACTCACAAACTCTTCATGAAAGACACCATGGCATATTTAACATCCACTAACGAATGCTAACAGATGGGACATCCAGCTTAACATTCATCCAAGGGAGGGCAGACTCTGTGATGCAACGCCCTGTCTGCGAAGCAACGATATGACAGTTTAATGCTGGGCTGAGAATCGAACCTGGATTGCCAGCTCGAAGGAAAGTAAGTGTCCTCTGTACCATCCTGTTAGACTTCGTTGTTTTTCAAAGTGCTTTCGTGTCAACATATTTTACAAAACATTGTTTGGGAAGAATGTCTCAAAAACGTAAGGTTCAAAATGTATGTGTAAAACAAGAGTAATCAAGCAATTCAACCACTTTGGTGAATGTAGTCAGAGGTAGTCATTAACAGCAGTGAATCTGAAAACATTTCAGGCCGAACTTACGAAAGGCGTTTAGCGAGTGTCTTGATAACACACACCTAACCCCTTAAACAGTGACAAAAACATCGTTGCACGCACACAGCTAATCGCCCATCTAAATAGCAATTATGAAGGGAGATAAACAGTGGGAGGTAAAAAGCCGTTTGGTTGTGCACGTCTAAACAGCCGATTAGCCTATGAAACACTGCACATATCTCCAACGTCCAATTTAAATAATGCACTTGCATAGAATCTCAGTGTCACAGACAATTGTTGGAGGGCAGTCAGCACATTGCTCCTCATCTTAGTCGATCCAGGTCATCTTGCACTAGATTCAGCAGCCAACAAAATGATTCCTTTGAGAGTCTAACTCTGGACAAATTTGATATATAGTAACATACCTTTTCATTGCATCTATCCTTGAAGATTCTCAATGCACGTCAGCAAACTTCCCTATTCCTACCCTCTGGTGCATCCTTTTGATCCAGTCCCTTTACAAAAGTTATTCTCTGCAGACTACTGTAATTAGAACTCTAACCGACTATAGTTTAACTCCAGTATTAAGGAATAATTCTCTATAGACGACTGTAATTAGAATTGTAACCAACTACAGTTCCAACTCTCATTTTTGCTTTGCTAATTCAAGCAAATGTGCCATGCAAACTACCAATTATAAGCTATGCAATACCTGCTTCAAGGCCTTAAACACACTCTTAAACATGCCCTCGCTGACTTGTAAAAGTTTGTTATTAAAATGCTTGCGATTAGGTTTTGATCACGCATTAATTAAATCACTCTTCAGTGATTGGCGACTAACTTTGAGCAGGTGATTATCGCACGATTAGCGATTCCCATACGCGCCTATCTCTGAAACACCTTTCGTAAATTTGGCCCCAGCATTTGTTCAAAGTTTGTTACAAAAAGCAATTCACCTGCAGGCCTGATGCCACTTCCAGCATTTTTGGTCTATTCAGATCCAGGAAGCTCTCAATCAGGTCGCCGTCAACGAACCCTGTTGCAGTCTCCGTCTTCCTCTCATTGTGAAACGATCTCCAAGTGTCAGGATGTCAAGGCAATTAGCAATACCTAAAGTTTCAGTGGGGCACAGCAATTGAACCTTCCGAACAAGACAGTAGAAGATTAATTCATACTACATAGCATGAAAAAACGTTAACCACACAGCATTTAACCATTTCAGATCAGAATGTGTGGATCAAAAGTAATTTGGAAGCAATGATATGCTTAAGCATTAGTCTGGTCACATTAGTTGAAAAGTCATGTGAAAATCGACAAATATGTTGCCATGTGGTCTGCAAAACACCAAACGAGAAAGAACAATAAATGATTGGAGACCCATGCTAGGACTTGTTTTGTGTGGCTTATAGTATGTATTTTATCAACATACTCACATTCTAATTGTACCATACATACTTTATAGATGTACTCACATTCTAATTGTACGTAATTTATAGAAGTACTCGGTTGAAAAAAAGAGAATGTGTACTACTGGCTACCACGAGGTAGCATTTGTGACCTACTTTAGCACATTCTGTGCAGAAAAACAGACAAACAAATGGACCCAAATGCAATACCCTACCCTCTACTCTGGCCAGGGTAACTCGCAACATTTTAATCGGTACTTGCATTCAACCAATCATTGCTCTCCTTCACAACTGACATGTTCACTGTCAAAAATGTGAATACAAACACATCCTTTAGTCTTTAGTTCCATAGTGAAGAGCCCCAAGATAAACCTTGCAGGCATTATTGTTGGATCCAGAAAAATATCAAAAGCTGGGAGAATATTGTGCAATATGAATGCAACCCTTCCACTACTCGACATGTTTATATTACATATGCAACTAGAAGGGCACTCAGTTGAACGCATACCTCCACCACATAATGCCTGATGCATGAGAACATATCGGGCCCATTACATTTTTGAAATATCATGCTATATATCGTTTTTTGGCACTCCTCTCAATGGCGAAGAATCACTTAAAATTTTTTCTTGTAGTAAGATCCAGATCAGCCCTTCACCAAAATCGAATCAGTTCATCCTCGTCACACCCCCAACCTGCCCACCAAATTTAATCTGGACCCGTCCACAACTTTTTGAGATATCCTGCACACAAACAAACAGCCAGAGAGGGGTGAAAACATAACCTACTTCAGCTTCGGTGGCAGAGGTAATAAAGTAAGTTTCCCACCCATCACCCCCAAAACTCTCATCAAAAATATAAGTGGATGACCCAAAGGATACTGTGCAAGAGCACATGCACACCCACTGTACTTATGTAAAACTCATACATGTCCAATATCTGCCTGCTCCCTTTCACAAAAATTTATCTTGGATTCATCTGACATCCTGGCATCTCACCTTTCTGAGACTATCTGCAGAGAAATGCATTTCTCTCAATTGCAGTTTTACTCTGAACAAAATGAAAATATTTATAAACTCTATTTGTATTTATTTAGATGAACAGAAAGTTCTAATTCAGTGAAGATTTAAAGAGAAACATGGATGGATCTTGATATGGCATCATATTTGCCACGATTCGGAGTCTGTTTCTTATTCATCCAGAAACATTCAAGGTCGAATCAAGGCAGGGTGAAATATTTTGAAAAATAATCCTCTCTCTCGTATTCATCTTTGAGTTGTCAACCGATACACATTTCTTTTATGTGCAATTGCATGGCGATACAGCAACATTCCATCTCCACCATTCACAAGGATATAATGAGTGCTCGATCTTGCCCACACTTTTGATGACCTTGGTGAGTCTATTCTGTGTGTCCTGCAGCAGCGCAAACAAGCTCTCGGACACAGACGTTACCAAGCCTTGGGGAACAGGAAAAAACATCCGAAAGGAAGAACACAGGAAAAATACTCGTCATTGCCTTGTGGATTAATGACGAATCATTTCACAAAATAAAGGTTTGAGATTTGAAAATACTTTGCTTTGAATACCTTTTAAAATATGAAATAGGATGGACAAAAAGAAGAAAAAAAAAAAAACTTATGACAAATGTTTGTAATCATTGAATGGAAATTTAAAAAAGACAATTGACTGCATCATCCGTTACACAGGAAAAAGAGGAAGAAGAAGGAGAATCTACCCAAAGAAACAAATATCCCACAAAAAATAAACGGGCATTTGAAAAATAAAAGACAAGGGAAGGGAGAGGTAAACAAACTTTTACCAATTAAAATCAAGATGATGGTTACCAAGGAGAATAAGATATATAGAAACAGTAAAAGAAAAGCATTTGGGAAAGACATTTTGGGAATAACAAGATCAAGATGAAAGAAATGAGATGAGCAATATTACCAATCATGCCATTAACAGTGCCAAAGAGCACAGATCCCTGTGTGGGTGTTGAACTCTCGCCCAGGTTCTGCATGACTAGCGAGCCATGGCAGAAAACATTCACAAACTCGCCAAGGTGGAATTGTCCCACCTCCAGCAGATGTTGCCGTTCTTCATCAGTCGTAGCTGCACTGCAAGCCACAAATGGATACAGCGTGTTGGTACGACGTTTTTGTCTTTTTATGTCGGTGTAAAAAAAAAAAAGAAAAAAAAGATTGTAAAAGCACAAAACGAGAGATGACTATACCTGTGAGAAACAAGGAGCAATATGCTGGGAGTTAGTCAAGTCTGTATTAAAGGTAAGCACTTCCTCTGTCCTGCTCCTCTCAGACAAGGGCACCTTTTTAAGATTGCTTGTGACAAGGCTGAATGCCATGTTTGACTCCAAAGCTTTTGTCCCAGATCCATGCTTCCCAGTTCCCAATCATCCCCATGTAAATGCACACGAAACCATGTTAGCATCCTTGCAGCTTCAGCAGAGATGGTCATTGCTGTGCAAACTCATTCTTTACCATTGGTCCCGATGGTGTAAGTGACCATTTTCTTAAACCTACACAGCTGAACTGTCTTCCCAGCCATCTACACTCTTTCGGTGCTGCCTGTCAATGCTATCCCATCCTTCACTCTGTATAGTAGTTGATGTCACCCTCATCCTTTAAAAAAAGTGTCATGACTTATCCACTTAACTATCATCCGATCAGCCTCATATCAATTGTATGCAGGTGATAGAGGCAATCACAGCAACAGTTCTCAAGGCTTATGTATTTTTCTCAACTGATAGTCTTCCAATTGGTTTAGATCCTCATCACTCAACAGTACATGTGCTCCTCCCCCTCCCCCTGCTTACACAGTAATGGTTGAACACACTAAATCTGTAAAATGGGGAATGAAAAATGTTCTTGGATATATTCAAGCCTTTTATACAGTCGAGCAACCTGCTCTGCCCGCTAAACTTTCTGCTTTCAGGTTCACTCATTGAAGTGACATGTTACTTTGGATGGTGTGTTCTCTCCTGCATATAAGAAAATGGCTTAGGGATTAATGAAGGAGTTAATTAGTGAGTTCCATGAGTTCATGCCAGTCTCCATTGAATGTGGCTGCCCCTTCCCAAACCTCTCCAAGGCAGGGTCAGTGACAATACCAAGTGACTGGCAACTACCGTGAGACAACATTCCGTTAGAGCCGATATTGTTGCCATAATCCATCAATGGACTTGGACTTGTATACGAGGACTTGAATGTTAGAGTTGGAATAAGATGTCCCACAATGCCCGAGATTAGTCATACCACGATTGTTTGTACAGAGAGACCCGTCACATTAAAAGCCATCAGACCTGATGCTGCGCAAGAGACCACGTGGCTGATGGCATGATCAATGAACTGGCATCCATGACGTCACAGAGGTAATAAAAATGGTCGGTAGGTGTGCACCAAGTAGATTAAAGGTGGGTAGTCAAGTGTGTGGGAAATGTCATATCAGCTTGGTGAAAGTTGAGGCCATTTGAAGTGCCTCCAATTGGAGCCCCACGATGAATGCTGACGAGGAAGCTAAGTATCAGTTTTCATTTCACGGCGAGTGATCACATGGCTTCATCCCCATAACGACGACAACTTGACCCACAAAAGTATATGAAGCATCTTTATTGCCGATGGAAACTTATAATACCCTGTTTAATATCACAGAGAAAAATGATAAGTTTAGTTATAACCCAGGAAGCGGAAACAAAACTACATCATTTTCACCTGGAGCATACAATTATTTTCATCAGTTCTCCTAAAATTTACTCTGTGTATTATTTTTCCTGACACGGGAAGATAAACCAGATTTTTTTGGTTTACATTTAATTTATAACCAATTGGGGTTGAGTATGCACTGAATGAAAATATTGTATTTGTTCTTATTCCATCATTATTGGCACCAATCAAATCACAGTGAATGAATACTGAATTTATACCCGAGGATAGTTAAATGGCATTATCACTGGAAAAAGTCTATTCATTTCAATCATTTTTGAGGAGAAATCCAATAACTCTCAAAATGAATTATCAATTGTGAAATCAATCTTGTAATTGTTATAAAGTTTAATAGTTGATTTTTGAATAATGGTTTTGAATATGAATATGTTTTTTGAATGTTTTGGGCAACTCCCACCCCCCTTGGCGGAGTCCCGAGTGGAGGCGTTTGTGGTTCCGCCCACCGCCTCTCTTCTGACCGCGTGTCTAATGGCGATCGTGTTGAGTCGGAGACGGGGAAGATGCAGCTCCTTGCCGATTGGCTAAGGAGGGACGCCATGCCTACGCGAGACTCCGCCCACGCGTGCGCCTGCTGGCGAGCACACGAAGAATGCCAGGAGCGTCATGGCATCAGGACGGAAGTGAAGATGGCGTTAGTAGGGTAAGAATACTGGTTCTGGCTCACTTTTCCCCATGTAAATGAATGGGGGATTTTCAGCCATGAAATTTTTCTTTTTTTTCCCCGAAAAAAATAAATCCCCTTTTTAGCCCAAGGTATATTTATTTGTCTCCCCTTTTTAACCTGGAGCCTGGTGTTGGCTTAGTGGTTAGGGTGGCGGCTTGGGATCCCAGGGTCCTGAGTTCAAATCCCGTTGGCTGCTGAATTAACACCAGGGGGTTGACTCAGCCTGCCATCCTTCCGAGGTCGGCGAAATGAGTGCCAGTGTACTGGTCCCGGTGTATGCCCCGGTTAGAATAGGTGTACCATATCCCTGTGTGTCGTAAGAGGCGACCAGGGTTGGCGTCAGGAAGGGCATCCGGCCATAAAACATTGCTTCAAGAAAAAGCCAAACCCCTGCACAGCAGGGAAAAATGGCTGTAAAAACGGTCATTTTTTTATTTCCCCTTTTAATCTAGGGGCTCTCTATTCAAATAGCCCATATAACAAGATAAAGATTTGTTAAAGGTGATTCTAAAGAAATATCTGAAACGTCGAAGCCTCGGGGCACTCTCTATTCAAATAACCCATACAACAAGATAAAGATTTGTTAAAGGTGATTCTAAAGAAATATCTGAAACGTCTAAGCCCCGGGACACTCTCTATTCAAATAACCCATACAACAAGATAAAGATTTGTTAAAGGTGATTCTGAAGAAATATCTGAAACGTCTAAGCCTCGGGGCACTCTTTATCAAATAACCAATGCATATTGTTTAGCTCACTCATTGAACCTATAAACATTTGTTCATTCTCAAATTCCTTCAATAGTTTAATTTTCTTTGCACAATAATCCCCATCTAAAATATTGAAAAACAAAACATTTGAATCTTTATATTTTTTAAGATACCCCTTTTGTGCCATTACGAAATGATAAACTTCTCTTAATGATCTCATCTGGCCACCGCCCGAGTTGCAAATCATTTTTGTACATAAACCACGCCATAAAAAAAGTTTAGTTTCAAATGTTTTCAGTTCATGCCGTGAAAATGAGGAAGTGTTTTTTTGACACGGCCGTGCTGTGTGAATGAGGAAGTGGTTTTGGACTGTCATGCTGTGAAAAAATAGGAACTATTCTGTGAGACAAGGTCTCGTGTTTATATTTTATCTCAGAACACGAACTGAAAACATTTGAATCAAAACTTTTTTTATGGCGTGGTTTATGTACAAAAATGATTTGCAACTCGGGCGGTGGCCAGATGAGATCATTAAGAGAAGCTTGTCATTTCCTGTGCCCACACCCAATGATTAAGCAATCTCCTCATCGTTGCTTTATAAGTGATTCGCCAGACAAAGTTTCTGCCAGACGGGATTTTCATTTTTACAACTGAGGCATGGACGATCTTTCTTCCGATGAAGACAACAGCCCACTACAGAGTTGGTAAGCTGTGTATGGTTTTCTCTTTGAACGATGAAGCAAATGATTATTAATTAAATCATGATAATTCTGATATATATATTTTTTCCCTGACAGGGCATTGGAAGAAATTGAGTTTACATATCACGACGTGGTTCATGAAATTAATACTCTTATTGAAGAGATCAATGATTTTAGAAGAGAATTGAAAGACATTTACAATGAGTGGCACGAAGTCTTATCACGTCCTCTCATCTCGAAGGAATTAAACCAATGGTGAGACACGTGTGTGTGTCTCTCTCTGTCTGTCTTTCTACCTACCTCTCTCTGCTCTTATTGAAGAGGTCAATGATTTATAATGACTGGTCTCTGATCTCGAATGAATTAAACCAATGGTGAGGCACGTGTGTGTGTCTATGTGTGTGTGTATGTGTGTGTGTGTGCGTGTTGCTTTCCCTGTCTGTTTGTATCTCTCTCTGTCTGTCTCTTCATCTATACCCTTGGCTTATTATTTTTTTTTTCAGCACTATCGCACAACATCAGCTGTTGAAGCAATCTTGTACAACACATGATTTTCTGGAGGTAAATATTTCTGAATTATTATTAATATCACTCGTACAACACATGATTTTCTGGAGGTAAATATTTCTGAATTATTATTAATATCACTCTCTCTTTAGAATGTCGCCTTATGTTGGTTGCATCATTAGTTTGGACGTGGTTTTGTCAGTACACTGGAATTCATTTTATTGACCTTGAAAGGATGACAGGCTCCTGGTGTGTTAATTCAGTGGCCAACGAGGCTTACTCATATTACCATGTAATTATCTTTATAAAACCTAATTATTATCCACTTTTTGTTTCAAAACAGAATATGGTGTCTGAGTTTCGAAATCACAAGACATCTGAAGAAGATTGCTGGGAAAGATTATACATTCTCGCAAATGAATATTTAATATTTTCAATATTAATAAATTATATTTGCTTTGTTTACAATTACTTGATTCTGAATTACAAAAAAAGAATCAAGACATGAACGAGAGGGAGGGGTTGGGGGGGGTAGGTGCGCTCCCCCAATGACCCATCACCCCCTCATCCCATCCCTCCCCTCCCCATGTGTGTGTGTGGGGAAGGGTGGGGGTGGGATGAGGGAGGTGGTGGGTCAAAGGTGGGGGCGCACAGGGGGATGAGGGGGTGGGGCTTGTGTGGGCGGGGCTTCGGGGGGCTTGTGTGGGTGGGGTGTGTGTGGGAGGGGCTTGTGTGGGCGGGGTGTGTGTGGGTGGGGCTTGTGTGGGTGGGGCTTGTGTGGGCGGGGCTTGTGTGGGCGGGGCTTGTGTGGGCGGGGTTTATGTGGGAGGGGTTTATGTGGACACGGTTTATGTGTGTGGAGTTTTTGTGTGGAGCTTGTGTAGGCAGGGCTTATGTGGGAGGGGTTTATGTGGGCAGGGTTTATGTGGGCAGGGGTTTATGTGGGCAGGGGTTTATGTGGGCAGGGGTTTATGTGGGCAGGGGTTTATGTGGGTGGAGCTTGTGTGGGAGGGGTGAATGTGGATGAGGCTTATGTGGATGAGGTTTGTGTGGATAAATGGATGGGTGGAGAGATGGGGGGATGGGTGGATGAGTGGAGCTTGTGTGGATGGGTGGATAATTTTTTAATTAAATAAACAAGTTGTGTGTGGGGGGAACTAATTAACTAATCACTAATTATGTGAATATGATGAATATGGGTGGAGCTTGTGTGGGGTTTGTGTGTGTGGAGCTTGTGTGGAGTTTTTGTGTGGAGCTTGTGTGGAGCTTGTGTGGAGCTTGTGTGGGGTTTGTGTGGGGTTTGTGTGGGCGGGGCTTCGGTGGGAGGGGCGTGTGTGGGCGGAGTCAAAAAGGGGCGGAGTCAAAAAATTTCAATTTATTGGAGCTTGTGAGGGGTGTGTGGTGGGGTTTGTGTGGGGTTTGTGTGGGCGGGGGCTTGTGTGGGCGGGGCTTGTGTGGGTGGAGTCAAAAAGGGCGGAGTCAAAAATTTCAATTCATCTTTGTCTTTTGTAATCCCTGTGAATAAAATGAACCTAAAATCTCTTCCTTCCAAATCATATATCTTATAAGTCCAAGGAACCGTATCTATTACATCAACAATTTTAAAAAGCTCGTTGGTCCATCTTTTCGTATAACCTTTTTCAAAATGAGATTTCCACCTATATATTCTTACGATATCACCAACTTTGAACTTAGGTTTTCTGACATTAATCTCTTTTTCATATTTTAATTTTGTAAATGTTTCTGATGGTTTCATATTTGTTGCTGTGTGAATCGTGTCATTATACTTATCCACAATATCCTGAATAAAAGATGACCATTGTTGTGAACCGAGTTGTGTGAATTTTTTATATAGTCTCTCTTTAAGGTACGATTAAAACGTTCAACAACAACTGCCTTCCCTTCATTAAAGGTACTGTATAATGTAATACTGTTATTTTTTAGAAAATTCATAAATGTCTTGTTATAAAACTCTCTACCCTCATCAGTCCACAATTTTTTAGGTTTTCTCTTACTTTTATTAAATATCTGTTGAAAAGCTAACATAAGAGTATTACCTGTTTTGTTTTTTAAAGGGACAACCCACACATATCTACTCCTCAAATCAATAACGGTTAAAGCATACTTGTACCCCTTATCATTATTGAGTTCAATCAAATCAGCAGATCAGATATAATCTACTTCCTTGGAATAAACTTTCCTTCTCTGAAACTTTGTGAATATTGGTTTATGTAATTCATCAGCTAATTGCTCTTCAATCTTAATGACATCATTAGAGCTTACAAGTTTTTTGAATTTCCAATTCAAGTTTCAATTTAGCACTGATCATCTTCTTCACAATGAACCGATCAACTTTTTCTCTCAAGGTTGGATTTTGTCTCAGAGACAAATTATACAACATTTCTCTATCGGCTGCTTCATGCTTTTCTTCCAACGTTGTGGTATTCCCATAATCAATATCGTGTCTCATGCACACTTCATCAACTCTATTGATAGGCTTACTCCAGGATTTAGGATTGTTTGCCTCATCTAATCTTTTATCCAAGTTTGTGCCTGGACCACAGAAAGAATACCCTGGAAGATGTAATTCCCCTGGTATTCCAGTAGTTGTAAATTTACTTCCTGATAAAAACTTTTGTATATCTCCTCCGAGTTTGCGTTTGGAGATAAATTGATTTTTTTTTGAACCACACACCGAACATATACCTTTTTGTATAACCCTGTTATTTTTACTTTTAATAGATGAAATATTTTTAGTATTAGTTTTCTTTTTACATTTGAGACAATAACTCATTTATTTATGAGAAAAATTCCTGCAGAGTGCAAAAACCTTTTTAGTTTCCAACATGCACATTTGAATCTTAATTTTTAAAACATAAAGAATCCTTAGAAATGCCTTCACTCTCTCCCCCATTTATTTAAGAAAAAAAAAAAAATGAAAAACTTGAATTAAAATACATGTCTTCTCGATGTCAATAGTCTTGTCGAAAGTATTGTAAATAGACTTATCAATTCTTTGTTTTCCTCCTCGGTGGGTTGAGTTATTTTCTGTAATACCCCTATTCTTTTTTGAATCTCACTGGTTTCCATATTTTGATATTTATTCATCCACTCTCTTTCCTCCCTCTCCTCCCTCTCTCTCTTCTCTCTTTCCTCCCTCTCTCTTCTCCCTTTCATCCCTCTCTCTCTTCTCTCTTTCCTCCTTCTCTTTCTTCTCCCTCTCCTCCTTCTCTCTCTTCTCCTTTTCCTCCTCTTCCCTCTCTTCTTCAACTCCTTCCTCATCCCTAACTATCCTTGAATCGCTTACACCCCATAGAATATTATACGTATATTCATCAGGATTTCTTGTTATTCCTGTATCCAAAATAATTTTTTTTACAACAGGAAACCAAAAAAATTTCTTTTGAATTTCTAAAAGAGCCTTACCTTTTCTTAACTTTATAATTTTTTCATTATTTAACATTCTAATTAAATATAAAGTTGTCGGTTTATCAACATCAGCATAATGCCAATCTTTTATTGAAAATGCCTCATTCTTATGTTGTAGAACATATTTATTAAAATACCGAATACCCTTTTCTTGAAGGTATGCTTGAACACAGAAATGATAATTTTCTTGAAGCCTTCTTGCTGTCATTTATGTATTAGAAATATATGTTAGAATAATATTATGGCACGAAACACCTCCCCATCTTCCCATAGTTAAATCATTTTGTATTTCCTTACTTATTATATATAATCCTGTTTTTTCTGTTTTCATGAGATAAACAAGGGCAAAACCATTATTATATTTACCCTTATTAAATTCTTTTATTTGTTGTTTACTAATCGTGGCTCCACAAAACTCATTCTCGATACCAAGTGGATAATATTCTTCCTTACGAGACTGATTTAATTGTTCCAGGTCTTCGAGGTTAATTTTAAATGACCAATTATACCCTAAATCATTCATATCATACCCCCATTGTTCTATTCTCATACAAACGATACGCCCTTCTTTATAAAAATTTATTTTAATTCGAACTGTGAATTCTGTATGACCTGGAGATAATATCAACACTTCTGTATCTTTGGAATACACAGCCGTTTTATTTAAGTATATATATATATATATATATATATATATATATATATATATATATATATATATATATATATATATATATATATATATATATATATATATATATATTGTGATAAATCACTTAATCTCACCAAGTCATTCGCTTCAGTTGGGGTTGGATAATTTTTTAATTTATAAGCATTTTTCATGTTAATATTTTTGGTTATATTATATTTATGTCGTTCAGCCTGTGCCTTTGTGTAATAATTTGATAAATCAATATCCAGTTCTTGAGATACACCAAAGATAGAACCATCTTTACCAACATAAGTCATTTATATTAGATTAAAAATAATATCATAAAAATTTTTATTTTTGTTGAGTTGAAACAACACATATAGGCATAATTGGCCACAACACTTGGAATTTAATTCTTGGACTTGAAATGTTTGATAAACACCATTCTGTAAGAATTTTATGACTTCAACAGGTGGCGGAAGACCAAAACTATCAAAATAATATTTGTCTTGACTATTAAAAATACAAACCCAATGAGAACCGTTCCCATTATCATCTTCTAAGTTCATAATAATATTCTTTGTATGTTTCGGCACATTTGTTAATTCATCTCTCATACAAATAACCACATTATGAATTTTTAATTTCTTACAATATTTGACAAGTTGTAAATTTGATGTTGTATTCTTTCCAAATTCTTTCAACCACTCATCAATGCTCATTTATTTATGAGAAAGATATAATCCATTACCTCTTTTCGTTAATTTTACACCTGCTTGTGCTATAGAAGAAAGCATATCTCCAACTAACAATCTCGCTTTATCAGGCAGACCTTCAAGTTTTTCAGCAAAATCTACAATTACACCACTTCCACTAATTTGTTTCTCCAACTCTTTGTTATGTCTTTCCAATTCTTTTTGAGCCTGGAGTTGAGCCTTCCTTTCGTTGGCAGTTTTCACCGCTGTTGAAATACCACCCGTCAATGCTTCAACCGCACTTAAACCAGCAAATAAAGGAATTAGAAATGGGAGAAATCCTCCATTCATCTCTCTTATTGAATATTTTTTCAACATTGGTTTTGTCATTTTAATTTTAAGTGAGCCAGTGTCATTCAAGATTTTAACCTGTTCTCTTGTGAGAAAAACATCAATTCTTACTGCTCCTTTTCTCTGAATTGTATTAACGTTAATCGTACAAGGCTTTTGATTTTGAACACAAGATGATAGTTTATGAAGATTGATTTGATTAACATATACCCCAGTTGGTACTTTGCCACTCATTTATTTAACAAAAAATTATGTGAGACTAATCATCACACCATTATCTGTATTAATCTGCAATTCTGTTTCTTCCAAAAGCAAACAATATGTATCAACTTCTTCACTCTCTCCTCTTTCAATGTATAGGGAAGTATCCACTCGATTAGACTTTATAGTTTCCTTTTGAGCGCTCAGGTCAAACGCATAGATTGTATACAAACTTTTAAATGCTGTCATATCCAAAATAGGTTCTTTATTTCCATTACTTTCACACACCTTTTGGTAAGACTTGTATGCTTCAGCAAAATCATTTTTTCCCAATTAATTTCCAATCTATCTCGTGGGTAAAATGTCCCATCTAGAGAAACGCGAAGTTGTTTCACCTTAGCATTATCACTCAATGCATTATTCTTATCAGTCGCAGTAACACCATCTGGCTTTTTAAAAATGATCCACAGGTATCGTGGCTTTCCTTCCAGAACACCCAAATTCCACGTGTAAGTAGTTTGATTGAGTTTAACGTGTTGACATCTTCTTTTGAGGTATGATACACTGAGTGGTTTCTTTGAGTTAAGTCTTCGATTCAACATCTCTTCTGTTTTAAGATTAGGAGTATATTCACTGATATACCAACTCATTTCCTCAATTACAAATTTATTCTGATCACCAAAAGCACTACCAACACCAAAAAGCAATCGATTTTCATTATCATTCCTTTATAGTTGAAATCTAATTTTAAGGCCATACAGAAATTTATCATGATCACAAAATCCAAATATACCTTTAAGAGGAACTGCCACAGTAAAACTATTTTCTGCTTTTGTATCATCATTATACATTCCTTTCCTTTGAGTATATCCAGGGTCTGTGTTTGTTCCCATTGACATATCAGGAATAAAACCTTCGACAGACCCCTTTCCCATTCTATCACTGAATGTATAGAGTGTAAATTTTATCATTTCAGATACAGCAGAGACATAATCAACCGCTTCAACTTCTTGTGTTCCAATATACAAACGCACACTATCAAACATTTTCCAGAAGAAATCATTTACAAGTGTAGCGTTTGTGTTATTCCCAGCCTTAGTGAATTTAAATTTACACAACAAGAAACTTTCGGAGAGATTCAAATAGGTTTGTTGATTATTTATTTCAAAACTTTTTGTACCATTCGTATTCCAGTCTGTTCCAGTTATTGCATTTACCTTGAAGTAATCTTCTTTTTTAGTGGAGTTTGAGATAATAATAGTATCATCCAAATCATAGACACTATCAATTGCTTCCATACTTGTATTTATTGAGGAAAAAAAGATGTTAAAACTTTTGAAACCCTGATCCAAGTATTTGAATTATTTTTTGTCGTTCTTGGGGGGACAACTGAGTTTTGCCTTTCTTAATTTCTTTTATTGCTTGTAATTTATGAGATTCCTCCTGAGCATCTTTTATACTCTTTACAGCACCTGCTACATTTCCCACAGCAGAAGCAGTGGAACCAATTAGATCTTTATGTTTAAGAATAGTTGAACCAATACCCATGAGTGTATCAATTATCCCATCTCCTCTAAATTGATGTCCAACACCCCTTTGTCTCTTAGGTTTATAGTATCCTCTACCAAGATACATACCTTCACCCTTGTAGTATGGGGAAAGGAACATCCCATCCCCTGTAATTATTTTATATTTTCCCAACTCGTGTTTCCTCACAATAACCATCGTATTTATTTATTGGAAAACTTCACGTAGGTGAATTCTGATGGATATAACTTCTCCATTAAAAGAAATCACACGATTATCTTGGTCGGTTATCCTAAAATTTACTCTGTGTATGGTTTTTCCTGACACAGGTAGATAAACCAAATTTTTGGGTTCCATATTGAATTTATAACCAATTGAGGTTGAGTGTGCGCTGAATGAAAATATTGTATTTGTTTTTTTCCCATCATTATAAGCACCATCAATCAAATCACAGTGAATTAAACACCGAATTTATTCCTGAGGATATTTGAATGACATTATCACTGTAAAACGTCCCATTAGTTTCAATTTTTTTTGAGGAGAAACCCAATAACTCTCTAAATGAATTATCAATTGTGAAATCAACCTTGTAGTTATTTTTAACTTTAATCGTTGATTTTGAAGTATGTTTTTGAATGTTTATAACAATATTTTTTGGTTCATCACCCTGTTCTTTTATAAGACGAGCAATTTCGGAAGATATTTGAGAAATCTCATATGCTCCGGGTGAGACTGTTATCGTTTTGTATCCACTTCCCGGATTATAACTAAACTTGTCATTTTTCTCGGTTATATTAAATAAGGTATTATAAGTTTCCATGGACAATAAAGATGCCTCATATTCTTTTGTTGTGTCAAGTTGTAGTGGGTATGGGAATGAAGATGTGTGGTCGCTTGTTGTGAAATTGAAACTAAGGATTGTGCTTCTCATCTTATTTAATATGAGATAAAATGTCTTTATATTGATATTTATTAATTATTTTCATGTTCATCAACTGGTCTAAAATGGCTGATGCTTCATTAAAACAATTGTTATTTCCAGCCTTCTTACTGCCTAACAACAATAAGTCTATTAACTAATTGCGATGGGTCATTTGGAAGAAAACTAACACCTGAACCAAGGATACTTAAAGCCTGAATAATGTGTTTCTCCTTCTCATTCTTCCTACTTTTATGAGAAAGAATAACCTTATAATTTAGAGTGTTCAGCAGATCAATATATACTCTATCATCATTATTTTCCATGTCCAATGGTTTATCAATATACTTTGATTCATCCCTCACAGTTGAACCTTGTCTTCCATCTTTTGTGAGAAGAAACATTAATCTCGGAGTTAGTTTAACAGGGGGTTGAGCAGAACCCAAGAACCTTAATTCATCATTAAATATCAATACCTTTTCTTGAACAAGATGAAATATTGCTGATTGTTCTGTTGGAATGAGCCCTGCTTTGGTTTTTGAATCTGCTGAATATTCATTGTTTTGAACAGCATTCACAATATAATCAGGGGGTTGATTAATCTCTTCCAGTTGTTGAAATAATTCTTCATCATCATTTTCTAATTCTCCGAAATGCTCTCATTCTTCCTCCGTCATTTGATCAAAATCTTTTCACATTTGAAGTTTTTTTAGGAGTATATTCTACTGTGGGAACTGGGGAAACATCTTTCATTTTTTCTTGGGAAGTTTTTAAAAGTGGTTTAATAAATTTCACTTGTTTTCTTTCAAATGCTTCTTCACCCGTTAGTTTCTGTCTGCGTTTCTTCTTTATGTCTTCCTGCTGTTTTACAACTTTTGAAACCAACTCTTGATGTTCCCTAAATCTTCTTGCTCTTTCTTTCGCATCCATTTATTTATTGAAAAATATCATTTAATATCTCATCTTGTTTCACAACAATATATTTATATTTTTCAGTCGTGTGTTTCATGTAATCCCCAAATTCCTTTTTACTACATAATGTAGAACAATTGTCTCTCCAAAAATTGTTTATATCTATTGAATTTAACTTGAATAAAATAAAAGTATTAGCATTGTTTCTGATGGAACGACGAGGAAGCTGAAAGTACGATTGACGAAGATAAATACAATTACAAGAAGAATGTCTCCCTCTTGTGTAGTAGCTGTCCATTACCGTTTGGTTTCTCTCATTAACACAATCATCAAAGATAACGAGGTTCTTTTTGGATTTATCCAAATCTTGGGGAGACGGTATATCATCCGTATTATCACTCAGAATACAAGTTATCGGTTTTGATTTCTTTTTACATCTCTGTGTATCACAAAAGAGTTGTATTATATCTTCAATGTTAAAATCATTTAGGTTTTTTTGAAGTTTAAATAAACCGATTATATCTTCTTTTTGAAGACCAGCATTAAAACCTTGTGAGAGTAGTTGATACTCTGGTTGAAAACTCGACTTTGTGAAAATTATTAAATTATCATAATCTAAAAAGTTGGGAGTGAGGAGCATCTTTAAAAGTCAGCAGGTTTTTCCACATCCACTTGAACCAACTATGAGGCATCTTAATGAATTTGGGAGATTTTTATGGTTGTCAAATTTTATCTTATTTTCCCAAATGGGTAAAAAATCATTCATTTATATATTTGGAAAACAGGTTATTTAATTTATTATTGGCTTTTTACTAAATTCTATATTTTATCCTCAGTTCAGGTTTAATTTCAAGATAATCCATTATTTTATTTATGCAATATCTTGTGTTGATATTTCCCTGAAAATCACATCCATGAATAATATATAACAACAATCCTTTGAACATTTCTCTAATACGTTCAGTTTCTTCCCTTGTAAGGAAAGGTGTGTTCTCACCCTCGTACTTTACATTCATTTCTCTAATCAATCTTGTAAAGTAATTCATTTTTGGTGTAAATCTAAAAGAATTATTTTCCTTTTTATATTTTTGATTATCATTAATTAGAAAATAATCACAGAATATACATTGTTTATAGGCTTTTGACTCTGTTTAATCCCCGTCTTTTCCACGCAGGACAATTCTCAAATTTGTCATATGGAGAATCATGGAATTCAAGAGGCTCAAAATCGAGTAAACTATTCATATTTATAAAGTAAAACTTTACTTAAACTGAAATTCATCTTCGATATCATCTTCGATACTTTCAGAATCATCTATACTTTCATAACTATCATTTGAACACAAACTCTCGGTGTCATAACTATCGTTTGAATGCAAACTGTCGGTATCATAATCACTCTCATAATCTTCAAAATCTTCAGTTGAATATTGGCTCATTTAATTAGTAGAAAAAACATTACCATCGATATCGATATACATTTTTTCATTAACAGATTCAACTGCTACATTTTTTATATTAAAGGTAATTTTAAAATGATCCTTAACTACAATTGAACGAAATGTCATTTCACCTGATATATTAACATCCTTTATTTCATCAGGATTTATATCTTTAGGGTTGTTGAAAAAAATACAAATTTCTCCTTGCATATTACAGATGGTCTTATCTTTTCTTTCTAAAGCTTCATCCATAAGGTTTTTATTTTTTGATACCTTTTCTTGTTTCATTGCTTTTTCTAGTTTTGAATATATTGCCAGAAGGAGAGGAGAAACTTTTGTTCGAGATACCTTAATTGATGTTCTTCCAGGTATACTAAAAGCCCTTCCACTGAAGTAAATTGAAGAACTCATCATATCCACCATAATTGTTTTTATCCAATAGTTGTTATATTTATCTTTGTTCAATTTTACATCCTTGACATATTTCTCAGCATCTTTAACAAATGAAGAGATTGATTGAAACTTGTCTTTTGTGTCTTGAAACATTGTATTTATTAAGTGAAAAAGTTGGAGGATAAAACGGTTTTAAGCACAGATTCACCTGTAAAATAAACAAAATTTTCATCAAGAAAATTTTAGTTTAAGCACAGATTCACCTGTAAAATAAATGAAATTTTCATCAAGAAAATTTTAGTTTAAGCACAGATTCACCTGTAAAATAAACGAAATTTTCACCAAGAAAATTTTAGTTTAAGCACAGATTCACCTGTAAAATAAACGAAATTTTCATCAAGAAAATTTTAGTTTAAGCACAGATTCACCTGTAAAATAAACGAAATTTTCATCAAGAAAATTTTAGTTTAAGCAAAGTTTTATTATATAAATATGGTGAATACAACATACTGCGATGTTTGTAATCACGAATATAAACATTATAGAAAACAGCTCCGAACCAACAAACACACATTTAATCTATTTCACAAAATATCCCCTCTTGAGTTGGAAAGAAAACATTGTGATACCTGCTCAAAGGATGTTTTGAAGAGTAGTTATAATAGGCATCTTCAATCACAAAAACACAAGAAAAATGAGTTTAAAGTAAAGGGAGACTATTATATTGAAAACACTGATGGGGCATTTAAAGGGCATATAAAAATAAGGATTTTTCAATTTGGAGAACCCGGTCCATCATCAATAGTTGAATCAATTGAAATAGTGAAACCTGATGTTGAAAAATTCATTAAAAATACATTAAAAGAAATGAAAACTTTAAAGTTTTATATGGGAGTGAAAATAAATATGAAAAGACAAGATGAAGAACAAACTCCTTATATGAGGACAGATCTTCATTTTATAACATCATTTCAAGATTTTTTGAATAGTGGGGTTTATGAAGAACTATCAAGACAAGAGGAGGATGTTGATAATACAGTGGTAGGAAGTGGATTCAATATTAAAAAAATCATCTTTTTAGATATACACATTCTAAAATCAAACCCTCTTAAAGCTTCTTCTTATATTGAATTACCAAAAGAAATAAAACGAAAGAAGGCAGTTGTTAATATTAAGAATAATGATAATAAATGTTTTCTCTGGTCTGTTCTTGCTCACTTACATCCACCAAAATGTAATTCAGAAAGAGTAAAACAATATATGAAATATGAGAATACCTTGGACATTAAAGATTTTAATTTCCCAATGCCACTAACAGATGTTCCTAAATTTGAGAAAAAGAATAATCTTTCTATTAATGTATATGGATTAACGGATACAAACAAAGTTCAAATATTAAAAATTTCAAACAACTATAAAAATGAAGAAACACACATTGATCTTTTATATTTTAGTGTTGGAAAGAATTCACATTACACATACATCAATAATTTATCAAGATTAATCTCTTCTCAGGTATTCAGAACAGCAAACAAAATATATCCTTGTAAGCGATGTCTTAATTCATTTCATACAAAAGAACGATTAGAACAACATTCAAAATATTGTAGTAATCATAAATCAGCTGTAATTACAATGCCTAAACCTGGTGAAAAGATTTCTTTTGAAGATTATAATAAATCTATCATGCACCCATTTGTGATATACGCTGATTTTGAATGTATCCTTAAAAAGATAAATACTGCTTCTCCTAATCCAAAAGAACCATATACAAATGAATATCAAAAACATATTCCTTGTGGTTTCTGTTATTATTTCAAATCATCTGTTGGAGAAAAGTATAATAAACTTGAACAGTATAGTGGAAAAAATGCTTCACAAGAGTTTGTAAAACGATTAGAAAAGGATTGTATAAGACTAACTAAATTAATGAAAGAAACAAATGAACCGATGAAATTAACCATAGAAGAAAAATTAGAATTTAGAAAGAACAATATCTGTCATATTTGTGAGGAGGAAATTGAGGAGTCTAAAGTTAGGGATCATTGTCATCTTACTGGTAAATATAGAGGTCCCGCTCATTCCTGTTGTTAACTTAATTATAAATTACCTTCTTTTATTCCAGTCTTTCTTCACAACAGCGCCAACTATGATACACATCTATTTATAAATGAACTTTCAAAAACACCAGGGAATATTTCTGCCATAACAAACACAAGTCAAAAGTATATTTCATTTACAAAAATGATATTCACAAAACCTATAACTCGTATAAGGTTTCTTGATTCTTACAAGTTTATGGGAACGCCACTAGCCAACCTCGCATCAAATCTAAGCTCCACGGGCTCTTTTCCAAATCTTAATTCATTCTTTCCAAAAGAGGAAATTCTAACTAAAGAGGAAATTCAGATTAAAGAGAGAATTCAAAGTAAAGAGGAAATTCTAATTAATGAGGAAATTAATGAAGAAATTCTTACTGAAGATGAAATTCTAATTATACAGAAAATTCGAACAAAGAATGAAATTCTAACTAGAGAGGAAATTCTGATTATAGATGAAATTCTGATTAAAGAGGGAATTCTAACTGGAGAGGAAATTGAAACAAGGAATGAAATTCAAAGTAAAGAGAAAATTCTTACAAGTAAGGGAATTTATCCTTATGGTTATATGGATTCATTTATGAGATTTAAAGAAACACAACTTCCTTCAAAATAAAGTTTCTATAATAACCTTTATGAAGAAGAGATAAGTGATAAGGAATATAAACACGCACAAGAAATTTGGAAAATATTTAAGATAAAGAACCTTGGAGAATATCATGATTTGTATCTAAAAACAGATGTTTTATTGTTAGCTGATGTGTTTGAAGCTTTTAGATCACTCTGTCATAATAAAAATTGTTATGGATTAGATCCTGCCCACTATTTCACAGCTCCTGGTTTAGCTTGGAGTGCAATGTTGAAAATGACAAAACAAGATATAGATTTAGTCAGTGATGTAGATATGCTTTTGATGATTGAGAAGTCTAAGAGAGGTGGAATATCACAAGTATGTTCAAAAAGATATGCTAAAGCAAATAATAAATATCTTCCAAATTATGAGAGTGAAAAAGATAGTAATTATTTGATGTACTTTGATGCTAATAATTTGTATGGATGGGCAATGTCTCAATCTCTGCCTTATGGTAAATTAGAGTGGGTGGAAGAAAAGGATTATGAAAAGGCTTTGATGAATATTGTTATTTCTTCTCAAGAGAAATTGAATGACAAAGAAGAAGGTTATTATTTTGAAGTTGATTTGAAGTACCCGAGTGATCTTCATAATAAGCATAAAGACCTTCCTTTTGCATGTGAGAAAGAAACCCCAAAGAAAGAATGGTTCAGTGATTATCATAAAAGTTTTAATATTAAAGGCAAATCAACAGAAAAGTTATTAACAACATTCTATTAAAAAGAGGGATATGTTTTGCATCAAAGGAACTTGAGACAATATTTATCTGCTGGGTTGAGAGTAGCTAAAATTCATAGAGTTTTAAAATTTAAACAAAGTCCTTGGATGAAAAAGTATATTAAATTCAATACAGATATGAGAACAAATACAAAAGTAAAATTTGAAGGGGAATTCTATAAATTGATGAATAATGCTGTCTTTGAAAAGACAATGGAGAATGTTAGAAACAGGCAAAACATTAGATTTGCAACATCTTGGAAAGAAGCTTCTAGATTCATAAATAAACCAAGTTTTGAGAGACAAGAGGTTTTTTCAGAGAACTTTTCTGCTATTCATATGAAAAAGGAAAGTATTGTCATGGATAAACCAATTTATATTGGAACAGCAGTTCTTGATTTATCAAAGATATTGATGTATGATTATTTGTATAATGATTTAAAGAAAGAGTATGGTGAAAATGTTTCATTGTTGTATATGGACACTGATAGTTTTATTCTAGATTTTAAAACTGACGATGTTTATAAAGATATGAAGAAAAACATTGGAGTATATGATACAAGTAATTTTAGTAAGAAGAGTGAGTTATTTTCAAAAAAGAATGAAAAGGTTATTGGTAAGTTTAAGGATGAGTTGGGTGGAAAAGTAATGAGTGAGTTTATTGGATTGAGAGCAAAGGCATATGCTTATAAGTATGGTGATCAGATTGATAAAAGGTTAAAGGGAATAAAGAAATATGTAATGAAGAAATCAATAACTTTTAGAAATTATTATAATTGTTTGATGAATAAGAAAGAAGAATAGAGGAAAATGAATACAATAACAAGTTATAAACATAAGATATATAGTGAAGAAGTGAATAAAAAGGCATTAGGAGCCTTTGATGATAAGAGATTTATTTTAGATAATGGAATAGATTGTGTTCCATATGGATATTGTATGATAGAGTGAATAGAATAGATTGTGTTCCATATGGACACAAGTTTTAACGATGGGAAGATGGGTTAGGGTTTTTAAGGGCTACCGCCGCGTTTTTCACAATATATAAATGGTGGAACCAAGTATTAGTCAAACTAAAGAGTGGAGAAAATCTCAGTCTTGGTATATAAATGGAAAACATAATGAATGTGAAAAATATCAAATAAGTCTTATTGAAAAAATATCTAAAACAAAGGTAAATAAAACAAATATGCAAATCAATTTAAAAACCAATAAGTTAGAGGATGTAAAAAAAATAATAAATATGTTTGAATGGACTGAAAAATTTGATGGTTATCAATTGAACAATGGAAAAATAATTTACTACAATATCAAAATGATATGCAACTCGGGCGGTGGCCAGATGAGATCATTAAGAGAAGTTTATCATTTCGTAATGGCACAAAAGGGATATCTTAAAAAATATAAAGATTCAAATGTTTTGTTTTTCAATATTTTAGATGGGGATTATTGTGCAAAGAAAATGAAACTATTGAAGGAATTTGAGAATGAACAAATGTTTATAGGTTCAATGAGTGAGCTAAACAATATGCATTGGTTATTTGATAAAGAGTGCCCCGAGGCTTAGACGTTTCAGATATTTCTTCAGAATCACCTTTAACAAATCTTTATCTTGTTGCATGGGTTATTTGATAAAGAGTGTCCCGGGGCTTAGACGTTTCAGATATTTCTTTAGAATCACCTTTAACAAATCTTTATCTTGTTGTATGGGTTATTTGAATAGAGAGTGCCCCGAGGCTTCGACGTTTCAGATATTTCTTTAGAATCACCTTTAACAAATCTTTATCTTGTTATATGGGCTATTTGAATAGAGAGCCCCTAGATTAAAAGGGGAAATAAAAAAATGACCGTTTTTACAGCCATTTTTCCCTGCTGTGCAGGGGTTTGGCTTTTTCTTGAGGCAATGTTTTATGGCCGGATGCCCTTCCTGACGCCAACCCTGGTCGCCTCTTACGACACACAGGGATATGGTACACCTATTCTAACCGGGGCATACACCGGGACCAGTACACTGGCACTCATTTCGCCGACCTCGGAAGGATGGCAGGCTGAGTCAACCCCCTGGTGTTAATTCAGCAGCCAACGGGATTTGAACTCAGGACCCTGGGATCCCAAGCCGCCACCCTAACCACTAAGCCAACACCAGGCTCCAGGTTAAAAAGGGGAGACAAATAAATATACCTTGGGCTAAAAAGGGGATTTATTTTTTTAGGGGAAAAAAAAGAAAAATTTCATGGCTGAAAATCTCCCATTCATTTACATGGGGAAAAGTGAGCCAGAACCAGTATTCTTGCCCTACTGGCGTTGTTATCGTTGGTGTTGTTAAATAAAAGAAAACCAGACTATTAAAATAACTTCACAGCGCATTTACATTTATTCACCCATTAGACTAGGGGATGGAAGCTGTCTATAAAACACATACTTATCGAAATCACTAAGCTATAGGAACCTGAATGTCTGTGTGCTCATGGCTTCCAGATTCACAACATTATAAGTTTCCAGAAACAATAAAGATGCTTCATGTACTTTTGTGGGGTCAAGTTGTAGTGGGTATGGGAATGAAGCCGTGTGATCACTCGTGAAATTAAAACTAAATTTTGTGTTTCTCATCTTACTTAATATGGGATAAAATATCTTTGTATAGATATTTATTAAATATTTTCATTTTCATGAACTGGTCAAAAATGGCTGATGCTTCATTAAAACAATTGTTGTTTTCAGCCTTACTACTCTACCCAAAAGGAATAAGAGCCGATTAATTATGATGGGTCATTTGGAAGAAAGCGAACACCTGAACCAAACTTACTTAAAGCAAATATATCATTTGTTTCTCCTTCTCTTACTTTTACTAGCAACAGAAATTCCATAATCAAGTGAGTCTAGTAAATCAATATATACTCCATCATCTTCATTTTCTGTGTTAAAACGGTTCATCAAAATAACTTGAACCTTGGAGACCATATTTTATTGGAAGAAACATGAATCTGGGAGTTAGTTTAATGCTTGACCGAGGAGTATTGAAGAACATCAATTAATCATTAAATATCAATACCTTTGCAATAACTAGACAGAACTGTGCTGATTCTTCTGTTGGTATGAAACCAGCTATTGTTTTTGAATCTGTTGAATATTCATCGTTCAGAGTGGCCTTTACAACATAATCAGGAGGTCGATTTACCTTTCCCAGTTGTTGAAATAATCCTTCATCATCATATTCTAATTCTCCGATATCTTCGAGTTCTTGCTCCATCAATTGACGAAAATATTTTATCATTTGAAGTTTTTTCGGAGTATATTATATCAGAGGAACTGAAGAAACATCCATCATTTTCTGTTGAGGAGTTTGTAAAAGTAGTTTAAAAAAGTTATCGTTTTCTTTCATATGCTTCTTCAACAGTTAGTTACTGTCTCTGTTTCTTCTTCATGTCTTCCTGTTGCTTTACAACTTTTGAAACAAACTCTTGATTGATGCTCCTTAAACATTCTTGCTCATTCTTTAGCATCCACTTATTAATTGAAAAAACATCCTTTCGTATCTCATGTTGTTTCACAACAATATATTCGTATCTTCAAGTTGTGCGTTTCACTTCTTCTTCTTTCGGCTGCTCCCGTTAGGGGTCGCCACAGCAGATCATCCGTTATGATCCGCATCATGATTTGGCACAGGTTTTACGCTTGATGCCCTTCCTGACGCAACCCTGGTCGCCTCTTACGACACAGGGATATGGTACACCTATTCTAACCGGGGCATACACCGGGCCCAGTACACTGGTACTCACTTCGCCGACCTCAGAAGGATGACAGGCTGAGTCAACCTCCTGGTGTGTATTAAAGTTGTGCATTTCACATACTCCTCAAATTCCTTTTTACTACATAAAACAGAATAATTCTCTCCAAAAATTATTTATATCTCTTGAATTTAACTAAAACAAAATAAAAGTATTAGCATTATTTCTTATCCAGCCATGAGGGAGTTGAAAGTGTGATTGACGAAGATAAATTCAATAACAAGAAGAATGTCTCTCTTGTGTAGTAACCATCCATAATCGTTTGGTTTCTCTCATTAACACAATCATCAAAGATAACAAGATTATTTTTAGATTTATCCAAATCATGGGGTGAAGGAAAATCATCCATATTATCACGAGGAATACAAGTTAAAAGTTTTGATTTCTTTTTACATTTCTGTTTATCACAAAATAGTTGTATTATATCTTCAATGTTCTAATCATTTAGTTTCTTTTGAAGATTAAATAAACCAATGATGTCTTCTTTTTGATGACCTGCATGAAAACCTCATGAGAGCAATTGATACCCAGGTTGAAAACTTGACTGTGAAAATTATTAAATTATCATAACCCAAAAAGTTGGGAGTAAGGAGCATCTTTAAAAGCAAGCAGGTTTTGCCACATCCGCTTGAACCAACTATGAGACATCTTAATGACTTTGTAAGATTTTTATGGTTGTTAAATTTGATCTTATTTTCCCAAATGGGTAAAAAAAAATCATTCATTTATAGATTTAGAAAATAAATTATTTAATTTTTATCGGCTTTTTTTAGAAACTGTTTTATCCTGAGTTCAGGTTTAATTTCAAGATAATCCATTATTTTATATATACAATATCTTGTGTTGATATTTTCCTGAAAATGACAATCAGGAATATATATATCATCAATCCTTTCAACATTACCCTCATTTATTCAGTCTCTTCTCTTGTAAGAAAAGGTGTATTATCACCCTCGTACTTGACATTCATTTCTCTGATTAATCTTGCAAAGTAATTCATTTTTGGTATAATTTTTAAATAGTTATGTTCCTTTTTATTATCATTAATTAGAAGATAATCACAGAATATACATCGTTTATAGGGTTTTGACAATGTGTTTAATCCTACTCTATCACATGCAGTACAATTCTCAAATATATCATATGGAGAATCAGGGAATTCAAGAGGCTCAAGATCTAGTATACTAAACATATTTATAAAGTAAAACTTTACTTCAAATAAAATTCATCTTCGGTGTCATCTTCGGTACTTTCATTGGTGCTTTCACAATCATCCATAAAACTACTTTCATAACTATCATTTGAACACAAACGCTCGGCATCATAACTGTCTTCTGTTTCAAGAGAGATACTATCATGACCATAATCTTCACTTGAATCATGCATGACTCGTATTTAATTCATAGACAAAAAAAAAACAAAAAAACATGACCATCAATATCCATATACTTTTTCAACCACAACAATATCCATTCAACTACTACATTTTTAATATTAAAAGGTAATCTTAAAATGGTCCTTAACTACTACTGAATGAAATGTAATTTCACCTGATATATCAACATCCTTTATTTCATCAAGATTTACATCTTTAGGGTTGTTGAAAAAAAATTACAAATTTCTCCTTGCTTATTGCTGATGATTTGATCTTCTCTTTATAAAACTTCATCCAAAAGAGTTTTCTTTTTTGATACTTTTTCATGTTTCATTGCTTTTCTAATTTTGAATATATTGCTAGAAGGAGAGGAGAAACTTTTGTTGGAGCTGCTTTAATTGATTTTCTTCCAGATATACTAAAAGCACTTCAACTGAAGGAAATTGAAGAACTCGTATCATAATTGAATAACTCGGTCATAATTGTTTTTATCCAATAGTTACATTTATCTTTATTCAATTTTACATCCTCGACATATTTCTCAGTGTCTTTTACAAATGTAGAGATTGAGTGAAACTTGTGTTTTGTGTCTTGATACATTGTATTTCTTAAGTAAAAAAAGTTGGTGGGTAAAATGGTTTTAAGCACAGATTCACCTTTGAATTAAACGGATTTTTCATCAAGAAAATTTTATTCTAAGCAAAGTTATACGATATAAATATGGTGAATTCAACTCATTGTGAAGCCTGTAATATTAATATTCTTAAAATTTTTTTTATAGGAGACACCTTCAAACACAAAAGCATAAAAGACCTGCTGAAGGAATATCTTCAAAGTATATGCATTGTGATACAAGTAATATTGATATTCCTAAAGGAAATTATGATGGACACCTTCAAACACAAAAACACAAGAAGAATGAAGAGGGGATACTTGGGTACTCCGTTGAAAATATTGATGAAGCATTTAAAGGACATATAAAAATAGGATTATTTCGCTTTAAAGAACCAACACCAACATCAATCAGAGACAATTCTGATGGTTAAACCAATAATTGAAATTCTAATAAAAAATACATGGAGAAAAATCAATACTTTTCAGTTTTTTGGGAGTAAAAATAAAAACGACAAAAGAAGGTGGTGAAGAAACTCCCGACATGAGAATAAACCTTTACTTTATCACATCATTCCAAGATTTCTTAGATTGTGATGTATATGATAAACTTCTGAGATATAACCAAAATGTTAATGACAACGTGGAAGGTAGTGGATTTGATAGTGAGAAAATAATGTTTTTGGATATACACATCCTAAAATCAGATCCTCTCAAAGCTTCCTCATGCATTGATTTACCAAAAGAGATAAAGCTTAAAAAGGCAGTTGTTAATATTCAAAACAATGATGATAAATGCATTCTATGGTCTGTTCTTGCTCACATACATCCTCCATAATGGAATCCTGATAGAGTATCTCATAAAAAGAAATATGAGAATACACTAAATGTTAAAGATTTAAAGTTTCCAATGCCATTGAGAGATATTCCTAAATTTGAGAAAATGAATAATCTATCTGTTAATGTACATGGATTAACTTATATAAACAACGTTCAGAACTTTAAAATTTCAAACGACGATAAAAATTATGAAACACATTTATTGACCTTCTCTACTTTACTTCAAAGGAAAAATCACATTATGCTGACATAAAAAAATTCTCAAGATCAACCAAATCACAACTATACAATAGAAAAATGTAAAACATCCTTGTAAGAGATCTCAACTCCTTTCATGCAAAATAACTATTAAATCAACATTTAAAATATTGTGGTCATCATAAATCCAGCACAATAAATTTACTAAAAGCAGGTTCAAAAGGATCATAAAAAGATTTTAACAAATCTATAAAACATCTGTTTGTGATATACGCTGATTTTGAAAGTAGCCTTGAAAAGATAGACACTTTCTCAAAATCCAAATAAATCATTCACAAATAAATATCAAAAACATACTCCTCGTGGTTTCTGTTATTATATCAAATCATCGGTTGGTGATGAATACAACAAGTTAGAACTTTATAGAGGAGAAGATGCCTCTCAAGAGTTTGTGAAATGACTGGAAAAAGACTGTATTCAATTATCTCAGCTAATGGAAAAAAAACCTATAAACCAATGTCCTCAACAAAAGAAGAGAAAAGGATATTTAAGCAACCACAGGTTATCTGTCATATTTGAGTCAAAAATTAGTGAAGGTCTAAAGGTAAGAGACCATTGTCATCTCACTGATAAATATAGAGGTCCAGCTCATAAGATTTGTAATCTCAATTTTAAAAACTTCCCTCTTTCATTCCAGTGTTTTTTTCACAACAATGCTTATTATGACACACATCTTTTTATAAATGAATTGAGCAAAACCAGGGGAGACATTTCAGCCATTCCTAACACTAACCAACATTACATCTCATTCACAAAAATAATCCCTTCATCTCTTATAACTCGTATCAGATTTCTTGACATTCAAGTTTATATCAAGTCCATTATCTGACTTGGTATCAAATATTAAAAACTTTCCAATTCTCTGATCACATTTCTCAAATCAAGAAGAGATTGATCGCCAATCACAAAAGGGAATATGTCCTTATGATTTTTATGAACAACTTTGGGAGGTTTTAAGAAACACAACCTCCCTCAAAGGAAAGCGTTTCTTTGTTTATTTTTCTCTGTCTCTGTCTGTCTGTGTCTCTCTGTCTGTGTCTCTGTCCCTTTCTGTCCGTCTCGCAGCCTGTAGCGGCTGGTTGCATCATAGGTTGGGACACAGCTATGCCGCAAATGCAGTGTCCCCCTTACCAGTACACTGGTGCTCATTTTGCCGACCTCGGAAGGATGACAGGCTGAGTCAACCTCCAGGTGTATTCAATTCAGCGGCCAACGGGGCTTGAACTCAGGACCTTCGGATCCCAAGCCACCACCCTAACCACTGAGCCAACACCAGGCTTAAGGAAAGTTTCTAAAATGAGTTGAATAAAAGTCAAATAACTGATGAAGATTATCGACAAGTAGAAAATGTTTGGAAGAAGATTAATGTAAAGAACCTTGGGGAATATCACAAATTGTATCTAAAAACTGATGTACTTTTATTACCTCTGCCACCGAAGGTGAAGGAGGTTATGTTTTCACCCCTTTCTGTCTGTTTGTTACTTGAAAATCAAAGATTTTTCAAGTATATTGGTTAGATTTTGTTATTCTGTCTGTCTGTGTGTCTTTATTTATGTGTGTCTTGTCTATCTGTCTGTCGCCTACAGGTCACAATTTTATATTAAACTGATCTTCACGAAACTTCACCACATGGTAGAGTTTGTCATAAGGAAGAAGCTTATTCTTTTTGAGGTCAAAAGGTCAACAACTTCAAGGTGAGATTTCTAAAATCATCAATTTTCATCCGATCAACTTGAAATTTGAAGAGGATTTATATTTCATGTCACTGATTTCAACAAGCCAATTATTTTTGATGTCAACATCAACCAAAAGGTCAATATAGGCCCAAGGTCAACAACTAAGGTGGTATTCCTAAAATCCTCAATTTTCATCCGATCGACTTTAATTTGACGAGGATTTATATTTCAGGTCACTGAACTCAACAACCCAATTATTTGAGGTCAACACAGACCAAAGGTCAACATTATCCCAAGGTCAACAACTAAAGTGATATTTCTAAAATCCTCAATTTTCATCTGATTGGCTTGAAATTTGAAGAGGATATAAATTTCAGGTCACTGAATTCAACAAGCCAATTATTTTTGAGATCAACATGGACCAAAAGGTCAACATAGGCCCAATGTCAACTAAGGTGGTATTTCTAAAATCCTTAATTTTCATCCCATTCACTTGAAATTTGAAGAGGATTTGCATATCAGGTCACTGAAGTCAAAGACCAATTATTTTTCAGCTCAAATGTGTTTGATGGATTTTGCAAGTATCGTGCTCGCATGACGTCGTCTTCTTGTTTGTTTATCTGTTTGTGTGCAGGATATTTCAAAAAGTTGTGGACGGATCTGGATGAAATTTTGTGGATAGGTTGGGTGTGTGACAAGGATGACATGATTAGATTTTTGTGAAGATCTAGATCCGACTATGAGAATTTTAAAAGTGATTCTTCACCATTGAGAGACAGGGCCAAAAACGATATTTAGCATGATATCTCAAAACGAGGATGGATTCGGACGAAACTTGGTGGACATGTTGGATGTGTGACAAGGAAGAGTCAATTCAATTTTGGTGAAGATCCAAATCCAGATACGGATCTGATGATTTTTCAAGCGATTCTTCATCATTGAGAGATGGGGCGAAACTAATATATGGCATAGTATCTCAAAACGTTGTGGATTCGGACGAAACTTGGTGGGCAGGTTGGGTGTGTGGCAAGGAAGAATTGTTTCAACCTTGGTGAAGATGTGAATCTGGATCTGGATAAGACAATTATTAATTTTTTTAAAGTGATTCTTCACGATTGAGAGATCGGGCCAAAAACGATGTAGTACTGTATAGCATATTTCATAAATGTATTGGCCCAGAATATATACTCGTGGATCAGGCATTACGTTGGAGTATGCGCTCCACTGAATGCCCTTCCAGTTGGCTGATGTATTTTAGAACAGTCTGTCATCATAAAAAATTATTTTGAATTAGACCCTGCTCACAATTACACAGCCCCAGGATTGGCTTGGAGTGTTCTTTAAAATGGCAAAACAACCATTGGAATTAATCGGTGATAGAAATATGCTTTTGATGATAGAGAAAGCTGAAAGAGGTGGAATATCACAAGTCTGTTCAAAGAGATATGCTGAAGTTCATAACAACAAATATCTGCCTAACTATGTAGTGGGGCAACTTAGCAAAATATAGCATAACAATTGTGCATTTTGTGAGGAAAGCACCAAATTTGGCACACTAGTAGCCTATCATATTATGAACAGATTTGGACATTGGGCCATCTCAAAATTTTTGATGGCAGTGGAAAATGGCTGCCACAGCCACCAGCGGCTGAATTTGAGATGGCCCAATATCCAAATCTGTTCATAATATGTTAGGCTACGAGTGTGCCAAATTTGGTGCTTTCCTCACAAAATGCACAATTGTTATGCTACATTTAGCTAAGTTGCCCCACTAATGATATTGCTCTTCAATGAGCCTCAACAAATGATTTGACAACAATATGAGAAGTAGAGGAAAAGTAAATGCATGCAACGTTACGTATTCCATACCTATCCTTTTGGCAGACGAAAAGGTTGAAAGAGTTCTCTGCTCCCAGAAAGTTATCATCATCAAGTATCTCCACCGCACTCATCCAATTTGGATTGAAGTCTCGGGCAATCTACAGGGACCACGCACAATTTCAAATCATCAAAGAATACTTTGCAAATGTGCAAATCCATGTCCACACCAAGTAGATCAAGCTCTTTACAACCACTCACTCACTCATATAAATGTTTAGTACTTTCTAGGTGGGCAAGAAACATTAAAATTTGGCATACTGCTGTAATTTTAATCTGCAATTCCAGAAACTAGAGGGGGAGCACTCGGTAGAGTGCAAAACCTCCGCCACCAATACTGCTGGGTCACTTAAGTGAACCTGATATCCTATTCATTGTAGGTCAAAACGGATCAGGCTCTACTGAACCACGATTGAATAAACTAAACTAGATCGACGCGCATGTAGAAATGCCAAAAAAAATAAAAAATTCAAATGGTTTTCAAAATGGCCGCCATAGCGGCCATATTGGACTTTGGACCAAGTCCACAATCTCATGGCATGATCCTTGGACCATACCTAATCCCCCCACCAAGTTTCGTCGAAATCCGTCCAGGAGTTTTTCCGTGATACTGTTCACAAACAAACAAACAAACGGGTGAAACAGTAACCTCCGTCCATCTTCGATGGCGGAGGTTAACAAACAAACAAACAAAAAAAAAATCACAAATCTGTCCTTAAGCGTCGATAAATAAAAATATCTGAAAACAAAAATCAGCCAGTGGAGCCTTACTCCTTCAGTCGGGAGAGGGGCGGAGATTGAAATGTGCATAAATAAAGAGCTCAAAACTGATTACTCAATCTTTGTTTAATTGATGTATTTATCCACTTGCATAATGCAAGTACAACCCACAAATAAGTGAATAAACTTGAAGTGGGGGAAACACATCACCCCAGACAATTCATATTGTGACAGATGTTCATGTTGTCCAATAATTCAGCCACAGAGTATCCAGCCTGCACAGGGCTAAACATTAACGGTTGTCCGACTGTCTGGGACAGGCAATTTTGCCTCGGACAGGTGTAAATCTCAATAAACCTGTCCAAAGGATAGTTCAGTTTTACCACCCAGAAGTTCAATAAACTTAACATATATCTTAACCTCAAACGTATTTGTTATTTTTCATGTAAAGACAGTGAACAGCAGCGACTAAGAGGATCTTTTTTTAGATCCGACTACCCCCACACACTGGTGAAAACTTTAAAGAAACATGATCGCGTCATTCCATGGTCGCAGTATAGGATAGGATAGGTGCAATGATTGACGGTAGAGGTAAAATTGACGGTCAAAAGGGTTGAATGAGGTCTGGATGGTATAAAGGGTCTTAAATCCTTTTAATTCGACCCTTTAGGGGTCGAAAGGATGTAAATGGCTAACAGTGTCTAAAATGTCGAAAGGGTCTTCAAAGGTCTAACTAAGGGGTCTCAGCAGTGTAAAGGGTCTAAAGGTTTAAAAGGGACATTCCAATCTATATACAGCACAGGATATAAAAACAGGACCATGCCTCCTGATGCTCACCTGGATCAGGAGCAACAGCCACTCAATCCCCTTGAAGATGCCCATACACCCTGATTTTATTAATGCCGAGAACAAGCTTTGGTACATCAGGGGTGATGACCGTTGTGGTGGTTTCATTAAAATACTTTCTGTGTATAGTTTTGGAGAAGAGAGCAAATACCGAATTTGGACGGTCAAACCCCCATCTCCGCCACCCCCCCTCCAAACATAGACCACCTGAGCACAGATTTTGATGCGGTCAATACACCTTCGTTAGGCATCAGATATGAAGCTTGTGGCCAAATGTTCATCAAAATTGTGTGTGAAGCGATAACGACTGACAGAGACAGACTGACAGACCGACTGTTTTGACGACAGGCCGATCACATAAGCTCACTGGACTAAAGTCTGTGAGCTAAAAACGAAAAACACGATCCTTCTGTGGAGCCGTGTGACAAAATGTCTATCAATTACATAATTTTTGAATGTCAGATGCACCCTGCCTTCACATATGTATGTCTACTAATTATGTACGATTGGAATGTACCTTTCGACACTGACTGCTGACACCCCTTCGACCGTTGAAGAGTCTTTAAGACCCCCAAAACACATAAAACTCCATAACACCCAGAAGACCCCAAAGTCTCCAAGAACCCCCCCCCCAAAAAAAAAAAACCTCAAAGACCCAAAATACCCCAGAGGACAACAAAAGAGCCAGAGGACCCAAAATACCCCAGAGGACAATAAAAGACCCAGAGGACACAAAAGCCTGGTGTTGGCGTAGTAGTTTGGGTAGCGGCTTGGGATCCAAAAGGTCCTGAGTTCAAGTCCCGTTGGCCGCTTGAATTAAGACACACCAGGAGGTTGACTCAGCCTGACATCCTTCCGAGGTTGGCGAAGTGAGTACCAGTGTACTGGGCCCGGTGTATGCCCCGGTGAGAATTGGTGTACCATATCCCTGTGTCGTAAGAGGTGACCAGGGTTGCGTCAGGAAGGGCATCCGGCGTAAAACCTGTGCCAAATCATAACGGATGATCCGCTGTGGCGACCCCTAACGGGAGCAGCCGAAAGAAGAAGAAGAAGAAGGACACAAAAGACCCAGACGACTCCAAAAGACCAATAAGACCCCAAAGATCCCTTTTATCATTTCATTTAGACCCCTTACACCCTTCAGACAGATTAGACAGCCTCAACCCTTGACCATTTAGAGCTTGAGACCATTTGGACCTTTTTATATTAGAAATAAATATATACCTATAAAAATAGCACCGCAAAGCGGGCGTAACCCCTCAGCCCATTGACGCAAACAAATTTCAAGATGGGGGCCATATTGAAAATCGCAGCACGCCCATTTTCAAAAGGAATCTTCCTCTACTCAACCCCAACACACCCAGAAAAAATGGATTTAATCGGACAAGGCATTCTCCACGAAATAGACGGAAACCAATTTCAAGATGGCTGCCGTGGCGGCCACAGTGAAAATCGCAGCATGCCCATTTTGGAAAGGAACCTTCCTCTACTCAACCCCATTATACCTCGCCAGAATAAAATCAATGTGTGAAACTGTTCTCAAGTTATTGTCTGGAAACCAAATTCAAGATGGCTGCCCTAGCCACCATATTGGATATCGCATAGTACTGCATATCGAAAGGAACCTTCCTCTACCCAGCCTCAACACACCCTGCAAAAATGGATTTAATCGGACAAGGCGTTCTCCTCGAAATAGACAGAAACCAATTTCAAGATGGCTGCCATGGAGGCCACATTGAAAATCGCAGCGTGCCCATTTTCGAAAGGAGCCTTCCTCTACTCAACCCCAACACACCCTGCAAAAATGGATTTCATCGGACAAGGCGTTCTCAAAATCGACGGAAACCAATTTTAAGATGGCTGCCATGGAGGCCACATTGAAAATCGCAGCATGCCCATTTTGGAAAGGAACCTTCCTCTACTCAACCCCAACATACCCTGCAAAAATGGATTTAATTGGACAAGGCATTCTCCTTGAAATTGACGGAAACCAAAAGTTGACAGACGCCTGGACAACGCCTGTGAGGACAATACCCCTTCGCCCAATTCGGGCTGAGGGGTAAAAATCGCAGCGCGCCCATTTTCGAAAGGAACTTTACTCTACTCAACCCCAACACACCCTGCAAAAATTGATTTAATCGGACAAGGCGTTCTCCTCGAAATCGACGGAAACCAATTTCAAGATGGCTGCCATGGAGGCCACATTGAAAATCGCAGTGCGCCCATTTTCAAAAGGAATCTTCCTCTACTCAACCCCAACATACCCTGCAAAAATGGATTCAATCGGACAAGGCGTTCTCCTCAAAATTGACGGAAACCAAAAGTTGACAGACGCCCGCCCGGACAACGCCTGTGACGACAATACCCCTTAGCCCAATTGGGCTGAGTGGTAATAAAAAGCAAATATATACATACATATATATATATATATATATATATATATATATATATATATATATATATATATATATATATATTTTTTTTTTTCTATGTATGGCCACATATTTTAAGTCACAAACTCCAAACCCGGGGAAAAATACAACTTTGTGGGAGTAAAGGCCCGGTCACACCTTGACGTTTTAGCCAGCGATGGCAACGTGTTAAAATTTATGTAAAACGCTGGCTTACATTGAACTTTTGATGTTTTTTTTTAAAGATTCGGACGTATTCATAGCGACTTGGTCTTATGTATAACGCATTGGTAACTACACAGAACGTTTCGTTGTGTTATTGATAACTTATACCAACGAATGCTGAACCTGTTGTCGGCTTACACAACCGATGCCCAACGATAGTCTAACTCAGGCATAGCGCGTTGCACGCATCGCCGACGATGTCGTGACGTAGCCTATTAAAAGGCTGACGCACAACGATTCAAATCATAACTGCCGTAGAAATGGAAGGGTCAAAATCGCGGTCACACCTTGGCGATCTTGCCAGCGTATGCCGACGTAACAAAAAGTGTGTCTAAAACGTTGGGGCACGTCGAATACGGTATGGGTAAGTTTGGTATGCGCGAGTAGAACGCTAAATACGCTATCATAAGTCGTAGTAAGTAGAGTACGTCAAGAAATTTTGAACATGTTCAAAATTTTACGACGTACTCGGCGTATGACACACGTTCGCATGCGATGAGGATAAGTTTTACACACGATATGTGGACGCTTACACACGTCCACAAAGGCTACTTATAAGCTACTCATAAGTCGAAACACGTCGCGGTAATGTCTTTTTTACGCGAAACTTATTTCTAACTTATGTTTGACGTGCTTTGAACCAATTCTTTACGTAGTCCCAACACACATCGACGTATGTAGACGTATTCCAATGACGTCTTCCGGTCGACAAAAAAAAAAAAAATGAATGTGTTTCTAGCTTACAACTGCCATATAAAGACGTGTTCCCAGCGGTTTTGGGAATTGGTAGATAAAAATGGTGTTCATAAAAGGGGAACCCAACAGTGTTTTCGAGTTCCTTTTTGAGTCGATGTCCATGTCAGCAGTAAAAGTATCAGTATCAGTATTAGTATTAGTATTAGTAGTAGTTTGTTCATGTTGGTCGTAGTAGGTGGGTGTGAGGGGGAGGGTGTGGGTTATGATGGATCCTCCTTGCGTCCGCGTGTCCACGGGTAGGTTCATAGGCTGCCACTCAACGATTTAAATGGCTGCATCTCCACTATTGAAAGTAGACGCTTGCGCTCAACAATTTGAATTTTTTTACACTCAACGACTTTTGAACGGTACCACTCAGCTCGTTTCATTGTTTACAATGAACGATTTAAATTGCTGTCACTCGCCTTTGTTTTTTTTTTTTTGTTTTTTTTTGACGCTGGGGTTTGGAAATATGAAGCGTTTCTTCTGAACGTGTTAAAACGCTCAAACTCGACTATTTTAAATAGACGCTGCCGATGGACAATTGGAATCATAGCCAAGCTCGACATCGAAGTGTGAACATCCTCGTCATGCCGAAGAAAAGTTTGAAGAATGCTGCAAATAAGTGTCCTGGCCGTGGCCGTGGACGCTGACGCAAGGACGATCCATTATCCCGACGTCTTTCAGCCTATGAGTAACTTAAAAGTAACGTCTGTCGACGTGTGGCAACGATCGCGTAACATGCCAACAACACGTTAATCATAGGTTAGAAATAAGTTTCGGGTACGCTAAACATTACCTCGGCGTGTCTCAACTTATGATTAACTTACAAGTAGCATGTGTTGACGTCTGTCAACGATCGCAGACCGTGCCTACAACTTGTGGCCAGCGTAGCGGAACGTGTGAGTCATACGCCGGCATACGTCGTGAAATTTCAAGCATGAAAAAATTTGAGGACAACCGAAAAGTACAACGTTTAAAGCCAACGTACAACGACGTATGGCAACGTACTACGACGTATGCCAGCGTGCTCTCAATGTTATCAAAACTTACCCATAACGTATTCAACGTGTGCCAGCGTTTTAGAAAAAAAATTCAAAAATCGGCATACGTTGGCTAAAACGTCAAGGTGTGACCGGGCCTTAACACAGGCTATGTGGGTGTGGCTTCACGTTGGGGTTTGAGCGGTGGGGAAGGCGTAAATTCTCTGTGCAAAGGAATACCGTGTAGCGCCACCTGGTGGTGGTGGCAGAGGGTATTACAATTTCCTTTTTGACCTGGGCAACACTGACGTTAAAGCATTCTTCCAACGGGTAAATTTGTTCTCCTTCCCTTCTCCCCTTCTCCCCCCAATGGCAAGCCTCAATCAATATTCACGATTACTGTTAAAATGTCATTGCATTCTCGGCAAATTAATCCACACTATTACATACCAAGACAGCATATAGATTTGCGAAGGTGGGGCAGGAGAGCTTCTTGGACTGGGAAGGGGGCAGGAGAGCTTAAAACGGTGAGTTGAGGTGATGCTGGTTTGAGTTTATATAAAACTAGGAAGCGCCCGCCCGTCCCGTACCCACAAAGCCCAGCGGCATCAGCTTTGGGAGAAAATAAAAATGGGATTGCACTGATGCAGTTTCCCCTGGAGGTGAGAGCAGGAAAGTGGAACATTGAAGTCTTGAACATCACACATAAAAACACCTGAAGTGCAATTTGGCATATGCTTTCTTGAGTCCCTTAACTGGATGCGAGTTAGGGTTGACAAGGATTATTTAAAGCTGTCGAGTTATGGTTTGATTCCTTAAAACCTTCTTCCATTGTTTTCGCCTGTTTGGTGTTGGCAACTAATCACACACTCAAGATGCTAAGATCCCAGGTTCAAATGCCACATATAATGTTGAGATGTGCATTAGCAATGGTTTTCCTCATTCGTGTAAAAGGTGCGCCAATACCTCAATGTCTTTGTGCTGTCTGTGAAGTAGATACAAGCTCCTTCATGAGCCTTTTATAACAATTTTATGAAAATGAAATTAACTCAAAATTATTCAAGATTTTCTAACTTGCATTCATTCTCTGAGCAGCACCTCTTCAAAGTTTCCCTCCATTGGCTTGTAAGCCAGCAGCTGCACAGAGCGAGTGAGATCTCCCACCAGTATGAAATCACCCTTTGTCTTCAAGTAAAGAGCCATGATGTTGTTATAGTGACTGCACTCTGTGTGCAGCTCCTTTTCAGCCGTCCACTCATATAGGCGTACCTGGTGTGCACGTGGAAGGAATAAAAATTACAGCGATCCACAATCATTTTGGACACCACAGTCACAATTTGCAGCATTTCATTATTTATTTTTTCAAAAATATTCCCATGGTTCACGAAAGTATTTGAAAAAAAGGTTTCATCTATCGACAGTGTCAACCTCAAGTGTGAAAATCTGTCTGAAAATTATTTATAAAGTACTTTATTTTAAATAATATGCACAAACCGATTTTCACAGCTGAGTTCTGTAGAAAGCAACACATTGTGGAATTACTCCGGTGTGACTTATTTTCATCGTAAGCAATTCACAGATTTGAGATTTTCATGAAGCCTAGCCCACTGTCTGAGAATAGTCGCTACAAAGAAAAATTGAAGGACAACGTTTATGTCACATTGCCTAAGGCTCGTGAAGAAGCTGCAACACAAATCACGCAAACCCAAGCATTCAAATAAGAGACAAAAGCAGACCCAACTTCAAACAATCACAGCTGACGATGACCTTGAGACAAGTGATGTAACTTCACAGGGTGCTCTGGGTATCAAGCGAGGGATCTGCATGTTCCATTTTTGAAGTCTTTCATCATCGGCGTCATTCACATGCAGCACGTGGCTGCGGGTTAGCATCAGTTCTCACAAAGGCGCAGCATTGCAATGATGCAGTGCCCTTGTAGGTTAGAGCAGGAATGTGGAATTTGTTCAGGGTGTCGGCGATAGCTCTCCTACTCGTCACGAAGGACAGACACCATGGGATTGCTAACATCCATCAACTAATGCTAGCAGATGGGACGTCCAGTTTAACGTCCACTTGAGGAATGGCGCACACATTCAAGCCTCACCCTGCCTGCAAAACACCAGCATGACAGTTTATATCGATGTAGGGATTCAAACTCAGGTGGGACAGTTCAGAGGCAAGTGTGCATACCTCTAGGCTGCCAACTCCTGCCAACTGAAGTCTTTGATGTAGCTTCGCCAGGGTTAGAATGGAACTGCAGACCTCCCAGAACTTGAGTGGATGCTTTAACCATTATGGCACAGAGACTGGTTATAATAAAACTTGTCCAAAAAAGAACGATAAAGTTTGACGAAGTTTCTTTACAGAAAGTGAAGAAACTGTCATTGCAGTCACAGGAAAGAGGATATTATTTAACACTTGAATGTTACCATCATGGGAAAAATTGCGCAATCGCATTACTGGAGTCATGAATGATGGTACAGGTTGCAAGAGATGAATGGAATGCCTGGCTGCCAAAATACTGACCAATAAATCACACTGGTTAGGTCCAACTTTATTTTGACTGATTAAAAAAAAAAAATCCAATTTTCAGCTTCAGAATAAGGAATAAAGGTTCTGACGATAACCTCAAGAAGCTTGTCATTCACTTTGTACAAACCGCAAGAGCAATGTTTCAAGATTATTGATAACTGGCTTGCGTTTGTCAGAAGCACAGGGCATCTGGTTTTTTTATTTATCCAGGCTCATGCTGTTATGTATGTATTTGATTGATAGTTTGAAGCATATCATGACAATTAATTGAAAGAATGACAGTGAAAATCTCAATCTTGAATCCATCATACATCACCTGATCTGAGGCCATAAGACAAATGATGGATATGAAACCGGCCAGTGGATGACAAACTGCATACATGGGTGCCGAGTCGAAACTCCTCTTGGAACGTGACAACCGATTTGCGTGCAGCCCGAGATCTTGCGGAAGTTAAGGTTCACATTTTGGACATTCTTTGCACCTTTTCACGTTTCGATCATCAGCCAGGACTTTACACACAGAAACGAGTCAAACTGAGCTGTTTTTTTATATTGAAAGCATACTCAGATCTCACGATGTGCGCCAGATTTTACTTTGAGAGAGTTCAGACACCTCTGGCTAGCAATCGATACCTAAATAAAGCAAACGAGTTAGCTTCAGAAAAATTCCCGATGGCAAAGCCATGCATTTTCTTTGTACCGTGCTGTTGATGCTTGCCAGAAGTTTGTTGTTGAACTCAACCATTGAGTACACAGCCCCTTTCACCTCCTTTTCAGCCACCGTTTGTAGCTTTCCTGAAAGGATAACCAAGATCAGATGTCTCAATCAGTGTAGGACAGCAATCCAAGACAATCTATCATAAAAGATTTGTTCTGTAGTTGCAGGCATGAGAGTGAGTCTAAAAAAAAATTAGCTGAAAAAAAACGATGGGCCGAGGCGGAAAAATTTTCAGGCCGGGGTTCGGGGGCCACCCAGGCCCCCGAACGCTAAAGGTTCCAGGTGTTCTCACCTGCATTCTACTGCATTTCCTGGTCCCTTTTAAGAGGATTGTGTATAGTGTTGTCCTTGTTAACAGGGTAAAAGAACTGAAGACAATCATTGAAGACATGAAATTCATCTTGCAAATTATTAATCAATGTTGTAATGTAAATTGTTGTCAAAATTCATTGTACAAATCATGAATCGATCTGTAGGATAATATTCTTTCATTGTCTTTATAGCAAATTAAACAAAGTTGACAATAATTGATACCAAGTTGCATAATAAGTTTGCATAATAAGTTGACAATAATTGATAACAAGTTGCACTAAAAGTTTGCATAATAAGTTCACAATTGGTAACACTGTTGCATCCACTAGTTGTTGAGTTCTTGAGTCGATAATGTCGAGAGGTGCCTAACCACTGAACATTGTTCACTTCTTTGTCTTTTGGTTCAGGTTGTGCTTTTTCTTGCTTGCACGTTGGTGGGAAAGTCTTGCCTTCCTTGCAGCCTTCTCAGTCAGTTCTTTGGTCTTGCGCTTGGTCACCTTACTGAGAGCAGCTGCACCCACTTCTCGCCTTCTTTCTTCTTCTTTGTGCCTCCTGTCTGCCAGTTATGCCTTGTAGGTTTTGTAGGCTACCTTCATGTTCTTGCACAGGTCTAGGTCTATGGGACTGTGCAGTTTGTCAGTCCTACTGTAGTACTCCACTGCAGTTTTTCCTGATGATCGAAGATTGTACTTGACACCCATCACTGCGCTGTAGGTCTCCATGTTTCGTCGGTGTGATCCGACATCCAAGACATCTCCCATGAGATCGAAGGCACTCTCAACTTGTGGCCCATGGAAGCAGGACAGCAGAGCCTTCATTCTTGAGAGAAGGGGGTACTTTCCACCTTCAAAGACCTTGGTCCACCAGTCGTCGATGCGAGCAGACTCATCTTCCTGAGCTGGTGGCAGGCTAGAGTCGATCTGGAAACTCCGAACCTCCAGTTCAAAGGCATCACATTCCTCTGGTGCAAGGACATTTGTCACCAGGCATGGCAACTTCAGGAGCTGCTCCTGGCTGACAGTGTGCACTCTGCTGAGTGGATCAATTGCTGAGGCACTTCTGAGGACAGCATTATGCAGGGGCATTTTCTTCTGGAGGTACTTTCCACATGTCACATAGGCCTGCTCCACACTCTGCAAGAAGTCATGCACTTCTCCATCTCCACTACGGGCAGTGTTGACAATCTCAGACACACCAACTCCATGAAACATCTTCTTCACTTGTAGCAGGTTGGCTTTCTCATCCAGGTCGAGGGTCTGAAGTCTCTTGCCTGAGGATGGCAGCTTCTCAGGTTTGACAAAGCAGGCCATGAACTCTCGGACAAGGTCCATCTGCTGGTCATTGAGCTTGTGGATGAGTGGGGCCTTCATCTCAAACAGGAGGACGTACTTCTTCAGCAGCGGGAACACTGATGTATAGAACATCAATATCAGTCTCATCAATTTCTTCTTGTGGAGGACTCGCTGCAGTATACGCTCCTTTCGTGCCTTGCCATCTTTGGTCATATTCTTCTTCTTCAGAACATCATGGATCTGGCGTATTCTCTCCTTGGCTTTTGTGTCTACGTGCCTGCGATGGTAGACTTCCACAACCTGTGACAAGTAGTGTGTGTGATCAGCTTGAGAGAGGAAGCCAAAGTAGAAGACAACAAAGGCATCCCACAGCCGCAGAGTGTCAACACTGACATCATACACAGAGAGCCACCTGTGACTGACATACCGCTCTGGCATGGTATACCTGACACCAATCAGCCCACAGATTTCCTGCAAGAACTGCTTTAAGTCAGGTGACCACTTGAAGTCATTGTAGATGTCAGAGAGCATGTGCTCTGCGAAGTTGTCGAATGGGTCGCTCAGCTTCTTGGACACATTGTGAGCATGGTGACAGGAGTCCCCATCTATGTCCAACATGTGTGGGGCATTGTTTTCCCTGATGCGAACTTCGACTCCTGACTTGGATCCCCGCATGACTGAGCAGGAGTCCATGAGGATGGATATGCAGTTCTTCCACGGTAGCTCATACTTCAACAAGTCAACCAGTTCCTGGTGCAACGAGGCACTGTCCACTTTGATCACAACAAGGGATTCTAGATGCTGCACTATAACCTGCTTTTGGAGCGGACTGTAGTAATTGGCCAGGACACATAAGACCCTCTGATGGTTTGTGCTTGTTGACTCATCAATGTTCAGAGAGAAGTATTCCCTCTGCAGTGCTGATATCAACTGGTGATGTATGGTATGTCCTAGTCCAAACCTAAGCTTGTAGGAAGCAGATGTCCTGTCCATTGTGAGCTGACCAAGGGCCTTTGCATCCAGGTTGAGTTCTTTGCCAGGCTTATCAGTTCAGGGGCAAGGCTGAATGGTAGGGAATGCTGTGCGAGGAAGGCAAGGACCATGGCTTGAGCATTGGATACTCTGTCACCTATTGGTACAGCAGGCATCGGTGTACAGGGGATGGGGGCAGTAGAAGCAGCAGTGCAAGAGGTAGCAGAAGGTGAGGAAAAAGGGAATACACTAACCGGTGCAGTGATTACACTAAGCCTCAGACTATTAGTAATTGCCAGGTGCTATTGGTGGTAAACAATATTGACCCAATTCTGAGTTGTGGCTTGCTTGCCAATTAACATAATTTATTACTGTAGTGAAAGTGCACCACACCACACTACACTACATTGACAGCATAGATGTCTACTGTGTACATGTATACTGATAACTACATGTACAAAGCCCAAGGCTATATTTACCAGGAAGACTGTAATTGGATGCCCGGATTCTCTGAATATCACGATGCTTCTTGCTCTCCACATGGGATTCCAATGACTTGTACCCACGTCCTCCATAAACAATCTCCTTTGAGCACCATGTGCATACAGCCTTTCCTGGCTGGGCTATCTTTTGAATGAAAGCCCCACAAGCCACCGTACCGCATGGAATATGCTCCAGCCATTCCCACTTCCAGGAATTCTTGCAAGTCTTGTCAATTAGTGCAGCCAAACAAGCATCACAATGCGCCATGTTTTAGAAGCGACCTTGGCCTTGCACACTCGGAACACCATGCCTCTAGCTCGATTAATGCTGCTGTGACAGTTTCAGGAGTAATGCGGCGAGGTCGTCCGAATGTTATGTTAATGAATCTGGCAATGACGTCAGTGCAGAGTGCCGGGAATCTGTATTGGGGACCTCGGAATACTTTTTTTATAAAGATCGTCGGCGGCGTGAAATCACTCCCAACAATTGATTTAACCCCCCCTCCCCCTATACCCCCTATTTTTTCTCAACGGATTTGTGCTTAACTCAGGAACGTTCCTGGGTGAATAAATTCGCGGAATTCCGCAAATTCGCGGAATTTTCTCATGCTGGTAGTTGAACCCTCGCAATGTAATATTCATCCATCTTGTAAAATCAGTCTTCTCACACATAGCTGAGGCGAGTTGAGTGTTTATCACTTAAAGAGGCTTATATTAAAGTGAAATTTTTTGCAGTGAATATCATGTGATGAACTGGATTTTGCATTTTGGAAAAACAGAAACTTGGTTCCTCCCTCAACCAAAAAAAACAAACAAGAAAAAGAGCAATACGAGATTAGCGACCCTTGCCAGGACTTGTTTTGTGTGGTGTTTGTGTACTGGTGTGTTATGTAATCAATAACAGACATAACTTGAAATGTCACTTTCTAACTGCTAGTAGTGATGACCAGGTACCAAGATGTGCCGCTTTTATCAGACACTTGACCCTGACCCATGACATTTGTTGTTATTCAATTGAATTCAGAATGAGATTAAAATAAACCAATGTCACCCGCAGGGTGACCTGTATCTTGCCAAAAGGTGACCACGTGTGACTTCTTTAAGGTCACACTGAGGTGAACAGAGCTGCTATCCACCAGGAGCGACAACTTGAGGAATATCTGCCTACAAGAGATTCCGATGAGAATCGTTCTACAGAGTAACCATGAAAAATATGCTTTTGCCTCATAACGTCACCAAATGACGTCATAATATCTCAAGCTTGACATATCTAGAAAGCACTCATCGAGGTGTTCAATTTGAGGTACTACACGATATGGTTCCGAAAACTTGAAAATTTGACCTTGGCGTCAAATATGTTTGACCTTAGGCGCTAACCATGAAGGTCAAGGCCAATCGCCACCAAAAATTAATCAGCTGAGCGCCAGACCATGAACTATATTCCCATGAAGTTTGAAGACTATCCGATCAAAATTATTCAAAAAATAAGGGTTTTGTCGACTCCCCTGATTTGCGACAAAGTGACCTTGACCTTTGACCTTCAAAATTTTGTGCACTGAAAGGGACCTCTATAGGCCTTTGATATGCGAAGTTACAAAAATTTCCAATGATAACTGTGCTCTGCAGAATTTTTTTTATACATGATTACAGACAAACAAACAAACAAACAAAAAAAAAACATACAAGCTGACGGACATATCTTGCAAAAACTTCGTTTTGGCAAGATAATAAATTCAATTCAAATCAAATGGAAGACCAAATACTGCTGGTATAGTACTGCATTGGAGTCAACAGAAGGAACCCAAACAAGGAAAACGCATCGACGAAGCCATCAGGTAGAATCTGGATAGGATTCGGGATTCAGCTGGTGGTACTCTAGCCTCAAACCCGTCCAGCCGCAGCCAAGTGAGCCTTACTCTAAAAAAGGAAAAAAATCAAAAAGAACCCAGATCAAAAAAATAAATTCTGGCTGCCAGATCATGCAACTGATCAGGTTGAAATTTAAAACATATATTCTTCATTACAACTAGATTATAAATGTGAAGTTTCATGTCGATTGATGAAGCGGTTCAAGAGATAGATTTTTTTTTCAAGATTTTCGTTCAATTCAATATGGCTGCCAGACTACGTGTCCCATCCATCCATCCATTGGGACCATACTCTGTGCAGAGTATTGGTGCTGCCTAAGCAGTGTCCGAGGCTGTTGGGCACAATCCTGGACGGGTCGCCACTCCGACAAAGGATACCAGCAAGCTGGTACTCATTTTGCCGACCTCATTAGGATAACAGGCTGAATCAATCCCACCTGGTATTAATTCAACAGCCAAGGATCCCAAGCCTGCCCCCATGACCATTAAGCCAACACCAGGCATGTATGTGTCATCAATTATTCATGAACACCCTGATATCCAAGACTTGGGGAACATTTGTGTGAAGTTTCCCCTCCATCTGTCCAGCCGTTCTGGAGAAGATTTTAAAATGTTTTAGGGTAAATTAATTATGGCAACCAAACCATGTGACGTATGAAGTCAGAGGTGGGGCCCTTTTGTTCCTCATGTATAGACAGTCATAGTTGTAAAGTTTCGCCTCGATCTGTTCAGCCGTTTCAGAGATTTTTGAAGTTGGAAAAAAAACAAAAGACTGCCGAACCACATGACTGATGAAATCATCAATTTTTTTTTCTGTCAACCAATTTATCCCAAGATGACGCTCAAAATTTTTCATACTGATCGGATTGCAATTATGCATTCTATGTATGCAATTATGACGTCATAACGAAGGCACCTATGACATACAAAAATCATTCTTATTCCCCATGCGGAGAACTTGACATGTGTCAAGTTTAAATATTTTCCATGTGTGGTTTCGGAGATACGGAGGTCCAGTTTTTCCTTTTTCCAACATGGCTAACCAAACCATGGGACCTATGACGTCATAATTATCATCAAAGCATTCTCCATGAGTAGTTGCTCTAATGGTGAAAATTTTGTGTCAATCCGCCAAGCAGTTCCAGAGAAAAACTGTACTCACATTCTGTGCGGACAAACAAACAAACAATCAAGAAGACAGACAGAGAGAGAGACAGATAGATGGATGCAAATGCAATACCCTCTCCTCTGGCGAGGGTAATAAGGACTGCACAACATCAAGAATGTGAGCTGCTTTTTCCTAAAAAGTGCATACACTTTTATTTAAAAAGAAGCAAAATAGCGAGGCTCATTGTCAATGGATATGAGCTAAAGTTGAAATTGTTGAGAAAAATAAATAATTACAGACAGTGTATATATATATATATATATATATATATATATATATATATATATATATATATATATATATATATATATATATATATATATATATATATGACTATCCTCCACTATACTCCAAAGCATCCCCCCTCCCCCTCCCAAACCACATACCGTCAGTGTAGTGAAACACAAGTATGCGGCCCTGCTTTGGTTCAGCTTCATCTGGGTAAACCATTGCAGTTCCGACCACAAAGTAGGTTGTGGGATCCTTCCCGAGCTTGCAAGACACGATGCTGAGGGTATACTCGCTGGGCAGGAACTGATGAGCATGCAGAACTGAACACACAAGCATGACATGTACACCAAGCAGTCACCAAGTACAATAAAGTCAGAAGGCTTCAGCAACCTTAGTTTTTCACTTTGAAGATATTTAGGAAAGATTATGTAGGGGTGATTTTAAAAAGTTGTACAAACGATACATTCACAACAGTCTATTTTTACATGTAAACAGATATATTCACAACAGCCTGACAAGGTTTTTTCCGACATACAGATGTCCCAAAAGTCAGTTATGTCGTCCAAGTATGTGTGTAGTCAGATCCCCTTCCTTTTGTCGAGTGGGAGAATCAAAGGCGTGCGTTGCGATTTCTTTTAGTTCGGTTATTACATCTAATAAACCATTCCATCTGCATGACCCCGTCGGCTCATCACGCTCCATCACCACCCGCTGGCTGCTCGTACCTTGACTTGCCGAGAGGGGGTCTCGCGGTTCCAGTTCTTGGCTCCCACGAACGTTGTAACTCTTGTACGATGACCTTCACGGCGGTGACACCGTTACTCGTCGAGAGCGAAGCCACGTGGAGGAGTGACTGGGGTCTCCTGGCAGGGGCCGAGGCCCCGCCCCAGAAAGGTGGACCGGAGGACCTTGTCCAATCAGAGGTGGACAGCGAGGTGCGTTTTCGCCAAGGCCCTCCCCGTGGAGAGTGGCCAATAAAATCTCCGACACTGTAAAAAAGGGGGTCCGGTTGAGTTTGCTTTCACGATGGCTGTAACAGGTCGAGTTTGCTTTCACGGTGGCTGCTATGAGGAGTCTTAAGGAAGGACAGAGCGACCCTGACCTCCCTCCGTGGACCCCGATTGTTCACCGCCTGAGCTCCGCCACGAACCAAGAGTCTCTACGTGCGACTGGGGACCAGACCAATGACCTTTGTCAGGTGCCGCATCGTGGAGCACGCCCTTCCTCCGACTGTCAGGAACACCACCGAACTCTGACCCCCAGTGTCTCTCTCCACGGGTGCGAGGGTCCAATAACGACTCTGGGTTTCTTTTCAGTGTGTGTGTGTGTGTGTGTGTGTGTGTGTGTGTGTGTGTGTGTGTGTGTGTGTGTGTGTGTGTGTGTGTGTGTGTGTCTGCGTGTGGGCCCGTCTTGTTAGTAGATCTGAATAAGTGTTTTTGCTCATTGTAAATATTCCTTCTTGCATATTCGCCTCAAGTCTTGCCTTTGTCTTTTTATTGTAAATAAACATTTGTAGAAATATTCCCAGTCCATTTCTGTCCTATCGTGAATTGGTCCAGCATGGTTCAGATCTGAGTTTCGGCGGGGTTTTATCCCCGATAATCTGTTCACTCCAGCCGGCACGGCTTTGGCAGTTTCTGCTGAGCTGCACTCAAACCGGAGTTGGTAGTCGGTAGTTGGAACTCTACCGCAGTCGGTAGAGTGACCTGGTTCGTGCAAGACGTGCCGAGGGCATGCTTTCCCCAGTAGTCGAAATCGCGTAGTTAATTTGGTAAATTGCTTAAAGACAAATAGACCCTAAGCTACGCGGTTGAGATTTTGGCGACCATGGTGGGTTAGAAGACCCGCCGGCTCGTGGAGTTATCCGAGCGATGGCCTAGAATTCCAGGAGTTTGGTGGGAGACGACGCAAGCTTTCCCCACCTAGTGGTCGTTCTCACCACCGACCCCAGGCCCACAACAATACAATTGGCCTTGATGAGCAAGAAAACTAATTTCTTAATTTTACAGCTGAGGCACAAGTGGTTTTGAGACTTCCGGTTCTGGTTTTTGAGCGATGGTTGGTTCTCTCCAGGATCTCTGCTGACTTTGTCAAAGATAAGTTTCCGGTCGTTGTTTGTTGCATTTTGACTATCTTGATGCCTCCATGTTTGCTGTGTGTTCCTCGTTCGGTTTTGTTTCAAAACACTTGTACTTGTGCTAATTTGGTGTGTATTCATCAGTCTTGTCATATCTGGTTTCCCTGAGGCCTACCCGTCTTCCCATCTATGTGCACGATCGTGTTTATTTGTATTTTCCTCTTATAACCATCAGTTTTTATTTTCACCACTTTTCCCTCCACCATCCATCTATCCCTCACAAATAAAGCATATGTCTCATGTCTTACAATGTAAACAAATAAAAAAAAAAAAACTTTTACCTTCTCACCTTATACCCCACATAACCACATGACTTACTGTACTGACTCTTCTTCCTCCCTCTTCTGCCGATCTACCATCTTCCTTCTACTTTTGCCAACCCACATTCATCATACACCTTCACAATTTTTTTTCTTCAATCCTTCCTTTACCCAATGTTAAAAAAAAACTTTTGCATATCTTTTCGCTTCTCACCTGACACCGACAGAAACCACGTGAATTCTATACCCTCTCTTCTTCTTCCTGTAACTTTTACCGACCAACCATCTTCCTTCGACTTTAGCCGATCCAAATTCACCCAACAACTTCATGTTTATTTTTCCTCAACCTCCCCTTTACCTTATCTTGCCCAATCTTTATCAAAAACAAACAAACAAACAAACAAACAAACAAAAACAACGGTCTCTTAAAATGTTTCAACTTCCTCTCTCACGTGTGGTTCTCTGCACGATCATAATTCACGACTTTCATTTTTCCCCGAAATTCAGGTGAGGATTGCAAATATATGACAAGGTCTACCACTTCAAATTGTTCACCATTGGAAAGAGCATTTTCAAGTTTATAAAAGTGTCAAATATCAAAGTGGTATAATGTTTCTATCAATATTTTAAAAAAATATTTGAATAAATGATGTTCTGCCAGTGCTGTGCGCGTTGTGTGTGCTATTTAATTAACAGTCCTTTTACATGTAGTACATATGTGTAGTACATGGATATACAATGTACATACATATCATCTGCTATTAGGATACCATGAACACAATACTTTGAAATTTGAATTTGTAATTCTTTGTTTCTCATTTGTAAATAGCAAGAGCTTAACTCATCTGGCTCGGGCTAAAAATAGAACTCAGGAATAGTGGCTGATCTACTGATGTCAGCAGTGTATATAGTTACATTCAAGGGAGGACATTTGTTGGGTTCCTTTGGTCCATGTGATGAAAGTTATTGATGCTCCCCTAACGTCAACTGGGAGGCAGAACAAGCTCGCACCTGACTTGGAAAAGCAGATCAAGGACCTATTCAAATCATTTACGTGAAATGTTTTATTATATTGTTATTGCAGTATGTGATATATTTTTGTATTATTAATTTGAATCATAGAACTAATCATTCATGATTACCATGGTGCCCACACCATGCACACACTTCATGTATTCACGACTGTGTTAACAACAGTTTTAAAAAAAATTAGAAAATATTTATTTTTTAAATATACCACTTTGATATTTTACACTGTTGTAAACTTGAATATGCTCTTTCCAATGCTGAACAATTTGAAGTGGTATACCTTGTCATATATTTGCAATCCTCACCTGAATTTCGGGGAAAAATGAAATTTTTCAATTTTTGAGGGATCATGACTATTATAGATGACTGATTAAGAAAAGTAAACATGTATTTGTAGACTACTACCATACAGTTATTACATGAAAAAATTTCAAGCTTCTGGGATGGGTCAATAAAAATATATGGGATCTCAAAGTTGGGTCTTCCTGCAAAACCAATTTTTTTTTCTGGATTTCAACTGATCAGGTCATAAAATTTAAAAGAGAGGTATACTCAGTTCTATGTTTGTTTCTTACAGAGCAGTTATAGAAGAATAATCTCTGAAAATTTCAAGGCTCTAGCATAAATATTTAAAAAGTTGTGGGAGTTTAAAAGTAGCCGTTCATTTTGTGATGTTCACAACGACCATTCAAATAGGGCCACAACCACATTTTCAACCCTCAATATCTCGAAGTTGACCGCATCTATCTACCTAAAATTTTACGCAGCTTCATTTTGATACCTGGGAACTATTTTATGAACGTTTAAAGTAAATCTGAGGGGGTCAACTGGGAACATTTTCTTAAATTTTGTGATTTCAGATGGAATGACTCAATACCAAGTCTCATCCTTCCCCTCTCCCCACCTCTCCAATTACCCTCGTGCCCCTTGGCCGGACCTGCTCTCATCGTCTCCCCTTCCTCTTACCCCTCACTCCTAAAGCAACCTTCACACTGTTCCGCTTCCAAGCTTCCCCCTCACCTTTCTCAAAAACTTCCTCCTCACCCTTCTCCCTCAAATCTCCATCCTCACGTCCCCTTTTCAAAGTTGCCCCCCGTCACAATCACAAAGCTGCCTCCTTTCCTGCCCTGTCTCTTCCATCTCATCGCTCCACCTCCTCCAATCTTCAACTTCCCTCTGCCACCTCTCATATTACTCCCCACTGTACCGCAACCCATCATCACCAAGCCTTTCCTCCTCCTCCTCATCATCATCCAGCCCTCTCCTCTCCACAGCTCCTCTGCAATCCCCCACACTCTTTCAACAACTCTCCTTACCTCCCCACCTCCTACCCCATCCTACCCTCCACCTCCCCTCCCTCTTCCTCAACAATGTGGACTTCACTCAAACCTGGCATCTTTCCATACAGGTCGCCACTTCCAAACCAGACATAATCTGCTTTGCAGAAACTTTCCTCCTTCAAGGCGTCTCTGACTCTCTCGTACCTCTACCTGGTTAATCCCTCCTCCGGTAAGACAGACCTGAGCCTCGTCCTGGTGGAGGAGTTGCTCTCTTCATCATAAACTCTATTCCTCACTCTCCATGCACTTCCCTCACTACTCCACACCCACAGGAATACCTCTCGCTACGGCTTCCCCTCCACTCCCATCACATGTTTATATGAGTGTTGTACCATCCACCAAACAGTGATGACTCCATTTACACCTCACTCACCAAAAACATGGACCAACTTCAATCCTCTTATCCCAACTCTCTCTTCCCAACATGTGGTGACTTCAGTTGTCATCGTCAAGAAAAATTAATCTGAAGCTTCGACAACTATGACTCCCCAACAACTCAAAATCCTCATGCTAAATGCTCACCCTCAAATGTGTGCTGGTCAATGACCAGGAGGCTGTGCACTTCGACCTCATCCCCATAAGAGCCTTCATGCTGCGTGCTGCTGCTTGAGAACAGTTTACTACTGCTCACACTAGTTGACAATGCCTGCAAAATAAGACAATTAAAGAATAAAGAATGAAAATTGACAAAATTCAAATTCAAATTGTGAAAAAAAAATACTACACATGTCCAGGATATCACTTTACATTAAAACAACAGCATCAGACTCACAGTAATCATATTGTTACGAATCTGGAAGCCTTTTGCACACAAACAGACAGCAGTCCCCGTAGCTTAGTTATTTCGATAAGTATGTGTTTATAGTTAGAATCCCACCTTCTGTCTAATGGGAATTTCGTGTGTGCTTCGAGTTATTTTTTTAGTTAGGTTTTTACAACAACGACAACAACACCACCTTCCCTCACTTGACCCAGTCGCCATTGCCCACGTGTTTTTGGCTGAGGCAGTGGGCGGAGCCTTCGTCGCTTCGGGTCGAGGCTCCGCTCCAAGGAAGGGCATGGACTGCTTCCTCCAGCCAATGAGTGAAGGGCGAGCACCACATGTGCGCCTCAGCCAATCGGGAGGCTGACCACGAGTCGTCCGACAACCCCTCGTCCAATCAGGAGGCGAGGGGCGAGAAAAGAAACCCCTCCGACCTCAAGAGAGAGAAAGACGAGAGGACGACAGACAGGAGTGATCGAGGCGACTGCCTCGCGTCTGCAGTCTTGGTGGCAATTGTGGCGCAGTCTGTGGTCGTGGTTGAGCGGTTTGCAGTCTTGGTGGTGATTGCGGTGCGGTCTGTGGTCGTGGTTGAGCGGTCTGCAGTCTTGGTGCTCACAAGGTCATGGGTTCGAGTCCCACCGTGGTGGTTCGGGTCAGTGTCACCGCACGAGGCGGGACAGGTACCCCGGCCCGGCTCTACCGACCAAAGACCCATGGGTCCAGTTTCTCGTGTGTGTGTGTGTGTGTGTGTGTGTGTGTGTGTGCGTGTGTGTGCGTGTGTGTGCGTGTGTGTGCGTGTGTGTGCGTGTGTGTGCGTGTGTGTGCGTGTGTGTGCGTGTGTGTGCGTGTGTGTGTGTGCGTGCCCCGTCTAAGTAGAATAGTTAAGTGCCTTGTTACCTTCGCAAACTTTGTTGCGAAGGTTATGTTTTGATCGCTGTGTATTTATTTATTTATTTGTGAATATGTGTGTTTGTTTGTTTTTTGCATAACTCCAAAAGTATTGAACTGAATCGTAGCAAATTTGGTGGGATGATTGGTTATTATCCAAGGACCATTTGATTAGATTTTGGGAGCGATCGGGTCAAAGGTCAAGGTCATGAAAAGGTCAAAATCGTCTTTTTACCATAGCGCGGTCAGTTTGTATCCAATTTGCATGCAACTAATGCCAAAATGTTCAGAATTCAATGCCCCATCTTGTGATATGTGACATGACACAATGACGTAATAACCCTTATTAGCGGTTGGGAGTCAAAGGTCAGGGGGGGGGTCACGACATTGCAAAATGTGCGGTTTTAGTCATAACACGGTCAATTCTTATCCGATTTGCATGAAACCAACACCAAAATGTTGACTGTTCTGTTCCCCACACACTAATACCAATTACAAAATTAAGAGTACAAAGGTCAAGGTCATGAAAAGGTCAAAATCGTCATTTTTCCATAGTGCGGTCGATTTATATCCAATTTGCATGCAACCAATGCCAAAATGTTGTGAATTCAATGCCCAATCTTGTGATATATGAAATGACACAATGACATCATTACCTTTGTTAGCGGTTTGGGTCAAAGGTCAGGGGGGTCAACGACCTTTATTATCATAACGCGGTCAATTCTTATACAATTTGCATTCAAGTAGATTCAAAATGTTTAGAATTCAATTCCCTATCCTGTGATGTGTAATATTTGACAATGACTTTATTGGGGAGTTTAAAGCATTGGGGGGGGGGGGGTGTCACTGAACTTATTTCTTATAATGTGACCAGTTGTCATCAGATTGACTTGACACTGACACCCAAAAAGATCAGGGAGTTCATACAGAAATTGCACAATGTACGTGAATTTGGTCACGTACAATTTGGTCACGTTCGTGCCGTAAAACTTCAAGTCAAACAGCAGGAAATTTAATGTTTTTAAACCATCATAACACATATGAGATGGGAGATGTGGTATGGGATTAAATACCCTCACACTCAAAGGTTTCTGGGAGGGGGGGGGAAATGTAGCGTTAGCGAAGGTATGCGCTCTACTGAGTGCCCGTTCTAGTTCATTGTACATTACATTTCTTTATTCGTGATAACTCTGCTCTGTGTCTCCCTTCCTGATTATTATTTGTAATAAACCCCTGTAAAATGTACCAGCTTGTTTTCTGTGCTTTCCTTCATTGGCCTCGCAAGGTGCGTATTGAGAATTAGTGAAGCTGTTCGTGCCGCAAATTGTTCATTTGGTCTGGCGCGGCTTTGGTAACTTTCGCTCGGTTACGCGGGATCAGAGTCGGTGATAGCGACTCGATTCGGACAAAGTCGGCCGAGGGTGTGGTTTCCCCGGTAGTTGGACGGCGTGAGTACTGAGGTAAATTGGAATTAGACAAGTGGACCCTACTTCACGCCATCGAAATATTGGCGACCATGGCCCTCTAAGTGACCCGTGACCTTTCGGAGTTGTCCGAGTGTCACGACCTAAATTCCGGGTGTTCGGTGGGAGACGGCTCTACTGCTCCCCCTGGTGGTCGTTTTGTCGCCACCAAGCCTCGGCCCACAACAATATGACAGTTGAGAAAAAAAAATACTTGCCCCAATGACTCCAAAATATACCGTGTCATGTTCAAAGTAAAGACAACATTTTATGAAAGGTATTTTAGAGATCAAAATAGATTAAAAAGTGTGTCGCAAGCACAATCTTGAACCAGGCCACTGCAGGCCTGAAACGAGTGAGGGTCAGCAACCTGGGTGCTTGCGCTGGGCCGCAGCAGAGCAAAGCCTTCCCCCTGCTCCATGAGTTCTGCACGACAGCTCAGCACTCCAAAGCACTGAGACTGTTCTTGATAGCAGATCCGTCTAAGGGGCAGAGTGGATAAAATGTAAATGTGCAAACAGCATCTAATAACCAATTTGCATAGAGCAGACAAAATCAAACTTCAGAGCAAAAATGAATGATTTAACCCCAACACATGGTGTGTGATATGTGCTTGAAATTTTGGCTTCACATTTTCAAAATAAGTGAGAAAGATTACGAAGAAACAAACCGTTGAATGATTATGTGAAAGTTAATAATTTCAGAAAGGCAGGGAAGACCACATCAACAGAGTGCAGTGGTTCACCATGCAGCAGTTTATCAATAATCACAAGAGATGTTAAACTTTCCCATCTCTGGTGTCGAGTTGAAGAATACAAAATTCTCCTAACGTATTATACTGGAGATTCAATGGTTCAATGGCAAGCTCACCAGGACAGGATTGTTGTGGAAGTGAGTCAACAATGTCATCATGCACTGTTGGTTGGCAGTTCAGAATGTTGTTGGAATGGCATTCTGCCCTGATGGGCGGAGCATGTCTGTATGCAAGAAGTCGAGTTGCCATCTTCTATGAGGACAGGTGCTGTAATCCTGGATATGGGGCCCACAGACGGCTTGAAAGGCTTGGTAGAAAGCCTTCATGTTATGCCTGTCAACATCTTCCTAAAACCCCTGCAGCAATGTTTTTCCATCATTGGTGCTTGATCTCTTTTAGTTAGTGCTGCAGTGTTTCTTGACTTGGTCTTTAAGAGCAGCCAGATCAATCTTCATAAGAGGTTTTAGTCTGCGTCTGGGCAGTTTGGGTATGAACTGCTGGGACATGATGCTTCTTACCAGCCAATGGTTGGATCAGCATTCGGAAACTCTGAGACAGTGGATGATGCCACACATCCTTGATGTCCCTTTGCCGTACAATGATATAATCCAGCATATGCCAATGCTTTAGATCTATGGTGCATCCATGTTATTTTGATTTTGATGGCTTGTTGAAGGACTGTTTTTGCGATGGTGAAGTCATAATCACTGCACTTAAAAAGTAGTTGGCTGTTGGAATTGTCCCTTCCAACGCAATGACCCAGTACACCCCTCAAGGCAATCCCTGCCATGACCTCCCCGAACATGACTGCTGGTGGTTGGCATGGTCATCTTGGGTTTCCCACCCAAACGTGTGCTGAGTGACCTGGTGTTACCCCCAAAATGAACACAACCCAGGCAAAAAAACCATTTATTTCCTGGAGTAATTCTCTGCAGACTACTGTAGTATATGGGAGTACAACCGTCATATACTATAGTTCTAACTGGACATTTTTGCCTGGGAAAAGACACAGAGTACAAATGCTAGAACATTAAAAAAGGGATGAAGGGTTGGCGGTTTTTAAACACACACACATTAGGAAAGCTGGTTGACGTCTTTCTGCACATAAAACGATGCATATCTAACATCACGAGTACAGTACCTCACACTTATTCCATTACGTTTACGAAGGGAAATAACTAAACTATTCTATGCAATGTTAGCTGCAACACATCATTTCCACAATATAAATATATAAACGCTTCGTGAATTTCTTTCCTCTGTCATGCAGGAAGTGAAGACACGTTCACGGAAGTGACGTCACATTCGTCACTTAAAGGGAGCACAAAAAATATCAGTGTTCGGGCCATTCACCATTTTGTTTCCACTAAGCAAAGGAGAATTTATGCCGTCCAAAACTTTTACTCCACGCATCTGAATTTGGGTCGATTGCATGACCATTCCGGATGTTTTCACAACTATAAGACAAGAGGTGAGATGCTAGTAATTTTTATACATTAGTAAAAAAAAAAAAAATAGCAAAAATAATTTGTAAAAATGAGATGCATTCAAAATGTTTTATTTGCTATTTGATATCAATGATAATGAACATATTTCTGAAATAATCATACTTTTCTTTGTGAAATAAAAGTAAATCCACAAGCCTGAGAGTTATATACTTTAACAACTGTGCTGTGATGGTGGTGATGGGGGAGATGCTCTTGACCGCATCATTTTTGACAGGCTTTACACTCGTATACAACACATACATTCATGTATATTAGAGAATGTAGGTAAAAAACCTTCCCCAGGCTCAGATGTCAGAGTTCAGATCACCAGCATGGCAACAAAGATTACAACATTATACACCCCCACATCACAAGAAAAGGGGTAAAATAAGTGACTGAACTCGGCTATAAAAATGAAAAAGTGCTCCGAGCAGAATCTGCAAAGAAAATTGGTGACGATAATAAACTGCTTAAGCATTCCCTTTCAGCAGCAAATGCAACCTTACAGAATTTTATATTACATTCTGTGGAAGTACCCATGTCTTGTGCATAGATAATCTCTTCCAAACAAAGACAAGAAAGCTTTGTAAAGCGTGTCGTCTTTTCACAGATGACTGGCCAAAATGGAAACGATGTTTTAAACGAGAACGGCACTCGGTAGAGCGCATGCCTCCACCAGGCTGAACAGTTTACGTTTTGTATCCAACTGATAAGCCAGATCTGCATCCGAGCCTGAACCAAAACCGAATCAGCTTGTTCTCATCACCTACCCAACTTATCTCCCGAGTTCTGTCATAACTTGAGCATAACTTTTTGAAGCATCATGCTATAATATCGTTTTTGGCCCCATCTCTCAATGGTGAAGAAACGCTTTAAAAAAAAATTCACATGTGGATCCAGATCCAGATCTTCACCAAAGTCGAATCAATTTGTCCTCGTCAAGCACCCAACCTGTCCCCCAATTTTAATCCCAATCATTCCATAACGTTTTGCGATATTGTGTTAAATATTGTTTTTGGCTGAACCGCTCAATGATGAAGATTCACTTAAAAATTGCAGTAAACAAATCGAGATCGAGATCGAGATCTTCACCAAAATCTAATCAATTCGTCCTCGTCACACACCAAACCTGTACACTGAATTTCGCCCTAATCTGTCAATAACTTTTTGAGATATCTTGCTCACAATTTCAAATGAGGAGTATGTAAAAGTGAAAAATGTGACAATGATCAGATCTAGCAATCACAGATTTTTAAAATGTGCCTCGTTTCAGATTAAAATTACCATCACCAAACAAGCAATTGAGAAAAGCAAGAAGGTCGAGTCAAAAGATACATAGCATCCACATCGGTTAAATGTGAAAGAAAAAGAAAGATATGCAAAACTGGAACTCACTTGGGAGATTCTCCAAGTGGCACTGTACGGATATGAAGTTTCTGAATTTCATCTATTGTGCCGATGGTTAGTGTGCTGTTGTTCGCCAAGGCCAGGCTGTGAGAAGCAAGAACAGTTTGTTAAGTTAATGTCTCAAACTACCATGACACAATGCAAAATCATAAATCCTGGAAAAAATAAAAAATAAAAATCAGTGCAAGGTAGGTTTACAGTTGGTCTGTTCATATTCCTAAAGCTGCCCCCATAAAGTACCTGTCAGGATACCCCTCCGAGTTGAGGGGACACATGTAGTTGACCTCTTTCAGATTGACATTCGAGAACACAAGCTTGTGGTTACTGCTGTAGATGACCGTGGGCCGATCCGAACAAGCAAACACATTTGTGGTGGAAAGTGACTTGAAGGTCCGCAACACTGTTGGTTGCGTGCCAAGCGTAACTTTCTTCCGATCACTCAGAAATCCTGGACACCACAAAATAGTGTTTAGCATATGTTCCTGCGACAATATGAGAGGGCCACACCTATATATTCAGACCTGACGCCATGAAATGAGTAGGATATCAGTGTTTTTCAGTACATGCAAAAAAATGTGACTTGTGGTAAGGAATGGCCATTTTCAGGTTTTTGCAGTTTTAGATCGTTAAAATTCCGATACTTTGTCTGTGCAAGTTTTATATGCCACACAAATTAATCAACATCAATTTTGGTGCGATCGACGGAGGGGAACGGCGAAAAGTCTACCTGATGATCGCATTTCACTTCAGTTCAGACATTCGACATCCGCTTGTAAATTTTGCAGGAAGTCATTAACAGGAATTCCATGCATTCCCGTGGATATTGATCAGTTAAGCCAAAAGTATTGCGAGATAGCAGTGTAAGTAAATTAAACTTGTTGCTTGGGATCACATCAACATTCCTGAACAGAGATTGCCAACTTTGCATCAACAGCGATGTAGTGCCAAACCTCATTGTCGTCAATTTCTAATGCTGCTGCATGAGGGTTGGAAGGGGCTTTTCTCTCATGAATAAGCTTACAAATTTCTAATAGGGATGGTGTGACTTGATTGCCAACTGCTTTGTTGAATCCTTGTCAGCTGACAAAAGGATATGTGATGAAAGTGACAATGATGACATTTTTAATCTCCCTCATGTTGACTGTGAAAAATGTGATACTGCCAATACAAATAAAACTGGATCTGCGAAGGACAACAACAGTGGAGAAAATGATTGAGTGTTGTACTTGAGTCAGGAAGTAACATGTTTTAGGAATTGTCCACCTCTCAATCAATAAAAAACAATTTGGAGGATACTGAAATTTCATTTTATTAAATTAGAACGCACTCAGTAGCGTGCATATCTCTGTCAGGCTGAACAGTTTGTTTTGTTTCCCACTGATAGGCCGGATATGAATATGTACCTCAACCAAAATAGAATCAACGTGTGCTTGTCACCTCCCCAATTCATCCATGGAGTTTTGTCTGAAGCCATCCACAACTTTTTGAAATATCATGCTACACATTGCCTATAGAAAGTCTACACCCACTGTCAAAATTTTCACCATTTGTTGCCTTCTAGCCTGGAATTAAACTGCATTGAATCAGACTTTTTCCACCTTTATCTACACATTATAACCCACAACTTCCAAATGAAAAACAAATTCTACAAATTTCAGAAAATTAATTAAAAAATACAAAACTAGACTATCTTGGTTGGATAAGTGTCCACCCCCAAAGGTTAATACTTGGTGTAAGCACCTTTGACAGCAATTACAGCTGTGAGTCTGTTGGGTTAGGTCTCCACCAACTTTTCACACCTTGATTGGGCAGTATTTTCCCATCTTCTGTACAAAACTGTTCAGGCTCAGTCAAGTTGCATGGGGAGTGTTTATGGACAGCAATCTTCAAGTCATGCCACAGATTTTTTAAAATTAGATTTAGGTCGGGTCTCTGACTGGGCCACTCAAGGACATTTACATTTTTTTCCTTCGCCACTCCAGTGTAACTTTGGCTGTGTGGTTTGGGTTGTTGTCATGCTGAAAGGTGAACTTCTGTCTCAATTTCAGCTTTCTTCCAGAAGGCAGCAGGTTTTCCTCCAGGATTTTCTGTATTTTGCTTCATCCATTTTCCCTTCTATCCTGACAAGTGCCCCAATCTCTGCTGATGAGAAACATCCCGTCGATATTAATTTTTTTTTGACATCGATATACCTGTGAGGTCATACCGGTATATCGATATTATTAAAATAAAATAAAAATTAGATGATTATTTTTTTCTTTTTCGCAGGTTCCAAAAATACATAATTGTCCAATGGTCCATTACGTATTCATGTATGACGTACACATACATCATTGACACATAGTAATTTTTCAAAGTACTTCCACACAGGGCTTCCTCCCTCCCCTACCCCCCAATGATGAGAATGGTTATTTTACTTCCAACTTCAACTTGGATGAAAAATGATTTGTTTGAGCGAGATCAGTGCTGATAATTGGCAATGGTCAGAATCCATTGCCATAACTGTATGACTATTACAGAACGCTGTACCAGTATCACCTTCATACCGGCATTGCAGATCATCGACTCGACACAGGATTTCTAAAGCACACTCGATTCATCTATCTATAATTCCAGCAATCTCTGTCTGTCTGTCTGTCTGTATGTATGTATGCGGCCACCATTTCTCGACGACCGCCAGTCCGATCTGATTGAAACTTGCCAGGAATATTGCAGGGGACACGCGGATGTGCCTTTTCAAGGTTTGATATTAATCGGACAAGCGGTTCCCAGGTTACGGCCATTTATCTGTCAACCAACGACAAGACACGGTGCTATGACATCACGAATGACGTCACAATCAATGTTTATTATTATTATTTTTTTTGCACGATTGACGTCACAATTCTTCTTCTTTGTTTGGTATGACGTCACAATCGACGCTGCGGACCTGAGTATACGCCTTTTCAAGATTTGATATCGTTCTTCATCCGTTTCAGCTGTTTCACAAGTGTTTCCCAAGGTTTGAAAGCTGTTTTTTCCCAAGGTTTGAATTAATTGTTGTGCTTGGTAGACATTTGTGAATACATTTGGCGAGAGGGGGGGGCGAGAGAGGCGGGGGCGGGAGAGGCGGGGGCGGGAGAGGCGGGGGCGGGAGAGGAGGGGCGGGAGAGGAGGGGCGGGAGAGGAGGGGCGGGAGAGGAGGGGCGGGAGAGGGGGCGGGAGAGGGGGGCGAGAGAGGGGGCGAGAGAGGGGGGCGAGAGAGGGGGCGAGAGAGGGGGGCGAGAGAGGGGGCGAGAGAGGGGGCGAGAGAGAGGGGGCGAGAGAGGGGGCGAGAGAGGGGGCGAGAGAGGGGGCGAGAGAGGGGGCGAGAGAGGGGGGCGAGAGAGGGGGCGAGAGAGGGGCGAGAGAGGGGGGCGAGAGAGGGGGCGAGAGAGGGGGGCGAGAGAGGGGGGCGAGAGAGGGGGCGAGAGAGGGGGCGAGAGAGGGGGCGAGAGAGGGGGCGAGAGAGGGGGGCGAGAGAGGGGGGCGAGAGAGGGGGGCGAGAGAGGGGGCGAGAGAGGGGGGCGAGAGAGGGGGCGAGAGAGGGGGCGAGAGAGGGGGCGAGAGAGGGGGGCGAGAGAGGGGGGCGAGAGAGGGGGCGAGAGAGGGGGCGAGAGAGGGGGCGAGAGAGGGGGCGAGAGAGGGGGCGAGAGAGGGGAGAGAGAGTGGGAGAGAGAGGGGGAGAGAGATGGGGAGAGAGATGGGGAGAGAGAGGGAGAGAGAGGGGGAGAGAGAGGGGAGAGAGTGGGGGAGAGAGTGGGAGAGAGAGTGGGAGAGAGAGAGGGGGCGAGAGAGGGGGGCGAGAGAGGGGGCGAGAGATGGGGGCCAGAGAGGGGGGCCAGAGAGGGGGCCAGAGAGGGGGGCCAGAGAGGGGGCCAGAGAGGGGGGCCAGAGAGGGGGGCCAGAGAGGGGGGCCAGAGAGGGGGCCAGAGAGGGGGCCAGAGAGGGGGGCCAGAGGGGGGCAGAGGGGGGCGTGAGAAAGAGGGGGGCGAGAGAGAGGGGGGCGAGAGAGAGGGGGCGTCAATTATTCTTCTTCGTTTGATATGACGTCACAATTGATGCTGGAGACCTGAGTATGTTTCCCAGGTGTTTCCCAAGTTATGGCCATTTATGATCCGGTTGGTCCGATCTAATTGAAACAATGCCCCAATTCAGTCGTCGTTTACGAGAGCGAAGAAAAGGAAGCTGCACATACTGGCACGTACCTACGGGCATGCACCTACGGGCATGCACCTACGGGCCCGCACTAGTACAAATAATAACCAATTGGCAATTGCTTTAAAACCAGCCATGAGGGCAAAGAAAAACACGTTGCTCATGTGGGTGCTTGGATGCTGAGGATTAAAAGTTAAAACATATTGTACTTACTTCCTGTTACGTCTTGACATCATACGTTTCACTGTTCCTGATCCATGTTTAGCTGAGACGCCGAGTGAATCAAAGCTTTAGATACCGAGTGTACGGTATCTCAAGCTGGTAAACACCTATCTTCGATTTGTTGGTGATGTAAACTTTTTTTGGTTTTTTCATACCGTTTTTTTTTGGAATACCGGCATGTTCAGAATTCCAATACCGGTATATCGATATATCGCCGGACCCGACGTACAGGTCAGACTTGTGGAGTGCTTGGGATATTGTTGTCACATGCACACAGTTGACCAGTCTTTGCCATAAAGACCTGTAGCTTTTTCAAACTTGCTCGTGGCCTCTTGGTGGCCTCTCTGATCAGTCTCTTCCTAACTTGGTCATCCAGTTTGGAGAGACAGCCTGACCTCGGCAGGGTTTTGGTGGTACCATATGCCTTCCACTTCTTAATGATTGTCTTGACTGTGCTCTAGATTTTTATACACATCCGCTGACCTGTGCCTTTCCACAACTTTATCCCAGAGGTCTTTTTGAACCTCCTTGGTGCTCATGGTCGAGTCTTTGCTGTGAAATGTACCACCCAGCAGAGGAAACCTACAGGAACAGCTGATTTTATTCTCAAATAATCAAAATCGCAACAATTTAGCACAAGTGGAGGCCAATTAACTTGGTGTGCGATTTTGAACGTGATTGGTTACACCTGAGCTAATTAGGGTATCCAGTTTATCAACTGGATACCCTATTATTTTTCTTCTGTTTATTTATTATTATTTATTCTTTTTCTTTTTCCGCCGGCATTTTGCACCCTTTTTCGCTTTAAAAATCATTTTCTCTGGGACACTAAGACCGATCGACACGAAATTTCCACCATAGTATGTATCTTTTTTGATAGCACAATCACGTTATAATTATGACATCATTGGTCACGTGGTGCGGTCGCCATCTTGAAAAAAGCGATAAACTTTGGACATCTGTATCTCGGAAACCGTGCAATGGAAAATTTTTTCGTTTGATACATTTTACGAAGCTCCCTATGGGGAACACGTGTGATTTTTCGTGACATCATAGGTGAAGCGATATACCGGTGAAAATTTGTCAAGTAGAACGCCGTATGGGAAAAATCTGAAAAATTTTGAGCATCATCTACGCCTAAAATCACCGACGAAAATGTTTTTCTTGACATCATCGATGACGTAATTCGGCCGCCATCTTGTTTTTTAGTGTTTTTTTAAAAAAATCTTCTCCAGAAGGGCTGGACAGATTGAGGCGAAACTTTACAGGTACATTCCCCAAGAGGTCCTTTCTCAAGTTTGTTAATTTCTTGTTGACAGGTCACATGGTTTGGCGGCCATCTTGAAAAAACCCTAAAACCTTCAAACATCTTCTTCTCCAGAAGCGCTGGTCCAATGAAGGCGAGATTTCAGAACTATTATTCGTGACATGTATGCGATGCAAGTTTGTTAATTTTGAAGTGATAGGTCACATGATTTGGCCGCCATGTTGGATTTAAGAAAAATATTAAATAATGTTTTCTCTGGAATTTCATAAGCCATCGAAGCGAAAATTTGCAAGTGCCTTCCTCTCTCATGTCTGCATACAAGGTAAAATATTTTTACTTACCTCAGATGTCACATGGTTTGGCGGCCATCTTGGATAGAAAAATAGACATCCGATTTACAGGAAACTTCACACACTTGTTCGGGTCGACGATGGAAAGCAGAATTTAAATTTATGATATCATAGGTCACAAGGTTCGGCAGCCATCTTGGATTGAAAATGAATAAATTTTAAAAACCTTCTTCTCCAGAAGGGCAAGACAGATTAACACAAAACTTGATAGATATATTCCCCATGAGGTCCTTTCTCAAGTTTGTTAAGTTCTTCTTGATCGGTCATATGGTTTGGCAGCCATCTTGAAAAAACCCAAAAACCTTCAAACATCTTCTTCTCCAGAAGCGCTGGTCCAATGAAGGGGAGATTTCAGAACTATATTCGGGACAGGAAGGCGATATAAGTTTGTTAATTTCGAATTGATAAGTCACATGGTTTGGCTGCCATCTTGGATTTAAGAAAAATATTAAATAATGTTTTTTCTGGAACCGCTTAACCTAACGAATCGAAAATTTGTAATTATCATCTACCATCGTGCATGCACGCATGGTAAAAATTATGACATCACACGTCACATGGTTTGGCGGCCATCTTGGATAGAAAAACGCACCTTTACCGATTAACACGAAACTTCACATACGTGTTCCAATGCCCAGTTGGAAGCAGAATATAAATTTCTGATGTCATAGTTCACATGGTTCGTCAGCCATCTTGGATTGAAAAACAATATATTTAAACGTTTTTTTCTCTGAAACGGCTAAAAAGATCCAGATGAAACTCCACCACTACGACCGCCTCTCCATGACGAATAAAAACTTCTAACCCTCTTTTGAGGTACGACGCAACGTTTGGCAGCCATAGTGGATTGAAGGAAAAATATTAATTAATGTTTACTCTGGAACTACTGCATCAATAAATGTGAAACATCAACTTTATGGTGGAACACTCATGCTGAATTTGAAATTTCAACGGGATTGGGCCCAGGGTTTGGCAGCCATGTTGGTTTTAAGAAAAATATTAAATAATGTTTTCTCTGGAACTGCTTAACCTGGAGAAGTGAAAATTTGCAGTTATCATCCACCACCGTGTTTGCACACGTGGTGCAAATTATGACATCACAAGTCACATGGTTTGGCCGCGGTCTTGGATTGAAGGATAAATATTAATTAATGTTTACTCTGGAACCGCTGCCTCGATATATGCTAAACTTCACATTTATAATTCAGGTGACATGCGAAACAAAAGTTTAAAATTTCAACCTGATCGGTCATGCGGTTTGGGAGCCAGAATTATTTAATTATTTGAATCTGGAAGCCAGTAATAACAAAATTGAATGCTTTGTGCTGCCCGGTTCATAGCTCTTCAGTCTCACGCCATATCGAAGCAGGCCTCTGTTTGTATCATTCTTAAATAATATTTTTTTCTGGAAGCACTTTCCCGATGAATGCGAAATTTTGCGACCGTCATCTGCAGAAAGTCCCATGTTGTATCAAAGGCGGACGGACTGGGTACCCGGTCATCACTGCCAGCAGTTATAAAGTGGCAGTTCTAGTTTACAATTGCTATTATAAGAAGGGTGGGGGAGGGACACTTATCCAACTAATTAGGGCTTCAAGCCAAATGGCTGAAGCCCTATTGAATTCGTTAGTATTATTATTATTAAAGGCGTTTTTATGTTCTACTGACCGATTTTGTGGCGGATCTGGAGGGAAAACTGTTGGATGAAATTCAACGAAACTTAACACCATAATAACTCTCCACCTGAAGTTTATACTATGAAATATTTGATGACGTAGGTCACGTGGTATGGCGGCCAGATTGGATTTTCTACAAAACCTAAAAACATCTTCTTCTCCAGAACAGATAACACGACAGCCTCAAACTTTTGCACACATTTGCATTGTTCCATGGGAATGTTAAGTTGTTAATTTGGTCGAAATCGTTACATAATTCATATGATTTAAAATGATGCCGATTCACCTCATTAAATATGCAAAATATGCTAATGAGAGTTGAAAAAATTTAATGACAAATTTAGATAGCACATAAACAGGGGACTCCCAATATATTTATACTATGTCTGTATTTGACCCAGTGAGTCCCCAGCACCCCTCAAAGTTGAAAATCACCCATTTTTGACATGTCATAAAATGAAAACAACACTTGGATGAAATTCAATGAAACTTAAACACGTAATAACTCTCCACCTGAAGTTTATACATTGAAAATTTTGATGACGTTGGTCACGTGGTATGGCGGCCATATTGGATTTTCTCTAAAACCTAAAAACATCTTCTCCAGAACGCATAACCCAACAGCCTCAAGCTTTTGCACACATTTGCATTGTTCCATGGGAATGTTAAGTTGTTAATTTGGTCGAAATCGTTACATAATTCATATGATTTAAAATTATGCCGATTCGCCTCATTAAATATGCAAAATAAGCAAATGAGAGTTGAAAAAAAATCGAATGACGGATTTAGATAGGCCTTAAAGAGGGGACTCCAAATATGTTTACATTATGTCTGTATTTTACCCCAGTGAGGCCCCAGAGCCCCCCAAAGTTTAAAATCACCCATTTTTGAAATGCCGTTAAATGAAAACAATGGTTGGATGAAATTCAATGAAACTTATCCATTTAATAACTCTCCACCTGAAGTTTATACTTTGAAAATTTTGATGACGTAGGTCACGTGGTATGGCGGCCATATTGGATTTTCTCTAAAACCTATAAACATCTTCTCCAGAATGCATAAGCCAACAGCCTCAAGCTTTTGCACACATTTGCGATGTTCCATGTGAATATCAAGTTGTTAATTTGGTCAAAATCGTCACCAAATTTATATGATTAAAATTATGCCGATTCGCCTCATTGAATATGCAAAATAAGCAAATGAAAGTTGAAAAAAAATCGAATGACGGATTTAGATAGGCCTTAAAGAGGGGACTCCAAATATGTTTACATTATGTCTGTATTTTACCCCAGTGAGGCCCCAGAGCCCCCCCCCCCCAAGTTTAAAATCACCCATTTTTGAAATGTCGTTAAATGAAAACAATGATTGGATGAAATTCAATGAAACTTATCCATTTAATAACTCTCCACCTGAAGTTTATACTTTGAAAATTTTGATGACGTAGGTCACGTGGTATGACGGCCATATTGGATTTTCTCCAAAATCTAAAAACATCTTCTCCAGAAAGGATAACCCGACAGCCTCAATCTTTTGCACACATTTCCAACGTTCCATGGGAATGTTAAGTTGTTAATTTGGTCGAACTCGTTACATAATTAATATGATTAAAATGATGCCGATTCGCCTCATTAAATATGCCAAATATGCAAATGAGAGTTGAAAAATTTTAATGACAGATTTAGATAGTTCATAAACAGGGGACTCCAAATATGTGTATACGATGTCTGTATTTGACCCAGTGAGGCCCCAGAGCCCCGCAAAGTTTAAAATCACTCATTTTCGACATGTAAAATGAAACCGAAAGAAGATAGAGCTATAGTGACTGCACATTCTGGAAGATCGTTTAACCTCCTACAATTTGGCCATTTACATTTATATGCAAATGTGTAGTTATTGGACTTTTTTCAGGACTTGAAACTTTGTCCAGCTTCGATTTGTTCAATGTGAACTTTCTTTCTTTATCATGTATTGCTATCGGCTTTACAATCCTTCATTGATATAACATGAGGGACACCGTAGCGAGACCCCATTGCAGACTCAGTGCAAATTAAAGTCCTTTGACGTCGGATGCACGGGTTGAAGCCCGGGATTACTGGTTTACCAGTTTTAATTAGTTTTGTATTTATAATTAATATTCTGAAATTTGTAGAATTTGTTTTTCACTTGTAAGTTGTGGGTTACAATGTGTAAATAAAGGTGGAAAAAGTCTGATTTAATTCCAGGCTTTAAGGCAACAAAAGGTGAACATTTTGAAAGGGGGTGTAGACTTTCAAATATATCGTTTCTGGCTCTATCTCTTAATAGTGAAGAATCGCTTGAAAAACTCTAGTGTCTGGATCCAGATCTGGATCTTCACCAACATCTAATCAATTTGTCGTCACACACCTAACCTGTCAACCAAATTTGGTCCAAATCCATCAATAACTTTGAGATATCCTGTTCAGACAGACAGAGACAGACAGATAGGGGTGAAAACATAACATTCATCCATCTTTGGTGGCGGAGGTAACAACGTGAAGGTATGCCATACTCTTCACACAACATCGGAGTGTTCATTACAACTCATGAATATTGTTTCCAAGGAACTAAACTTCGACAGGTGATCACTCTATCGTAGGGTGTTATAGGTCAGGGCAGGGATTTGGAATCTGGCCAAAGTGCCGACACAATAGATAAAAGACACACGCAGCTTGGGATGTTTACTGTAGACTAATAAAAGCACAGGACACCCAGTTCAAATTCCTTCTGTTGGATGGCACACTAATGGATTTAACGCCTGGCATGAGAAACAAAGGGGTGACATTTCATAGTTTGATGGAGAATAAAGTTCAGATGAGACAGCTCACAGGTAGTGTACTCATCTTTGAGCTATCTTGTCAGCCCTCATTTTAAACCTGAGAATTAAAAATGCAGGCAATGATGGAAACGCCTGTGCTTCACACAGTTCACACCAATGTGTGTTTGCTTTGTTGGTGAATATCATGTTAATATGCTAAATGCCTGTATGTATGTACGTGTGTGTATTTACATACGTATATTATGCATCCATCCATCCATCCATCCATCCATTGGGGCCATACTCTGTGCAGAGCGTTGGTGCTGCCTAAGCAGTCTCCTTTGGCTATTGGACACAATCCTGGTTGGGTCACCACTCCAACACAGGATACCAGCAAGCTGGCACTCATTTTGCCAACCTCGGAAGGATGACAGGCAGAGTCAACCCCACCTGGTATGAATTCAACAGCCAAGGGGCTTGGGCTCCGCGGGTCCTGACTGAGTCCCATTGGCACTGAATTAACACCAGGGGGTTGATTCAGCCTGTCATCCTTCTGAGGTCAGTGAAATGAGCACCAGTATACTGGTAATTGGGGCACTGCATCAGCGGCATAGTCACGTCCCTAACCAATGAAGCAACCAGCAGCCAAAAAGGCAGCACACGATGGGAACAGCCAAAGGGGATTTGAACTCAGGATGCTAGGATCACAAGCCCACCACCTTATCCATTAAGACAACAGGCATATACGTACATCATATTTAAAAAACACCATTTTAAGACTTCTACCACCAAGTGGTATATCGAATTTAAACCAATAATGCAATGGGTGATAAAGATAAATTAGCTGTAATAATGAATTTTAACGATCAATGCAGTGACTTTTCAGACATATATTCAAGATAAACACGAAGACACGTACCTGTGTCAACGTTGAGGGTGAAGTAGAAAAGGGCACCATCACCGAGCGCGCACAGTAAGTATGGGGAACCCTCAAATGTGGTGATGAGAATGGAGCGAGGGATGATCTCTGGAAATGCATGATCACTGCATTAATGTTCCTTTGATCAGTTTATGGATCCAACTGACTTTTCATGGTAAATACAGTTGGGTTTTCTATGAAGTAATATATTTGGAATTAGAAAGGTACTTGCGAGTACGTATAATGATGTAAAGATAAACTGATATACCGGCAGCCCAGAGGGTTTTGATCATACGAACAAGGTACCAATATCTGAGTACAGGGGGTTTTAGGGAGTAACCCGGCAAATGCAGATGTGGATTTCTGCCAGGCACCACCCACTGCGTGTGGCCCCTGGGGATCCTCAAAGTGGCCCTTAAAATGGGCTCGATCAAACATTGGAGGTACCAGTTAAAACCAGGTTTAAATGAACAAGTACATCCCCCAGAGTGTAGAATGGACCATGCAAGAAAAATTGTCCGCTGCATAAGGGTCGCCAGAAGCCCAAAAAGGGTCCAAACATTTGGGCTCGATCAAACATTGGAGGTACCAGTTAAAACCAGGTTTAAATGAACAAGTACATCCCCCAGAGTGTAGAATGGCCCATGCAAGAAAGTTTGTCCAGTGCATAAGGGTCGGCAGAAGCCCCTTTTGAAGAATTTGAGCTGGATCAAACATTGGAGGTACCAGATAAAACCAGGTTTAAATGAACAAGAACATCCCCCAGAGTGTAGAATGGCCCATGCAAGAAACTTTGTCCGCTGCATAAGGGTCGCCAGAAGCCCCTTAAGTTGGCCCTTTCGAAGAATTTGAGCTATATCAAACATTGGAGGTACCAGATAAAACCTAGTTTAAATGAACTAGGACATAACCCAGAGTGGAGAATGACCCATGCAAGAAACTGAGTCTGCTGCATTGACCCTACCAGAAACCCCTTAAGTTGGCCCTTTCGAAGAACTTGAGAAAGATCAAACATTGGCGGGACCACTTAAAACCAGGTTTAAATGAACAAGTACGCTCCACCGAGTAAAGAATGCCGCATGTCACACAAATTGTCCACTGCGTTGGCCCAACCAGACACCCCAAATGTTGGCCTTTCGGAGACTATGTGGAGGTCAAATGTAAAGGCCCTGAACTGTATTCTAGGTTGGTAAAAATGACAAAACCCCTACCTTTTTAGGTCATCTCTACCTTGATGACCTCATAAAGCCGGACCAAATGTCCGTCTGTACGTCAACAATTTTTCTTTCCGATCTTGATGAAACTTAGTATGTGGATAGAGGTCGATGAGTGTTGCACAACGATATAACTTTTGTCCGGGTTCAAGGTCAGGGACGAGGTCACGAGGTCACGTAAGTTATAAAAATCGCCATTTTCAAAACCTATCTAGTCTGCCATTCTACAAGATATTCGGCAACTGTTTATTGATTATGAGAGTAAAAAATATTATCTTGTATCTGACCGGACAGATTTTTGAATTTCCTTCCCGTTTGATCGTCACATGATCTGGAAGATGGCCAAAAACGCCGATGCGATTCGCAAAGAAGGAAGGAAGGAAAAAAGAAATATAAATATAAAACACATTTTTAGCCTTTTATATTTATACATTTTCCACCGAAGGTGCAAAAGTTTCAAAACCCGAAATGTAAACGGCGGCATTTATTTTCAAAATATCATTTCGTGCGCGTGCGCCAAAATGCCGAGTCATCTTTAACCAAACTGCGTAGTAGAACTGCGCAGTAGTCCGGTCATGGTGTCTGAGCAGTGGCAGCGTGGTTCAGATTGACTGTGGTTTCTGGAGTGAAGGTGATTGTTAAGAAGTATGTCGGCGGTATAAATTCGAGTGACTGTATTGGTGATTTAATCACGCAACATCTTGACAACGAATATTCTCGCCGAACGATTACATCAATTCAGTGCATCAGCAGGGATAATTCGCAGGCTCCTCTCGATCATGCCGATATCTAACATAATCACCGGCGGACATAGGGCTGCAGGCTGTGGGGAGACGCCACGGATCCCGGATGAGGGGATAAGTGATAAATTATGCTGCATGCTTCGGGCTTTCTGATTAATATATCAATGAGTACATTCCACAATTAATGAATTAACAATTAATGAATCTGGCATAAAAAATGTTTTTTTCATACCTAACATGTTACTTTGTGCAGTGTCACGAAACTTCTGTGGAATTAATAATTAATGAATTTGCTGGCTCTTACGATTTTTCAAACCTCAATATCTCTATAAATACTTGATCAATTTTCATTCTGAAAGTTGCATTATAATCAGTGAAGAAAAATCTACAGGATTGTCATAATCTCAGAGAGCTAAGCCTATTTTTTCGTTTTTTTTTCTACAACCGGAAGTGAAATGTCCCCAGAGAGTGGACGGACCGGAAAACCACGTATTGCACTTACTGGTGATTCTGATGTGTTAATCCGGGTACTAAATAAACAATACATATTTATTATGTCATTAGTAGTATTATCCGAGTGCATCTCTGTGAACTATTTCAATCGAAACGGTTAGTTTGGACTGTTTCACGGTAACCTGAACTGAACCTTGAGAACTTGTGGTATTATAGAGATGACCGTCACCCCCACACGGGGGTAATTTTTTATTGTATTCTTTATTGTAATAAAAATGCACATGCAAAAGGTTAACCTTTATGTATGCTAGGGAGCCAGACGAGTACCACAAAAGCCTCGTAGCATGGTGGATTAGTTGGTTGACCCACAATCCAGAGGTCCGGGTTCAAATCCCAGCGGTGTCAATCAGGGTTTTCGCTTTGTAACTCGAAAATAAGCGGAGGTGTGTCCTTGGGCAAGGGACTTTACTTCACACTGCCTCTCCCCACCCAGAGACAGTGAAAGTATCTCGATGTAATGAATGCTCAGCACCAGTGCTGAAATCGGCAGCAGGGCTGAATGCACCCTTGAGGGGCTGAGATGGTATTGGGAATGAACAGGTCCTGCCAGGGGTAATGATGATGATGATGTAAAGTGCGCTGAGACACATGTGTAGTGCGCTATATAAGAAATCACATTATTATTGTTATTATTACAAAAGGATTTTCTTTGGTGGATCTACTTTAAGACAAAGTTAGAAGACTGGGTGAAAAGACAAGAAAATTGGAACTGCTGCATCTTTCAGAGAAGCTCAAAAGGTGCAGAACCAGGAATGGGAAGTGGGCACTACTGAGCTACTTGTTCTTGTACCTACATGGCTTGAAGACAAATCGACGGACTCATACCAGGACAGGAGACATCTGGTTAAGGTACAATTAGACCATGGTTAGATTTCACATTCCGACTCTGCATCTTTAACTTGAGACAAGGTTTTAAAACTCAACTCAAGGCTAAATAAGCTCTTTCATTTGAGCCAAAGTTCACGGACAATACCACCATGACCAATACCACCATTAAACACAGGATGCTCATATCTCTGTTTCACTCTTTGAGTCATCACTCCAAGATAGTTCGGAACTTGAATAATCAGTGTCGTCAAACTCGGTGGCAAGATCTGGCTGGTCACTTTCAGGATCCACGGAACTCTCATCCTCCACTTCCTCTTCCTCAAGAAAATAATTTGGCACGGCAGGTCCGGAGAACCAGTCAGGAGCATAGTATCCATACTTTTCTTTCCAACCGTAGTTCAGAGGATCCAAACCTTGTCCTGGATGTGCCGAGTCAGCATTGCCCCACACGATGGTAATGAAGTGCGCCCGTCGAGTCTTATGGTTAAGAGTCCGCGCAAGGTGGAAGAAGTGCGCAGTCAACCTTCTTGACATTGGCCATGGGGTTTTCCTGAAAATAAAAGATAGACGATAAAAGATATGTTTTTATTAAAGTCACCTCATTAAAGTCAGCTGTGACTATTTGTAGAAAGTGTTAACTGGTAGGCCTACTTTATCGATTTAAGGCCTTTTTTGTATCTAGTCAATCTATTGAAAAAAAAGTTAAAAAAAACATGGCTCCAGTTATACCTGATTCATTTTTCCAGTCATCTGACGCAGTTTTGAATATCTGGCCTCATTGACATCCTTCACGTCACCCTTCATGCCATACAAGGAGCAAACAAACTCTTCTGCTTTCCTCTGGTTTGGTTCCTCTTCAGAAGCCAAACTGCTGAAGAACTGGACGAGTGTTCCTTCTGTGTCTTTCTCGAGAACTTATAGTGGCTTCACTTCACCTTTTCTGTAGAATGCTGTGGTGAAGTCGCAACCGGTACATGCGTGAAAACCTGGCATGGCTGCTGCGAGCCCCTTCTGCTTCGCCTCCAAGTCAATGGCAATGCTGCTGACATCAATATGTCGACGGCCATTCCCCGACCCACAGTCCATGATAATCCGATTGTATGATGTACGACTTGTCAGATGCCTTCCTAACATTCCAAGCAGAATCACCAAAACATCAATATCGGATGCTCTGATCACAGCATTTCCAGTCGCATTGGAGACATGGAATGCAAGGAGGGTGTCGGCCTCCTCGTGACTGCCCTGGAGATGGGCTGGATGTTCAACGTTCATCTTGGAATCGAGTTCACTGAAGCTGAGACGAGCACAGTTAACTCCATGGGACACAATCAGCGTTTTCTTCGCAAGGATTTGCCGAAGTAACTTTCTTGCCATTCTTTGAGAAGAAACGTTGCTAACTGATCCTTGAAGATCCCATTTTGTAACAACTTCTGGCAGCTCTGCTTGGGTGCTTGTTGGGGACCAATGATGATGAATGGACGATCGTCGGCTCCACGTAATTTTCTCTCACTCTCTTTCAGGGACATAGGGCGATAAGTGTCAAACAATATGTGAACCTCGTTCTCACGGTTGGCGCAAACATCGGCCAGGAGCTTCCTGGCCAGGTTTCCGTATGATGTGATGTTCCCAATGGCAGATACGAAGGAGTGGATCAAGAGTCCACCGTCGATCAAGGTCACATCGATGGGCGGCAGTGGTCTTTCCGTGAACCCATCCTGTAGTGCCTCCAGCTTCCTCTTCAGCTTGCTCTTGTCTGTATTGAGCCCTGATCCATCTGAGTGTGTGATAGACAGTGGGTACTCTGTAATTGGGAAAGTCATGACATGTCTAAGATTGAAGGTTTCCTCTCCGAAATGATTACCAATAAGCGAATGAAAACATCTCTAAGATTCTCAGCTGCCGGTTTTCTCTTCGCAGAGGGACGCTTCTTCTTTGAGTTTTTGTGCGCGAAATTCGACACCTTTCTTCTTTGGATGGGCTTCATGAATCTTTCCTCATCCATTGCACACTCCTCTTGGAACTTCTCACAAAGTTTCCGACCGGCAACAAGGCTCCCTGTCAAATACTCGAGTTTCTTGAGCTGCTGCTTTACCCGTAGCGATGTTCAAGAGGCAGGCTGACGTTGATGCCGGTGATGAGAAGGGATCACATGATTCAGTGACGGTATTGAACACTTTCAGTGGGTCACCTTGGCTTTTTGACTTGCAAATGATACAGACCTGATGAGATGCTTCATGACTAACATGGTTGCCATCACTGCCCGGGGTAGGCCTGTCTGTTATCTGAAGCAGAATGAAAACATAAGGCCTGAGCAGAGCAAACATTTCTGATGTGAAGGATGTACGTGTAGACTACAATATTTCAATGCCTTATATGTCTATTACAACTCTGCCTGGGTTAATTGGATCGATTAATTCATACAAGTGAACCAACTGAGTGGCATGCATCTTGGGACATACCTGGAGTGGTACAACATCGAAATTATCATGATCCATTCTTGTCAGATCTGCACATGCCCTCTGGAAGAAATATAAAGTATAAAAAAAACATCAAGCATCTCGTACATTCCAGTCGAGATAACAGTGGATGACCTGAATCTCATAGCACGCAGGCATAGCGAGTCTTCACGCCAGCCATGGGACTATAGTCCGTTTCTAGTTCTGACTCACAGGAGACAGCTTGCATTAGCAATGAAAATGGTCGATTCTGACGTTTGAAACGCATTCTGACAGGGTGATGAATTGATCGAGGAGTAGGATTGGTCTGTTTCTACCCAACAGTTTGTACGGTGTCCACACCACACCTAACCACACCTCACCTCACCCTACCCCCCACACACACCCATAGTGTTCATGTGTGGATGTTAAAAGGGACTGACGTGAATGTACGGTGTCTACACCACACACCACCCCCCACACACACCAAACCCACACACCCACACCCACCCTAACCCACCCACCAAATGTTCATGTGTGGATGTTAAAAGCGACTGACGTGAATGTACGGTGTCCACACCCCGCCCCCCCCCACACAAACCCCTACGCCCCCCCCCCCTGGATGAAGAACAATGGATGAAGAAAAATACTCTCAGATGACCTGTACTCATGCTACTGTTGCTGTCAGCTGCCAGTGTGTGAGTGACCCAAAAAGCGAAAGTCGCTTCGTGTCCCGGCTGCTCGACGTGGACGCTCCCGCTAGCCTCACACAGGTAGATAAGTGTATGTGCGCTACATGCATGCATGTGACTCGAGGCTACTGGGGAGGGGGGGGGTTAGGGCATGAGCTAAGAGGTCGCGGCCGTCCGATACGCCAAAACAAGAAGAAATTGCAAAATATTTTGGAATTTTAGGCGCCTCATTCATTATTGGGGAGAGGGGTGGCAGAGTCATTCTATACCCGGTGAAATACTCTTTCATTTAAACCTTATGTTTGATCTCACTCAAATTCTTCGAAAGGGCCAACTTCAGGGGCTTCTGTTGGTCCTGATGCAGCGTCTTGCATAGGTCATTCTACACTCTGGGTTATGTCCTAGTTCATTTAAATTAGGTTTTATCTGGTACCTCCAATGTTTGATACAGCTCAAATTCTTCGAAAGGGCCAACTTAAGGGGCTTCTGGCGACCCTTATGCAGTGGACAAAGTTTCTTGCATGGGCCATTCTACACTCTGGGGGATGTACTTGTTCATTTAAACCTGGTTTTAAGTGGTACCTCCAATGTTTGATCTAGCCCAAATTTTTGGACCATTTTTGGGCTTCTGGCGACCCTTATGCAGCGGACAATGTTTCTTGCATGCGCCATTCTACACTCTCGGGGATGTACTTGTTCATTAAAACCTGGTTTTATCTGGTACCTCCAATGTTTGATCTCGCTCAAATTCTTCGAAAGGGCCAACTTAAGGGGCTTCTGGCGACCCTTATGCAGCGGACAATGTTTCTAACATGGGCCATTCTACACTCTGGGGGATGTACTTATTCATTTAAACCTGGTTTTAAGTGGTACCTCAATGTTTGATCCAGCCCAAATTTTTGGACCCTTTTTGGGCTTGTGGCGACCCTTATGCAGCGGACAAAGTTTCTTGTATGGGCCATTCTACACTCTGGGGGATGTACTTGTTCACTTAAACCTGGTTTTAACTGGTACCTCTGATGTTTGATCTAGCCCATTTTAAGGGCCACTTTGAGGGTCCCCAGGGGCCACACGCAGCAGGTGGTGCCCGGCAGAAATCCATATCTGCATATGTCAGGTAACTCCCTAAAACCCCCTGTACTCAGATATCGGTACCTCGTTCGTATGATCAAAACCCTCTGGGCTGCCGGTCTATGATTGTTTATCTTATTATTATGTTATGATGTTATGTTTGTTGTTATGTTATGTTATGATGTTATTATTATGTTATGGTTATCATATTATGAGGAGCACATACCTCTGTCAGGCTGAACAGTTTACGTTTTGTATTCCACAGATAGGGCAGATCTTAATCCAGACCTGAACCAAAATCTAATCGGCTTGTTCTCGTCACCTACCCAACTCATCCACAAATTTTTTTGAAATATGCTACATATCGGTTTTGGCCCAGGCTCTTAATAGTGAAGAATCAATGAAAAAAATAAAAACTTCTTGTATCCGGATCATCAAAATCGAATCAGTTCTTCCGGTCACATACTGAATCTGTCCAACGAGTTTTGGCCGAATCCGTCCACAAGTCTGAGATACCGTGATATTTATCATTTTTGGCCCCGTCTCTTAATGGTGAAGAATTACTTTAAAATTACAGTATCCAGATCCGGATGCAGATCTTCACCAAAGTCGAATCAATTCGTCAGTCACACGGCCAACCTGTCCAACAAATTGAGACATCTTGCTCACCTACAAACAAACAGACAGGGGTGAAAACATAAACTCTTCAGTGGCTGAAGTAACCAGAAAGAAAGAAAGAAAAAAACGAATTTGTGATGTAATTTCAGGCTTATTGCATTGGGGTAGAATCAATGCGTTGCTCTCGAGGGACAACAAAATGCCGTTTTCATGGGTTAAATAACTAAAAAATAAAAAAAATAATGTTGTTGACAATGGAATTTGAGTCCACAATAAGACTTGTTTCTCAAGAATACAAATATGATGTCGATTCACAAAATGAGAGTGAAAATGATTTTTTAAAATTAAGATGGAAGAAAAAAAACAAAACAAAAACAAAACAGATTACAGTACTAATTGTTGCCACAGATAAAAGTACACCAAAAGAATAGGACCATTGACTGGTCGGTGATGGAAAAATCAGAATTTTCTTTTTTATAAGTGAAGAGAGGGTGATTGGTAGGGTAGGCAAGGGGGCAAGAAACACAATCGCTGTCATTCTTTCACAAAACTATAAATTGGACCAAAACTGGTAACCAACTAAAGACTGCAAAGAAATCAAATCCCTGGAAAATTCTCGATATCAATACACAGTCAATCATCTGAGATCAGCCCCAAGCAGAGGTACAGTTTTTGAAACCCCCAAACCTTACGATTTGGCTTTGAAACTCCAGACGTTCCCGCCTCAGAGAACAGCCTCAGCGTCAGCGAGTATGTCAGTTCTCTTAGGCAAACTTGCAGGGACTGCAAACAGCCATCACCCTTCAGGACTAGTCTCCTATATCTACCACCCTTGATATTAATTCAGCCTGGGAATTCTTCCACAGAAATCTGCTCCCTCTTAAGGACAGATTAATCCCACCTCGTCTTCTGTTATCTTACCCTTCATCCCACCATTGGTACTCTGAATCCTGTGGTGAGGCAGTTGCCTTATAACAACTTGCTTTCTCTTCCGAGAAGGAAAATCCGACTGAAAGCAATCTCAGATCATTCCACAAAAAGTGCGTTTCTACTCTTCGGAGAGCCAGACAAAAAAAAACCTGTTCAATTACAAGAATGACTTTTCAAACTTGTCTCCCTCCTCTAAAAGATGGTGGTGCCTTGTTAATTTAATCACTGGTGTATACTCCCCCTCCACCCCTTCCCTCATTTCAAATGGCACCACAGTGGACTCCACTAGTGAGGAGGTCGAATGCCTCAATTCTGTTTACTTCCAATTTCTGTGTCCCCAACCCCTCTCTGTAACCACCTTTACCTGTCATACCTAAATGCTCCTGAACTCTGTTTCTTTTGCACCTGAGAAGGTGGAGAAGTTTTTGGAAACCCTACACTCCGATTCGGTAACTGGACCGGATGGCATCAGCTCACGAATCAAAAAAAAAAAAACCTGCTCTGCTGCTCTTTCATTTCCCATCTCTCCCCTTTTCACCCTATCATCTGCCCTTTGTCATCTTGCATCTGCTTGGAAATCAGCTAACATCACAGCATTACATAAGAAAGTGCAAAAAAAAAAAAATAAAATCGGAGAACACTTAACTACCGACTAACTAGCCTACTTCCAATAATCAGGATGTCCATGGAATCCATCATCGCAGTTGACATTAAATCATTCCTTTTCTCCAACGACCACATCTCAGATCATCAATTTGGATTCAGATCAGGTCACTCAAACTTGGCCATGCTGCTTCTACTCTCCCAACAATAGATGGAGGCCCTCAATAACAGACATGAGAGCAGGGGAATCTCTCTGGACACATATTGAGCTTTCAATACAGTTTGGTACCCTGCCTTGCTCTCCAACCGTCTGCCGATGGAATCAATGGCCAACTCCACTCTTTGATTACTGACTTCTTCAACCCTCATAGTCACACACACACACACACACACACACACACACACACACACACACACACACACACACACACACACACACACACACACACACACACACACACACACACACACACACACACACACACCATCTACTTTCTCAACAATCCTTTTGAGGAGGTTCAGTCACTCAAACTCTTGGGTCCCACTCTCAGCCATGATCTATCTTGGGCTAGCCAAATTTCAAAGTTACCCTTCAAAGTCAGATGCTCAATGGGCATCCTCCATCGTGCAAAGTCCTTCCTGGGCACACCTGAACTCATATCCACCTGCAAAGCTTTCATCCGAAGCCTGATGGAATACTGCTCTCTCTTTTAGGCAGGCACCCCTCCCTCACGCCTAATTCAGCTTGATGCCGTGGAAACCAAAGTTTTCAAGATAATTGGAATTTCTTGGGATGAAGCTGAGTATATGGGCTGATCACTTCACGCCGACAGGTCGGTACTTTGTTTTCTTCTGCCTCCTTTCTCGTTTTGCATCCTCTGCCCTTCCCATGCTTAGTACCCCCCCATCCCCCGAGGTATCTGAAGAATGCAAGCAGTGCACCAGCAACTCTCTCCTCGTGAAACTCCCAAAATACAGAACCACTGCTTACCTCCACTCATTTGTTCCTCTTTTGTCGTGCCTGTGGAACCAACTTCCACAGTCTCATCAATCGCATTCTTCCCTCCAAGTCTTCAAGACAGCTGTTCACCACCATCTCAAATCACCCCCCCCCCCACATCCAAAACCATGATCTTTTCTACATCCAATAAAACAATCCCCAACCCACCAAAAAAATTTGGCTTCTGCATCAATCTTGTCCACCCCTGGCTTTCTCCCCTAAACCTCATTATGACCCACATCCCTTGTTTGTCCATCTCTGTCTATTTTCTCCCTCTGCCCTGCTGTTGGCATTTCCCTCTTCTCCTTCTGATGTTTCTTTTATGCTATGTTATGTTGCGTCCTGAACCGTTGTGGGTCATAGCACTCCCACGAGCCATGACTCAGTATTCAAAAAGCCACAATCTCTTGGACAGACCATTTAAAAACTGGCCTCCAAAAGGTGGTCATGGAATAATCCAAAGAGAAAAATATATTGATTCACTGCTTTTCAATGCCAATGGTATCAATAGCATTCATCCACAATGCAATGTAATATTGGATTGTACTTATCTTTGGGCTGAGGCTGTGACATCACCTCTCCTTTTCCTACAAGCTGTGGGGTTCCAGGCTCTTGGACTCATTAGTATATTTTGGTAAGAGGCAGAGGTACATGGACCACGTTTTCTTCTCACCAAAGGCAGGTGAGCGGCCCACTATTCTTCTAGTTTTGCCCTATCCACTTATGCTGCAAATTTTCCTTCTGCAGTCTCAGTTTGTTTCAAGGATTCTTCAGCTCGGTCACACTGTTTGCCACTTTACTTCCTCGTCATCAGATTGTTCAGATTCTGAAGAATTTTCAGAACTGTCACTTGGTGATCTTCAAAAGAGACTTCTTCCACAGACTCAAATTGATACAGAACTGCATGTTAAGTTCAAAACTCAAATTTCACATTTCACATTTCATATTCAAATTTCACAGTGCTAGCTTGAAATTGAGAGCAAGGGCCATGACTTTGTCACCAGGAACGTCAGGTCGTGTGACTATCACAGAGCAAAAACAAGACAGTGGAAAGCAAGGAAACATCACGTCAGGTCAGGTATGGGAGCATGCACCAGAGCAGCTCCAGGGGCCTCCATCTGGCCATCCTCCAGGCAGATGCCTGGGCCATCCCCCTCCCCTTGAAATGCTGATCAACCTGCTGCAATGACGAGGCAAGTGGTCGGCCCATTGGCCTCCTCAATTCACGAGGCTCCCTCGTTGAGAGAATCTGGTGAGCAGGATCAGCGTCAGGAAAACAAGCCACATGTCCATACAGCCGCAACTGACGCTCATGGACAATGCAGGTAACAAATCTCATTTGAGTCTCTCTCAGCAACTACTCGTTGGACACAAACTCCGACCAGCGAGAGCCAAGGATTCTCTGAAGAGACTTGGTACCAAAGGAATCGAGTCTCCATCTCAAATCCATGGTCAAAGTCCAAGTCTCGAATCCATAGAGCAACACTGGAAGCACCAAGGACCTGGAGACTCGGACTTTCGTCTTTCTGCACAAGTACCAACAGCGCCAGACCCCATGGTCCAGTGAATCCATGACTCCCCAGGCATGACCCAGAAATCTACTGACCTGTGGCTCACAGCTGGTGGAGACATGAATATCACTGTCAAGGAAAGTGAATCACTACGTGATCTCAACATCCTCACCACAAATAGGAACAGCCAGGAACGAAGATGTCATTCAAAGCCGGGATCTTAGTTTTGACCCAGGAATTAACCGGTGTTCGCAGCAGCGCCGACTCCTCATTCAGCACCTCGAGGGGCCCCAAAATGATATCCAGTCTCCGCAAAGATGACTGCATCGTCTGCGAAATCAAGGTCAAAGATATTGAGATTCCCAAACAATGCACTAAAGCTTGATCTCCACAACATCCTCCTGAGAATCCATTCCGGACAAGTGCTGAAAAGTATGGGGGCCAGTACACACTCCTGAACATCTCAAGCAACAACTGGAAATAAGTCAAAGATGGTATTACCACATCTCACAGCACTCTCAGTACAGGGGTAGAGTTAAGACATCAGATTGATCAGTTTTGGTGGCACCCACGAAGACCAAGAATCCTCCAGAGGGCATCCTGATTCACCAAATTGAACGCTTTGCAGAGATCAACATAGGCTACAAGCAGCGCTTGCTGAAACTCTCATCTGCGTTCAGTCAGAACCCAAAGACCAAGGACACGGTCAATCATTGACCTCTTTCGTGTAAAGCCTGACTGCTATGGGCGCTGGTGCTCAGGCAAATGGTTGTGAACCCCATCAAGAATGATCCAAGCAAAGACCTTGATCGGAACTGAGAGCAGTGTCACCCCTCGGTAGTTGTTGCAGTCCTGGCGATAACCCTTCCCTTTCCTGAGAGCGACAACAAGGCCCCTCTGCCTGTCAGTTGGGATGATGCCTGTGTCCGAGGCAGAGCACAGAACTGCATGCAACAACATGAGAACAGCATTTCCATCAGCCTTGAGAAGTTCAGTGTGGATGCCACAGATCCCAGGAGGTTTACCCCATTTCCACCGGTTCAAGGCAGCCCATGTGTTCACAAACAAAGGCGGATAACAGTTGATCAGAGGGTCAGTAATTGGGATAGTAACACCCCTGACATCTAACTCAACAGCTGGTGGGTCAGCCTGGTACAGCCGCTCAAAGTAACTGGCCGAGCGGGACTTCACTTCGGACTCCTCTGTCAAGAGCCCACCACCCTCTGCTCTAACTGCAGTACACCGAGGTACTGGCTTAGAGGAACGCAATGCGCGAATTCCCCTATAAGCAGGACGAGAATCACTTGACCACAGGTGATGCTCTACCCCCTCACAGATTCCTCGCACATATGCCTCCATGTCCACCTTGAGCAAATGTACAGATTTACGCCTCATCTACCTGAACAACTCAGCTCTGCCATTCAGCCTGGTCCTACAACTCTGGTCAATGGTATCCAGTGTCCATTGACAGACAAAATTCTTCTTCACCCTCCGGTGAGTTCCAAGACATCCACTGGCAACATCAAGGACGGTGGTCTTGAAGGCACTCCACATCTCTGCAAGATTCTCCAAAGCACCCAGAGCCCCCACATCACCACGCAGCATTTTCATAAACTCCTCAGATACCCTCTCATCCTTAATCTTGTCAACATCCAGCATAGGTTGGGATGGTACCATTCTCCAGGATTTAAGCTGCAACTTCAGAGTTGCTACAAGAAGCCTGTGGTCGGTATTGAGGAACTGAGCACTCCAGCAGACCCTGCAGTTCTGGATCACCCTCCAGCGACCATCAGCGAGTGCATGGTCAATCTCAATTGCGACACCACCAGCATTGGGACACCAATTTCAGCGATGAGCCTGTGGGTGCTGAAACCATGAAACCACCCTAAGTCCATGGCTTCTTGCAAAGTCAAGGAACTTGGTGTGATTCTGGTTCAGAGTTTCAGACCCATGGGGACCTACACGTCTCATATCCATCCATATCAGTGCCAGTCGATGCCTTGAAATCCCCCAAGACAAGAAGAGTATCTCGCCTGATCAACCACAGACTCAAGTGCGGCATAAAATGCATCCTTCACGGTGAGATAACTTACCTCAGTCGGAGCATATTCCGAGACCAGGGAAACAACACCCAAGGAGTGACAAATCCTTAGTTTCACAATGCACTCGTTGACCAGTGTTACCTCAATTATTATCATTGGAGTCAGCTTTTTGGACACAGCTGCAGAAACTCCTTGGGCATGATAACCATCAGAGTGACCAGACAATAGAAGGTGAAACCACCCTCCATGATCTCGCCACTATCTGTCTCCAAACATCAGAGAATGCTGCAATACCGATGTTCAAACACTTGAGCTCAGATAATTATCCTCTCAAGAATAGATCACTGTCTGGTGGACGCACCTCAGCACCACTTTGCCACAGACCACTGCAATCTACCCCAGGAAGTTTACCCCGTGCTTTTACTCCTATCATCAAGGAATGTGGGTCCCGAAGGCTTTGCCCCAATCCCGTCATCCGGTGAGCTGACCTGCTAAGGGCAGCAGCGCAGGAGGTACTCCCACGTAATGGGTTTTCAGTTTTCTTTTCGTTTGTGGGTTTTACGGAATGAAGTGTTTTATGGTGGCCGGAGCACAAATCCTGCCACAAACCTCCTAAAAAAAAAAAGAAAAAAAAAGAGTAACCCAACTGTAGCAGGACGTCCACAGACAGTTGGGCACCAAATACGGATGACCGTTGGCTCACAAAGAGCTCCTCCACCTTTCGGAAACATGCCAACAGCAAAGTAGAGGGACATAACACATGAAAGCTTGCAGAAAAAAGAATGAGTGAGGGAAAGACTGAAAACAGGGAGAGCGGGAGAAGGGCACAAGGGTGGACAAGCTGCATCGAAGCTCAAACACAGCAAGAAGTGTAGGGAGAGGGGAGAAAACACAACGACCTTGAAAGGAAGGGGTGAGCATGGGAGGGAGAAACACAATCATGAGTGTGGATGGGAGATGACCTGAGAACAGCCCTATTGAAGCAGTGCAGGCACGGGTGATTTTGGGAAGGAGGAAGTTTGTTCCACAGATGAGAAAAGAGAAACAAATAAGTGGTGAGAATTGAGGCTGGAATTGGGGAGTTTCAGATTACTTTCACAAACGTGCACCCTGGAGAAATCTGAAGGATGTGGGGGAGGGGGTCATAGAAGGGGCAAGAGGGCATGGGAGGAGCAATGGGTACAAGCCCAGAAAGGATGTGGTTGAAGACAGAGAGGTCACTGACCTGTTTGCGATGCTGGAGCAACAGGCTCAGAGATTCAACTTCATCCTGTGAAATTAAACTCCAAGGGTAATGCAGTATTCAATCTTGCTGCAAATATAGGTTTTGTAAATTTTTAGACTTTTGGTCTTGTTAAGGAAAGATTTGGTATGACAGAGAATGCTGATTCAGTGACTGGCTTTGGAAGCCAACTTGGAATATGTGGTTTGCCCAAGAAAGATCATGGCTGATGAAGCTTGTTAAGGAAGTAAATTGAAGGGTTCCCATGATGGTCTTTTCGGAAAGACAGAGCGAGTGTGAATTTTCTCAGGGTTGAAAAACATATTCTAAGTATTGGACCAGCTGCTACTTCTATCAAGGTCTGTGGAGAGGGAAGAGGCTGCTTCCTGCCTGAAGGATTAGGGTTGCTATTGGCAGAGGATGGAGGTAATGAGGGTGAAAAAAAATCAAGTACTTCTCTAATTTGTGACCCCTCGGGTATGTTTTTGAAACTACTTGTACATGATACAATAGACAACTCTCCATTACTGCATAAATATCAAAACAGTTGAAAAAGTGTACTCTGTAATGTACTTTCATACCTCCACCGAGCATCTCCTTGTGCAAAGGTTCAAAATTAGGCAAGCGTAGAACACGTGCAGAGATGTCCGTCCACAGGCCCACGGCACAAAGCTCTCCTTGACTTCCACCCTCCGCCAAGGGAGAGATGTCCAAACAAGCTACCTCGTGCTCCATCTCAGTCACACTAGAGCAACAGTAGCAAGATTAGACCCAGTACAAAACTTTCAATGCAAATGTTTTTTGTTCAAGGGTCAAGAAGGATTTTGTGCTGCAAGTAGAGAATATCTATATGTCATTTACATCAAGACCAGAGGTAAAAGATCCTGAGGGACTGTCTACATATTATATATAAAACTAGAACAGCTTTTGGTAGAGCGCATACTTCCACCAAACTGAACAGTCACGTTCCGTATCTCACTGATAGGACAGATACACATCCACATTTTAACTAAAATCGAATCAGCTTGTTCTTGTCACCTCCAAATTCATCAACCAAGTTGTCATAACACTTCCACAACTTTATGAAATATCGTGCTCGATATAGTTTTTGGTCCCATCTCTCAATTGTGAAGAATCACTAAATATTCTCGTATCTGGATCCAGATCCTCACCAAAATCTAATCAATTTGTCCTTGTCACGCCCAATCTATCCACAAAGTTTCGTCCGAAACCATCCACAACGTTTTGAAATATCATGCTATGTATGGTTTTTGGCCCCATCTTAATGGTGAAAAACCACTGAAAAATTAAAGCTTTTCGACTTGCACTCCTCATTAAAAAACAAACCGTAAGCAGATGAAGAAGAAGCACCAAACTATCATTTATAAAGTTACAATGTTATGTTCTCAATATGAATTGGTTAAGAGACAGAAGGAACAAGATTACCTGATTGGTGGAACCATAGAGGATCATGAATAATGAGTGCGCGGAAGTGAACCATCATGAATAATGATTAGGTGGAGATGAATCACAAAAGTACTGGTGGAAACGCAATGCTAATTAGCTGAGGGCTAGTTGGGGGGATGGGGGAGGGTGTGGTTTTCATGAAGACTCAACATTGACTGTGGTGCAGTTGTCACACAGTCAAAATAGATATAAAGTTCAGACAAATTATTTGTCCACAAAAAATTGGATTGGTTGACCTGATGAAGGTGGCTCCATTGCACGAAGGTGAGCTAAACTGCGTCTTCAACTCAGGATTTTAAACCAGCCAACACGATGTTGCTCTGCACACTGAGGGTCATTCAGTAAATGGTAACTAATTGCAGAGGCACAAGGAATAGTTGTCATACCATGAACATTCTTTCAAATCTGAGTTGGTTGTCTCTGTTTGGTTGACTGACCCTGTCGGATCCCCAAAGGGACATGTTGTTCAATACGATCCTTCATTCTCCATGATGTGCGGCCCACATACCTCGCATCACACTGGCTGGAAATTCGTAAATAATCTTACTTGCATGAGAGGTGGGCAGAACATCCTTTTGGACTGATGGAAGCAACTGGCAGGTGTTAAAAAAAAATAAATAAATAAAAATAAAAATAAAAATCACCCGTGGTTGAACAGCATAGTAAGAATGGGACACTGTCTGTTTGATCTGGTTTTCAAACAGTTGAGACACTGTCTTTCCAAGGAAGATGAAGGTACACAGGACATTTACCACATCCGATTATAGGATTCTTTGGTGGGTTGAGGAATTTGTGTGTGTGTGTGTGTATGTATATATATATATATATATATATATATATATATATATATATATATATATATATATATATATATATATATCCACTGAGGATCTGTCCAGGATACCCATTATCAAGAAGAATAGTCTTGATGGTCGAAAATCCATGCTGAAATTGAGACCATCAAGACTATTCTTTTTGATAATGGGTATCCTGAACAGATCATCAATCGATAGCAATAAATATAAAAGGCAATGCGTGTCTGCATGCGTTTCTCATCCATAACCATAAAATCGAGCAGCCTGAAACTTTGCATGCACATGAAGAAAACTCCAAGAAAGTGTAAGAGTGAAAATTGAGTGTTTGGGTTAATTAAAACACTCATTCGAAGATAATTAATAGCCTTATTTAGTGATTTCCATCAGGCAATCCTCAGCCACCTCACTCTCAGGGGGGGGGGGGGGTTCACACGTTTCCTGGGTAACCTCGCTGGGGTCTGAAGCTGCCAGATTTTTTGGCCTGCTCAACCATTCCTCGACTTGGAACAGGCCGTAATGATTTCTTAACGATAACGTCTTTTTTTCACTTTCTTCACTCATATTATTGAATGCCTGTTCCTCATACCTATGAATCGCTGGGTACATTGCAATGCATATAAACACATGGAGACATCAGCGTTCGTTGCTTCATTTCATTTCCGCACATGCAATCACCGCGAGTATCTCAAACGAAGGAGTATAACAAGAATTAAGCTACAGAATCAAACTTACAAGAAGTTCCGACTCCGAGAAAAGTGTTCATTTATCCAATCCGGAGATACGTGACACTTCGGGCATGTCCGGGAGGTGTATGTTGAATGTGACGGTTCAGTGATTGCCAATTGCGTGCCAAGGGAGCCGTTTCTTATTGGCCGTTTCTTGCTCACTTGAGTGCTTAAGCCACTTGGCAGGCACTCTCCAAGCTGCTTGGTTGTTCATTTCGGGAAAAAAGTAACTGTGCTTTCAATCTCACATCGTACATTTCCACCTTTGTTGGGTCCCGCACGGTGGGTGCCTCTGGAGGTATCACATCCACTGAAAATGTGCAATTTTATTTTTACAGGACATCGCTTTGTTTAACCTTTTTGTGCGATCTCCATTTGTAATCCACCTCTCACTTCAACATCGATACATACAGAAAAACAACAAGGTCCATCCGACCAGGTGTTTGCCATGTTTGTTCCAGCTGTGAAGGCACAGAGTATAGATAGACATTGTGTTCTGTGGCTTGATACAATTATTGATTGAATTTTGCCAATTAACCACTTTAAATCCTCTTTCAAAGAACACTCTTTCAATGTAAATTTTTGTGTTTGTCATTGCTATTTATTTGATGCGTGTGTACATTTGCATATCAATTATTAGTACAATGGCATTTGGCAACGGTGTGTGTGTTATCTCCATATACAGGTTTCAGAAAGTGGAATGGAGCCCTCTCAGGTCTCAGAGTATCCACCTCCGTATGAGTGTGTGTGTACGTGTGAGTTGCTGTTTCCTGTTATCTACACATGTGGGTGGGTTTCAGGAAGTGAAACATATACCTTCCCAGGGATGGTTTTTAATCTTTCAAAAAAAAAAAATATATATATATATATATATATATATATATATATATTTATATATATATATATATATATATATATATATATATATATATATTTATATATATATATATATTAAAATACCAAGCTTGCACACTAAAAACTCGGCAAGCCGTCACACGATACCTATGAAATTGCTGTGACACGTAGCAGACAATGTTTGGGAAGTCTTGGCGTTCCATAGTACCACTTGCATTTTGCACAATGCGTATTTTTGTCATTCCCCGTGTACGGTCTGTCGTCTGCTACCAGCTATGTTGCACTGCAATCCCGTGCATGTGAACGGGTATCATATGTATATATATATATATATATATATATATATATATATATATATATATATATATATATATATATATATATATATATATATATATATATATATACATATACATATACATATACATATACATGTCGGGGATTGTATGTACTCTAACAGCAACCAAACATGTCTACTGGTGTTTGGTTAAAACTCTTGAGTTTCAATTGGAAAGAGGGAAAGGATAAATCTTCCCAATGTTTATCTGTGCACTGTCAAGGAACTTGTTTTGACATTATTACAACACAGCTGGCCTTGTCGACCGTTTGAAATGGCCTTGCTAATCAGGCAGCTGAGCTACCTGGAATCTGTTGGACTACTGCCCAGAACTGTAAAGGCCCAACAACATGTAGGAGGCTACCTTTTAAAATTCTTTAAGGGAATCAAGGGTGTTGTTTCTGCACTCTCTGTGCTCTCTTATCAGCAGTACTGACAGGAGAATGCAATAAATTAATGAATGGTAATAAATCCTCTTTGACACACAGTCAGTCAAAGGTCGCAGTAAATTGAATATAAGGCAGTGCCGAAAGACAGCTCACCAGAGGATTAGGCTGGGTGGACTATTGTGTTCAAGGCCTGTTGTCTCCATATGCATATGTCTGATGTGTAATAAACCCTTCTCTACCAAGATCGGTGATGAACAAAGCTTGACCTTAATCACTGTGGACCTCACCTGGATCTCAACATATACATATATATATATATATATATATATATATATATATATATATATATATATATATATATATATATATATATATATATATATATATATATATATATATATATATATATATATATATACATATATACATATATATATATATATATACATATATACATATATCACTGTCGCACGCACACGCACATGCACACTCTCCTGCAGTATATCCCAATGTTTTGTGAGGCGTTGCTCTCCCTACCTCCATCCTCTTACTTGCTCTTCTCCCGTTCCTAGCTTCCCCTTCTTCACCCACTCCTAGCTTCCCCTCCCTCCATCCTCTCTGCCTCCCCTCTCCCTTTCTTCACCCACTCTCCCGTTCACACCCCCGTCAGCGAAGCAACGGGTTGTCTTTGCAAGTAGATATTATATATATATATATATATATATATATATATATATATATATATATATATATATATATATATATATATATATATATATATATATATATATATATATATTGTTACAGACCAGGGGGTCAGCCGCCAACCGACCGCTCTGAACGGAGCCGCAAGTCGAGTCGGCCCGACTGATCGCCCGGAATATAGATCGCCGCCCGGATAACTCCGAGCGACGGGTCCTTGTACAAGAACCGAAATACGTCAATCGGCAGATCACGTGGGGTTTGGTCGATTGCCAATCTTCAATTTACCTAAATACCCACGTAATCCAACCAACAGGGTATTCCACCCTCGACGGAACTCGTACGGAACAAACCGCCGAGGCGAGCTTGTCCGTGCGCGATTCCGAGCGGCGTAATCGCCGACAACAGTCGGTCCAAATGTCCCCCTTTTACGGCAAACCAACGGCTTTCTAACTCCCAACATGAAATGTTCAGTCAATGAGGGAATGGACGCAATGAGCAGGTTTACATTCACACAAGGACATTTATTATAATGAAACACCTATGCAATTAAATAAGGCAAAACACGTATGCAATTATACAAGCAACAAAAGCATGACAAAAGAACTACAACTGTCTACCTATTATGTACAGTCATTTACACTAAACAGCAGTTCCTACTTATTAGACGGGCCCACGGACACACGTACGCACACATACACCCAAGAAATGGTGGCAAAGGCCTTTAATCATGAGCTCCAGCTCGGAGGACAGGTGAGCTGAAACTCAGAGCTTGACTCGAACCTTTCCACCTCGTGTGGTCTTCAACTTGTCCGTACCCAGGCTCCAGCGAGAGCGAGCTGGATCCAATAGCCGCGATCCTTCCTGAGCTCCCGCGAATCCTCCCGTGCTTCTCAACACATGCCGGTGAGACGAGGCGCCAATCCTTCCTGTCGATCGTCGATCGTCGCTTCCCCGAGGATCCAACTCCAAGAAGAGGCCGATGCGAAGAAGAGGAAGAAGCCTCCACTCGCAGCTCGAGCCGAACAACTGGCTCAAGTTCCTTCCAAAACAAAGCAGCAGCCGAAGCTCACTGAGCCAGCTGAAGCAAAAAGATTCCGAAAGCCTCAAGCCAAGCAAGCCAAGCAGGACCCGATGGCCTGCTGAACGACTGCTCTCTCCGAAGCAAAAAAAGCTTACTCCTCCCACGGGACTCAGCACACGAACTCTGCCACGGGACTCCCACGAACTCTGCCACGGGACTCCCCCACGAACAAAGAAAGGGTCTCCTCTTTATCCTTTGCACCCCCTCCCCTGCACCCGGCATGACTCATGCCCTCGTGATCCACCCCCCCCCCACCCGCTCAACCACGGGTGGGAGGGAGTTGTTGACGTCACCGCAGGGTTCTTCTTCCTCTTGCAGAAGAGGGGGAGGGATGTCTCCATTGTTTCGTTCCCTAACTATTAAATCTATCCGCAGCGCATGTAATCGATCTCTGAACATTAAAACAATGAAAGGTGAGCTATCTCGTGAACATGCACTTATCGACATAGCTGACTAAGGGAACCTGTATGTTGTGTGCAATTGAATTCCAAATTCGTAACACTACCCCCTCCCCTTTTTACAGACTCGTCCCGAGTCGTCAAATTTTCATGTGACCAGCATGTGTAAGTTTTCCCCAAGTATGTTCCACCTTCGGATCCCTGAGTGCGACATTTCTTAAAACGTGTCCCAAAAATAAATAACCTAATGCGCTGCGGAACTGACTAAACAAACTCTCACAGACTCATTCGGACAACTTAACTAAAATTGCCGGCACTAAAATAAACATGCAGGCGGGGGTTCACGTATTTACAATTTTCACTCAACTTAACCTTAACTTATAAATTTACACTAAACCATGGTCCAGGACTTGTAATCTGTGAAAGGGGAAAAGGGAAAGGCAAAAGTCGTTGCAAAGTCTTTGGTGCAGGGGAATGGATGGAGATGGTCGCAAAACAAATGGACATGATGGATGCACGGGCTGCCTGCAGGGCAGTCGTTGCAAAACTGGATGTTCCTGGCGCACATGGTGATGGACGGACACAGGGCAAACGCAAACAAGAGCCAGCAGGCATGGGGTCATGGCAGAGGCAGGCAAACGAGGCATGGCAAGGCAAATCCATGCAGAACAGGCGGCTACAGCACAACAGGCCGAGAGGTGAAGCTGGCCGGCCTCTGGTGTGGTTCCATCAGGTTTGGAGGGAGTGCGGTGGTGCCAGCTGCTTTGAAGGCAGGCTCAGACCTAGCCTACTGTCTCCACCCCCCCCCCCTCACTCACTCTATCGCCTTTGCCTGTCTCTGTCCATACCCACTCCCTTAATTTGCCACACAACACAACAAAATTTAGCCCCTCTTTATTATTTCCCTTTTATAATTGTCAAACTAACCCCCTTTATCATCATTGTCCGGCTAACCTATCCTGTCAACCCAACCAACTCCCAACCCCGACGTTCCCTCTCTGGAGGGGAATAAACGAGAGCTCGCGTTCTGTCCTGAGGCCCAATTAAGTCTCAGAATGACCTCCTCAGAGTTCAGCGATCTACCAAGGTGAGTCCAGCGGCCTACAACAAGCGAAGGGATGGATGGTGCGAAATGGGGTACATCTCCTATCTACCCTAACATTCGTTAACCTGAAACTACCCCGGGGCTTTCCAAAAACGCCTCACACTTTTAAAACTATCGGTTCTAAAAACCATGATTCCCGTCGCCTGTGTTGGTGTCCATTATAAATTTGGGCCTTACCCTCAAATTTTCATACGTGCCCTCGCACAATTTCCTGGCTGGGCAGCGTGGCTCAACTGGCAGGAACTCCCCCTCTGCCGAAATCTAACCATGGCACCCCCAGGCCCGCAGGCTGCCTCCGAGCCTCGCTGCTCCCTACAACGCGGGGGGGGGGGGTTGCCCTCTCTGGCATTGTCCCCCCTCCGATGCCCACGTGGCGTGTTGATGCCCTAGGTCCCTTTCCGATGGTAGCCCGTGCACACTACACTGCCCCCGTGGCATTCTGGCGCTACGGGTCCCGTTTCCGACGGGTCGCCCGTGCCCACAACACTATCCCAGCCCCTCTTGGGCCCTTGGCCTACTCTGGCCGACTAGTCCGGTGCCGGCGTGCCCACTAAACAAAACTCACCTTTCCACAGCCACGCTCCCAGCCGGTCCATGAACTCTTGCACCCCTCCAAACACGTTTCGTGCCTTTTGACACCAACAACAAAACGACCTCCTGTTAGTAAATTTGAATAACCCACTGGCTAACATTAAACTGACCCCAGGGTCACTTTGGTGGGAATCACTCCTCCCCTCAACCAGTCATTCGCACCATGCAGACCACATTCGCTCCACTCGCACACTTGGGCCCACTGTCCCACACTCATTCCTCACACACTTTCCATTTCGCAACTCACACCGCCATCCTTCTAACTAAATCCCCCGACTAACTCGTGCTCGCTCGTCATCCCTAAAAAACTCATGCACGTTCCATTTACTCCACGTAGCGAAGCTACGTCTCCACTACACATTTCCAGTCTGTCCGTGTCTCCTAAAATCCAAAAATTCCATTTCCTAAATCTAAACTAAAATCCCCCTAACTAATCCATTCCACAGGCTCCATGAGGTACAACCCATGTCCCCATGAAGCCAGTCTCACTAACTCTAACCCATCCTCCTAACTCGTACTTCCTGTGCCTCCAAACAAGGGGGTCTTCCACCCCTTGCCTGGGAATCCTGTTCACCCGAAGCGAGGCTTGCTTTTCTCAACTCTTTCTTTTTCCATAATGCCCACCACCAGCGCGGCAGTTCACAGCCGCGCTCTTTTTCTGTGACGCCATGGCAGCTGCTTGCGCCCAGCGCACCTCATCCCTCTTGGAGGGTACCGTCCAGTAGGAATTCCCTTCTGTTGGATTCCAAACACACGTGCAGCCATGACGTTACGCTGCGAATCTCAAAGCAAGCCCTGCGTTTCGAGGGGTTCCCCACGTGAACACATGTGCTCTGCTCGTCGGAGCTTTACAAACACCCTCGCGTGGAGAACCCATCCGGTCCAAATTCCGAATCCAGCCGAGCTTCTGATGTCCGCGGGATCGGCTAACATCCACCGCTGGCATTTCCGGACCGGGTTTCACCTGCGCAGCCGCGCACGTGGCGGCCTTGTGCGTAGCACAGCACGGACCCCGCGCTCGCTGCTGTGCAAACCTGGCATGGTGCTCAAAACAGCTACGGCCGCGACGTGGCTTTTGTCCCTCATATGTCGCAATCGTCGTCGCCATTCAACGCGCACACTCCTGCGTGCCACGACGCTCACACACCTCGGCATGACACTCTCACTCGGACATGCGGTTGCGGTCTCCCGCATGCGAACCGCCATCTCCCTCACATACAGCGCTCACACACGCCGTTCCTTCCACGCCATGCGCGCTTCTCAGCACACATTCCGCCACACTCGTGAACACACATACTGGAACCACACACACCGGAACAACCACACTGGGGATTCGCTCCACCACAAGGGTTACTGGGGCCTTCACACCCCCCCAAGCCTCACGTGCACCCATTCACAGCACTGGCCCCTCCTAACTCGCTCGGCACGACCGGACCCACCTGGTGGAGATCAGCTTCAAGGGGGAATATTCCCTCCCCTCGTTCCATAAGGAGGCTATCCGGCTGCTTGCACCGGGTTACGGCACATTCCCCGAGCTCCCCCTCATCGTCCTCCACTAACTGTGTGTGTGTGTGTGTGTGTGTGTGTGTGTGTGTGTGTGTGTGTGTGTGTGTGTGTGTGTGTGTGTGTGTGTGTGTGTGTGTGTGTGTGTGTGTGTGTGTGTGTGTGTGTATGTGTATGTGTGCTCGTCTTTCACCCAGTCTTTATCGTGTAGTCTCTCCTCTACTTTTTCTATCTCCCACGTCTCTGTTATCTCTGTCACCTCGTTTATTATTTCCCTCATCTCTACGTGTCTTGCCGTACACGTCTCCTTTCACCTTTTAATTTTTCCCTCTGTGTCACCGTCACTTTCTCTGTCACCTGCTCGAGTCTCGCCCAAAGCGTCTCCCAAATTACTTTTTCCTCCCCCCGCTTCCATCACGGACCGGACAGTCATTTCACTCCCTCCCAGCTCGTTCGCTCCAGCATGTGGCGGCGCCATTTTGAGCTCCACTGCCCGCGTTTCGCTCCTCTCAATTGCCATTCTGCCCGCCTGCAGGCATCGCCCCACGCTCTGCATCTCACCCCGCAGCGTTTGCACATTCTCATCCATTTGTTGCGCATTCTTATCCATTTTTTAATTCATTTCTGCCAGCATTGTGAATAACTGGGCCATGTCAAATGTACTCAGCTGAGCCGATTCGGCAAGGATCGGGGGGGGGGGATTTTGACGGAGGAAGGGAGGGGGGGTGTCATCCACCGCAGCCTCTGCTGCTGCGCCCATTTCAGGTTCTGGGTTCGATTGTGTGGGGAATTGCTCCTGCACAATGAGCATTTCCTGCTCGGGGATCTCATCATGGGCCATGGATTCTACTATTTCTACATCCATTCCTAATCCCTCCTGCCCATGCTCGCCTTGGCTGAACATTTTACGTGCTGGGAATAAAATTTATAACGCTCGTAATTTGGGGACACGGGGGCGGGGGGGGGGGTTTGCACCGTATACCCCTGATCCGACTCCGTGAATTTTGCTACGGAGGCGGAGGGAGCCGAATCCCACTCCTGACACCAGTTGTTACAGGCCGGGAGGTCAGCCGCCAACCGACCGCTCTGAACGGAGACGCAAGTCGAGTCGGCCCGACCGATCGCCTGGAATATAGATCGCCGCCCGGATAACTCCGAGCGACGGGTCCTTGTACAAGAACCGAAATACGCCAATCGGCAGATCACGTGGGGTAGGGTCGATTGCCAATCTTCAATTTACCTAAATACCCACGTGATCCAACTACCGGGGTATTCCACCCTCGACGGAACTCATACGGAAAAAAAACGCCGAAGCGAGCTTGTCCGTGCGCGATTCCGAGCGGCATAATCGCCGAAAACCGTCGGTCCAAATGTCCCCCTATTACGGCAAACCAACGGCTTTCTAACTCCCAACACACAAAATGTTCAGTCAATGAGGGAATGGACGCAACGAGCAGGTTCACATTCACACAAGGACATTTATTATAATGATACACGTATGCAATTAAATAAGGCAAAACACGTATGCAATTAAATAAGGCAAAACACGTATGCAATTATACAAGCAACAAAAGCATGACAAAAGAACAACAACCGTCGACTTATTATGCACAGTCATTTACACTTAACAGCAGTTCCTACTTATTAGACGGGCCCATGGACACACACACACCTAAGAAATGGTGGAAAAGGCCTTTAATCACGAGCTCCAGCTCGGAGGACAGGTGAGCTGAAACTCAGAGCTTGACTCAAACCTTTCCACCTCATGTGGTCTTCAACGTGTCCGGACCCGGGCTCCAGCGAGAGCGAGCTGGATCCAATAGCCGCGATCCTTCCCGAGCTCCCGCGAATCCTCCCGCACTTCTCAACACGTGCCGGTGAGACGACGCGCCAATCCTTCCTGTCGATCGTCGCTTCCCCGAGGATCCAACTCCAAGAAGAGGCCGATGCGTCGCACAAGCCGGGAAACAAAATGGAGAACGAAAAGCTCCACGAACCAAGAAGAGGAAGAAGAGGAAGAAGAGGAAGAAGCCTCTACTCACAGCTCGAGCCGAACAACTGGCTCAAGTTCCTTCCAAACAAAGCAGCAGCCGAAGCTGACTGAGCCAGCCGAAGAAAAAAGCTTCCGAAGGCCTCAAGCCAAGCAAGCCAAGCAAGCCAAGCAGGACCCGATGGCCTGCTGAACGACTGCTCTCTCCGAAACAAAAAAGCTTACTCCTCCCACGGGACTCAGCACACGAACTCTGCCACGCGACTCCCACGAACTCTGTCACGGGACTCCCCCACGAACTCTGCCACGGGACTCCCCCACGAACTCTGCCACGGGACTCCCCCACGAACTCTGCCACGGGACTCCCCCACGAACAAAGAAAGGGTCTCCTCTTTATCCTTTGCACGACCTCCCACAGCGTGACTCATGTCCTCATGATCCATCCCCTGCTCAACCACGGGTGGGAGCGAGTTGTTGACGTCACCGCAGGGTTCTTCTTCCTCTTCGCAGAAGAGGGGGAGGGACGTCTTCATTGTTTCGTTCCCTAATTATTAAATCGATCCGCAGCGCATCTAATCGATCTCTGAACATTTAAACAATGAAAGGTGAGCTATCTCGGGAACATGCACTTATCGACATAGCTGACTAAGGGAACCTGTATGTTGTGTGCAATCGAATTCCAAATTCGTAACAATATATATATATATATATATATATATTCCTGAACCCACCTGGTAAATTGGACCTGGTAAATGTCCTCCACACCGACCTCTACCTTGGAAAGGCAGAGTGTCTCAACGGTTTGAAAACCAGATCAAATAGACAGTGTCCCATTCTTACGATGCTGTTAAACCATGGGTGATTTTCACCAGCCGCTGGTTGCTTCTGTCAATCCAAAAAGATGTTTTGCCCGCCTCTCATATCAGTAAGATTATTTACCAATTTCTGGCCAATGTGATGTGAGGTATGTGGGCCGCATATCATTGAGCATGAAGAATCGTATTGAACAACACATCCCTTTGGGGACCAGACAGGGTCAGTCAACTGAACAGAGACAACCAATTTGGGCTTGTAACAATGTACATAGCACGACAACTATTCCCTGTGCCTCTGCAATTGGTTACTATTTACTGAATAAACCTCAGTGTGCAGGGCAATATCATATTGGCTGGCTTAAAATCCCGAGTCGAGGACGCAGTTCATCTAACCTTCATGCAATGGAGGCGACACTCATCAGGTCAACCAATCCTATTCATTGTAGACAGAAATAATTTGTCTGAACTTTACATCCATTTTGACAATGATGGCTTGACTGTGTGAAACTGCACCACAGTCAATGTTGAGTCATCATGAAAACCACACCCTCCCCTCCCCCCAACTTGCCCTCAGTTAATTAGCATAACGTTTACACTGGTACTTTGGCGATTCATCTCCACCTAATCATTATTCATGAGGGCTCATTTCTGCCGACTCATTCTTGATGATACTCAATGGTTCCACCAATTAGATTATCCATCCTTTCTTTCTCTCAACCAATCAACGTTGAGGACATTACATTGTAACTTTATAAGTTTGGTGCTTGTTCTTCATCTGTTTGTGATTTTATCCTGAGGAGTGCAAATCGAAAAGATTTGATCATGTCTATTTTATTTAAATGCATAAACATGAATTTTTTTTATCATATCTGGATTCGGATTTTCATAAAAATCGAATCAATTCACCCTTGTCACACACCCAACTTCTCCACCAAGTTTCGTCCGAATCCATCCGTAGTTTTTTTCAGAGATGGTGCTATACATTGTTTTGGCCCCAAATCTCAATGGTGAAGAATCACTGAAACTGGACGTACTTCGACGTTGCCCGATATGCCTTTACTTACTCTAACTTTGACCTAAAACCTCAAGATCATTTGACCTCAATATATAATCTGTGCACATGTATCATGGGACATGTACTTAGTTTAGATCAAATCCCAACCTTGATAACATTTTTACATGACATGACCTCTGACCTTTGACCTCATGATGCTAAAATCTCATCAGTTTATCTCTGCATCATAATATATACCTCTGTCAAGTTTTGTCAAAATCCCATCACAAGTTATTGGGGTAACAGGATTGTACCTAACATAACCTCTGACCTCTTGACCCAAAAATAAAATGAATTCATCTTTACATCATAATACATACTTGTACCAAATTTTATTTAAATTCCTTTAGCTGTTCTCAAGTTTCACCTTTTTACCTGACATGACCTCTGACCTTTGTCCTCTTGATTCTGAAATCTAATCAGTTCATCTTTGCATCATAAAACAGCATATACCTTAATGCTGTTTGGTAAAAAAAAATCTCATCACTGGTTCACAAGTTAGCGCAACAGAATTTTTACCATAGTGGACATTTGATCTTTGACCTCTTGAGCGCATCCTCCAATCAGTTTATCTTTACATCATTATACGTACTTGTACCAAGTTTGACCAAGATCCCTTCAGCTGTTCTTAAGTTATTACAGTAATGAAAAACCTATCACGGATGCACGAACGGATTGACGGCCGGACAAAACCCGAAAAAATAACCCCTCCGGCGACTTCGTCAACGGAGGAATGAAAATTCGGGTGTCCAGATATGGATCCTCAACAAAACCTCATCAGCTTGTTCTCATCTCCTAACCACCCTCTGCATCAAGTTTTGTCTGAATCAGTTTGAAATATCAAGCTATATATTGTTACGGCTGTGGAAATTCGCAATACACCATAAAGGTTCCTTAGATGAGCTATGCCGATAAGTGAGTGTTCAGATGGGTTTCCCCACCGTTGTTTAGAGGGAATTTATTCGTGTTCACCATGCTGCGACTGTTTGAGGTAGCCGTTTTTCTTTACCTATCATTATTTTGAACCTTCACGCAAACAACCGCCACCAAGTACGCCGCAACGCCAAGCACGCAACAAACCTCCACGCAAATAACAACCGCCACCAAGTACGTCACAACTTTTGACAAATTTCCCTGACAATATCTGCTGCTCTTCCTTCACTCCAATCGGTTCTTCTGACCACGTCCTTGTCAAAGTGGACATCCCTCTGGCTGTTATCAGAGAACCACATCACCGCCGTCGAGTCTGGCATTTCACTCAAGCTGACTGGCAGGGTCTCCGAGCAGCCATCAAACTTACAGACTGGTCTCCTATCACTACTTTCTCAAACATCAACTCATCCTGGGAATTCTTTCAAAGAAACTTGCTCTCCCTCATGCACAGATTTATCCCCTCTCGTGTTCAGTTGTCCTACCCTTCCTCCCGCCCTTGGTTTACTGAAGCTTGTGGCGAGGCAGTTGTCCTGAAACAACTTGCCTTTGCCTCATGGAAAGCAAACCCAACTGAAGGCAATCTCAGTTCCTTCCACAAAGCTCGGAACAAGTGTGCATGTACCCTCAGGAGAGCCAGAAAACAACATCTTTCTCATCTCAAGTCTGAACTCTCAAACCTCTCTCCCTCCTCAAAATCCTGGTGGCGTTTAATCAAATCTGTTTCTGGTGTATGTTCCCCCTCCATCCCCTCCCTTACCTCAAATGGCCGCACTGCTGATTCCACACGTGATAAAGCTGAATGTCTAAACTCGGTGTTTGCAGCTAAATATTGTGTCCTAAACCCATCACTATCTCTACCCACTTTACCCAGTCGCACCCAACTGTCCCTGGACTCTGTATCCTTTTCTCCTGACAAGGTGGAGAGCTTGCTTTCAAACCCCGAGTCAGATTCTGCAACCGGTCCAGATGGCATCAGCCCACGTGTCCTCAAAGCCTGCTCTTCTGCTCTTGCTCACCCTCTCTCTGTTCTATTCACCCTCTCAGTTGCCCAAGGTCATCTGCCATCTGCTTGGAAATCTGCTAACATCACTGCCCTGCATAAAAAAGGTGCAAAAACAGATCCCTGTAACTACAGACCAATCAGCCTTCTCCCAATCATCAGCAAGGTTATGGAATCCATCATCGCTTCAGACATGAAATCCTTCCTCTTCTCCAATGGCTTGATTTCCAATCATCAATTTGGTTTCAGACAAGGTCACTCTACCCTGAATATGTTGCTTCTGCTCTCCCATCAATGGATGGAGAGTTCAGATGGGTTTTCCCACCGTTGTTTAGAGGGAATTTCTTCGTGTTCACCAGGCTGCGACTGTTTGAGATAGCCGTTTTTCTTTACCTATCATTATTTTGAACCTTCACGCAAACAACCGCCACCAAGTACGCCACAACGCCAAGCACGCAACAAACCTCCACGCAACAACAACCGCCACCAAGTACGTCACAACGCCAACCACGCTACAATTTCCCTCACAACAACCACCACCATCTTCGCCACTACCCCCACTTCCGAACGCCATCCTCCACGGTCCACGCTACGACGGTTTCCGCGTCGGGAACCGTCCGAGAACGTGGGTAGGATTGGCAGAACAAAAGCTCTTGCGGAGCCTGTGGGGTTTTTCCCGCCCATTTTCCCCGCACTTGGTGTGAAGGGAAGGGGGCAGGGCAGCTCGCTTCCGATTGGTGGATGCACGGTGTGAGGCGGTCGGAGTGAGGGCACGCCCCTTTTCGAGAAGTTTCTCGAAGGGAGGTGGAGCCAGAAGCGGGGCGGAGCGAATGGCGGAGCCCCGACCTATAAAGGGCGGACGCACGCGAGGCTCGCCCTCTCGCTCTCGTTCTTGGTCTCGTGGCGCTGGTCACCCCTTGGGGCTTCGCTCTGCCTCTCGCTTGGTTCACGCTCTCGGTTGTGGACTTTTCTTCTCCTTGCTTAGTTCCTGCGCTCGGGGTCCTGTGAGCGGCCAGTTGGTGGAGACGCGGACAGAAGGCGCAGCAGAGCCGGCTGTGTGGTGGACCTGCGCGTCCGGACGAGGGGTGCCGGAGAGGGTTCGCTGGCCACGTGGGAGGCCGGAACCAGGCGCGACCACGCTGACGTTCAAGGGAGAGGGACTCGATGAGCACTAACGTGGGGGGGGGGGGGCAGGTAACCTGCTACGGTCTCGTGGGCGTATTCGGTCATCCACGGCCATAAAGGTCTACGAACCCCGTCTACCCCCATGCCGATGAGGGGGTCTTTCCTTTTGTTTTGTATGACTGCTGTGGCGCCGTGTTCCTGTAAGTAGAACCTGCTAAGTAACTGTGCTTGTAAATAATAATTATAGTTGGTCTTATTGCTTTTGTTTTCTATTTCTTGCCTGTACATTGCCTTACTGCCTTGCTTGTGTTGTGTGTGTGCAATACATGCTTAGTGAATAAATGTCCTTGTGTGAAATGTATCCCGTTCGTCGTGTCCTATTTCCCTTTCGAAAGCCATCTTGCATCATGGAATGAGTAGTGGGTTTTGAACGCCCGGTAAAGAGAAGAGAATCGGATCCGTCGAGGTCGGCGATAACACCGCTCGGTTATCGCTTTAGAACGGAACGGACCGCTTAAGCGGTTCGTGTCCCAGGCTGACCTGCGGCGCGGTGCAGCCCCTCGGGAGGTTATCCGCGCGAGTACTTAGGTATATCGATATTCGGCGATTCACCCTAACTCGCACGGGCAGAATGCGGACTGGGCTGTGGTGAGGTTAAATCCTCACCCGTGACTGGTTTCTGGCGGTAGTTCCAGGAGGGTCACGACTGAATTGTCTGTCTGGTGGGCGACGTGGCTGCCATTAGAGGAACGCGGCCGATCGCACGCCAGCGGGCGCGAATTCGTAACAATATCATTTTTGGCCCATCTCAATGGTGAAGAATCGCTGAAAAAAAAATTCTAAAATCCTCGTATCCAGATCTTCAACAAAATCTAATCAATTCGTCCTTGTCACACACCCAACCTGTCAAACAAGTTTCGTCCAAGTAAATCCATAACTTATTGAAATATCCTGCTCACAACCCCAAAAAAACCAACAAGACAAACAGATACACAGGGGTGAAAACATAAGCCCATCAGTGGCTTTGGTAACCAGAAAGAAAGAAAGAAAGAAAGAAGAAGAAAAAAAACAAACAATTTGTGTTGAAATTCAAGTCATATTGCATTGTGGTATAATCAATGTATTGCTTGTTGTCGATGGACAAAATAATGCCAATTCCATGCATATAAAAAAATTTAAAAATTGTTGCTGACAATGGAATTTTAGTCTACACAAAGACTTGCCTTCATTGTCTGCAAATATGATGTTGATTCACAAAATGAGAGTGAAAATGATTCTTTAAAATTAAAATGCAAGAAAAGCAAACTCCAAAAACAAAACAGATTGCATTATTAATTGTTGCCACAGATAAAAAGTACACCAAAGAATACTACTATTGATTGGTGATGGAAAAGGAGAATTTTCTGTCCATAACCTTTTGAAAGATCCTGCTCACTCATAAAGACACACAGACTCGGGCCATTTGCATCATTGATGTTTACACAGGGATGAAAACATAATCTCCCTCCACCTTTGGTGGCAGAACTAAGTAGAACTAATAAGAACTGTGGGGGAAAAATTTATATTAATGTATTTTAAATTGTAACAAATGGAGTTTCAGAAATGTAACTTTTATGCTGCAAGTTGAATTGGCTGTCATTTCTGGCCAAAATACTTTTGCCCTAAATGATAAGAAATGTGTTGCTCTGGAGCAGAGTGACCGAGCTGATAAATGAACCTTTGCTTAGAAATGTAGGAAGTGGCTTTTCGTCTAAAGGACACGTCTACAGTCTGGGTGAATATCCCCTAACCTCTCTCTCATGAAAGTATAAAATGCTTTGAAAGGTAAATTGTTTTCAGTGCAAGCACGTGAGGAAGTATAGTATCTCAGTGGCTTGTACTCCTTGGAACTGACCAAGTACCAAGTTAGAATAAAACTAGAATAAATAAAAATTAGAATGATGTAATGCAGAAGTGAATTGAATCGGGTTGGTCTAACTGTTAACTAAAGTAAGAATAAATGAAATAGAACCAAATAATATTGCAATCAATGGGGATTCTTAAGTTCATTGTACGAGGGTGAGAAGTGTATAGTGTATAATTAGAAAAATAAATTTTCACAAGGAAGGACTTGTGTGGACATCAGTTTTATCAGTGTCGATAGGGTTTTTGTAGGATTTTATAATCAAATCGGACAAACGTTAAACTGTCTGAAGTCAAATAGGATTCCACAATCGGCCAGTTAGAATCCTTCAGGACAACAGCGATCACAACAAGGTGGGTTAAAAAATTCACGTCAGTTGGCGCCGAGACTCGGATTCGAACCGGCGTTGGTGCGGTGCTCGTGACCGGAGGTGCTTAATCTGCCGGAGGCAGTGCCTGGAGGAACGACAAGTGCTTTAGCGAAGGTTAGGGAGAGCACTCTCCCTTACCTTGACTTTAAATTATAGCACCACTATTGAATGTGCTGAAGAACATGATTCAACTGCTGAAATAGAGACCATTACATCCCATGATTTAGCGAAACATAACGACAGAGGAAACATTTCAAATCCGGTTTTTGTTTATTAAATTAATCAGAAGATAACCCAGTCTCACCAGGCTGTTGTAAGGGAACATGTTCCCAATATTGTGTGTAAAATTCAGGAAGTTTGCTCGTAATGTCCTTTGACAGCATATTGGCAGAGACTCAAGGAAATTCTACGTAATGTGACAATGAGACTTCATGTCCTCAACTCTTTTCTTCTTTTGGTCCTCAACACCCCCCTCCCCCTACTGCTGTCCCAGTCAAAAGCCAAAGGTCCTCAACTCCAATCCCCCTCCCAACCCAAAAGCTTCAATAGCCCTCCTGCCTTCCTCCACCCCAAAGCTTCAGCCCCCCTTTCCAAACTCTGTCCCCAGTGTCCTCAACTCCCCATCTCCGACCTCCACTCCCCATTTCTTCTTCAACGTCCTCAACGCCATCCCCCCCCCCCACCACCTCAGGTTTGTGACTCCCCTTTTCTTCTTTAATGCTGCATCTTGCTGCCCCTTCCAACTCCAAGTGCACACTCCTCCCACTCCAACTCAAGATGTGCATCCATCTCCCCCCCCCCTTGCCAACTCCAGGTGTGCATACCTCCATCCCTCCCTCACAATTCCAAGAGTGCATCCATCCCTCCCTTCCCACAAAGATTGACACAGACTGAGTAGAGCTGCAGCGACCTCGAGCCAATATGGAAGGTCTCACTCTGGTTTCCAGTTTGCCATCATTTTCGTCCATTTTGGTTTTCAGTTTTTCATTATTGTTGTTAATTTGTTCTAATACCCCCAAAGTAGTTCGGTATTAGGACAATGTGCAAGGCTTTGTGACATCAAGAGCTTTCCCTCACAAAAGGGCACGTTCACAACCCTCCAGGATTCCGTGCACGGTATCACTTCACTTCAGATCACATCAAATAAATAAATAAAGTAAAATCCTCTTCCGATTCCTACCAGCAGATTGTGGACCGCGGTTGCCAATACTTCGACGGCGTGGGGTAGTGTTAATTGCCTAATTTCAATATACTGTTGTGGTTACCAGATTCGCAAACCACCATTCAGGTCCCTTAGGTGAGGTATCTCGGTAAGTGCATGTGTAGTTAGGCCCAAACCCGTTGTCTAGTGGGAATACATGTCATTTATACGTGCTGCGACTCTTCAGGATAGCCGTTTTTCTTTTACTATCTTTATTTTGGACCAACCGCCACCATCACAACCACAACATCAACCACCGACCACAACCACCGCTTCACCACAACCGCCACGACCTTCACGCACACCTCACAACCGTAGCATCGCCACCGTTCTTGCCCCGCTGTGGGTACCGGTGTTGGACTCATGCAGAACGCGCGTCGAACAGCGTGTACAAAACCACGGATTTTCTGCTTCAAAAACGGATCGAAAACGACACACGCCCACTTTTTGCCGTCCAATCGGTGAGCGAGGGGCGAATTGGCCCCGCCCCCAGGGCGATCGATATATGCAAATTTGTGGATCAAAAAGCCTTCACGCCCACTTTTTCTCGGGCCAATGGGGAGCGAGTTGAAAGGTCAAAGGGAGGGGGTCAAAGGCGAAGTTACGGGGGGGATAAAGGACGGTGTGTTCGTCAGTCAAAGGAGTCGTAAAAGTCGGAGCGAAAGAGTCAGCAGAACGAGAACGAGGGGTCGGAGAGTCGCAAACAAGAACGAACGAGAGAGTCAGTAAGTAGTAAAGGTCGGAACGAGGCGAAGGAGTCGGAACAGAGAGTCAAGACTTCGCGGGCGGTGGAGCTGCTCGTCGTGTGCGTTGAAGTCGGAACGGAGGGGACGAGCTGTGGAGAGGCGGCGAGGGCGGACGAGGGGGTGCTCGCGTCGTGCAGGGAGCTGCACCCCTGGGAGGCCGGCAGCGCGACCTGGCCGAGGTGGAGACGCTCGTCGCGCACATAATAAAGATCCTCTATACCCCGAGCATCAGCAACCCCTCCTGTTTCCCCCCGCGCTGAGATAGTGCGACCAAGGGGGCCCCGTTCCCACCCCCTGCCAGGCACTGTCCACGCGGCCCACGAGCTGCGGGTCCATCGCCGCTCCGCGTCTCATCACCAGACGGGTAGGCCCGACCAGGTCTCGGCCCCAGGCCTACCTCATTCTTGAGGGTATTTCTTTTCCTTGGTTTTGGGTATGTGTTGTCGGCGCCGTCTGTGAAGTAGAATTGTATAAGTGTTGCCGTGTGCTCGGTAGTCGGTATTAGCTCTGCACTGTGTTTTCACTTTTATGTTTGCTTTTTGTGTAAATGGAATTGTGTTTTTTTTTTTGTGTGCATTTGGTGGAATTGTATTTGTGTGCTTCCCGTGTGCCGAGAATAAATGTGCTTTATTGTTGAACTGTTCTCCCGCTTCGCTTCGTCTTTTCCCCATTGAACCCCCATCTTGCTTCACGTAAAGGGTTGGTAGTGGGCTGAATACGCCCGATAATTAATCGAACCGTCGAGGTCGACGATAACACCGCTCGGTTATTCTGATAGTACGGAACGGGTCGCCCAAGTGGCCCGTGTCCGAAGTCGACCTGCGGCGAGGTGCGATCGCCCGGTCTACCCTCCGCGTGGGTACTTAGGTAGTTCGAATTTGGCGAGCAACCCTATCCCACGCGGGGGCTGATTGGCTCGATCGCGGTGAGACCGAAAGGTCCACCCGTGACTGGTTCCCGGCGTTAGTCCGAGAGGGTCACGACTGGATTGTCCGTCCGGTGGGCGACGTGCCGCGATTCGAGTTACGTGGCCGTTCGCACGCCGGCGGGCGCGAAAACCGCAACACTGGTGTCAGGTCGTGCGATACAAATCCATCGCCCTCCTCGCGGCACTGGTATCGGAGAACAGGAAAACGGGCTCTCCTGTCTCCGGCTAAATTTACGGGAATCGGTCCAGGGGTGAGAGAAGCGACCCCCGATTCCCTCCAAATTACGAGCGAGCAAATTAACCCTTCACGAGAAGCAAGATGGCGTCTCAAGGCGAGCGGGAGCCGGGGGTATTAGAAATGGATGTAGAATGTGTAGGATCCATGGTCCAGGATGGAATCCCTGAGCAGGAAATGTTGATTGTGCAGGAACACGGACTCGCCCAACTGAACCCAGAGCCCGAAATGGGTGCGGCAGCGGCCGCAGTGTATGACACCTCCCCTCCCCCTCTCCACCAAAACCCTTCCCCGACCCCTGCCGAAACGGCTCACCCAAGCGCACCCGACATGACCCAGCTATACACCATGCTGGCAAAAATGTATGCGGAAACGACAGCGAAGATGATTGCGAACATGAACAAGCAAATGGACGAAGTAAAAACGAATATGAAAAACGAAATAAAAAGCATGAACGAAAAGAACGATCCGAGTACACAGCAACTGTAGGAAAGATCGAAAAAGCTGCGGGGTGAGACGCAGAACATGGGCCGAAGCCTGCAGGCGGGCATGAAGGCCGTGACCGGGGAGATAAAAATGGCGACTCCACGTGTGGGAGCAAACGAGCTGGGTGGGGGTGCAACGGCTGACAGGCCCGCGGTGGAGGCGGGTGAAAAAATAATTCGTGGAACGTGTTGGGCGAGGGTCGTGACGATGACCGAAAGGGAAAAATTAAATGGGGAGACCAAAACGTGTGAGACGAGACACGAGGTGACGACAACAGAAATAATAGTTGAGACAAGGGAGGTAAAGGGTGAAGAGTTGGCAGAGACACGGGAGACAGAAAAAATAGAGGGAAGACTACACGATGAAGACGGGGTAAGTGACGCGCACGCACACACGGAGGTAGTGGAGGACAATGGGGTTGAGCTCGCGGAGCGTGTAGGGACCCGGTGCGAGCAGCGGGATGGCCTCCTCCAGGAACGAGGGGAGGGAGTATGCCCCCTTGAGGCGAGTCACGACCAGGTGAGTTCGGTCGTGTTTTGCGAGGTTGAGGGGACGAGTGCTGTGGACAGGTGCACGGAGAGCTTGGGGGGTATAGAGGCCCCGGAGACCCTTGTGGGGACACGAATCCCCAGTGTGGTTGTCCCTGTGTGTGTGGTGCAAGGCGTGAGTGCGTCCCCGTGTGTGGAAGCGACCCCGTGTGTGAGTGGTGTGGTGGCGATGGTGCCGGAGTGCGTGCTTCCCAGCACGCCGTGTGTGGATGAGGCACCGCAGGTGTGAGAGAGGCCGTGTGTGTGGATGAAACGGCCAGTATGAATGAGGCACCACGTGTGAGTGGTGTGGTGGCGATGTTGCCGGAGTACGTGCTTCCCAGCACACCGTGTGTGGATGAGGCACGAAGTGTGGATGAGGCACCGCGGTTGAGTGCCCCCGCGTGTGTGGATGAGGCACGGAGTATGAGTGAGGTACCGCGGGTGAGTGCCCCCGCGTGTGTGGATGAGGCACGGAGTGCGAGTGAGGCACCGCGGGTGAGTGCCCCCGCACGCGTGAGTGAACGGCCGTGTGCAAGGTCGCTGTGTGCCAGGGAGACCGTGTGTGTGAGAGAGCGGTATGAGAGGGAGATGTCGGTCGGCATGCGGGAGCACGCAGCCGCGTCTCCCCGTGTGAATGTGATTGAGTGGACTGTGTGCGTCGTGACACGCAGGTGTGCGTGGGTTGAATGGAGACGGAGACGGCGACATGGGAGAAACGAAAGCCGAGTAGCGGCTGTAGTTGTTTCGAGGACCGTGCCGGGTTCACCCAGCAGTGAGCACGAGGTTCGTGCTGTGCAACGCACGAGACCACCACGTGCTCGCTTGCGAGAGTGAAGTCCTGGTCCGGAGGCGCACGCGGTGGATTTGCCGATCCCGCGGACGGACAGGGTTTGGGCAGGTAAATGGATTTGGACCGGACGGGTTCTCCGCGCGATCGTGTGTGTTAAGCTCCAACGGGCAAAGCACATGTGTTCGCGTGGGGAACCCCTCGAGACGTGGGGCTTGTTTTTTTTATGCGCACGGTGACGCCATGGCTGCACGTGGGGTTGGAATCCGGCAGGAGGGGTATCTCTGCCGGATGGTCCCGTCCAAGGAGGGACGAGGAACACGTGCAGCTGCATGACGTCACGGGCAGGTGCAAAGTGCGCGAGCTCTGAGTTGCCGCGCAGGTGCTGGGCATGAAAAAAAAAAAAAAAAGGGAAAAACAAGCCTCACTTTCGGGTGTACAGGATTCCTGGGCAAGGGGTGAAAGACCCCCTTACCCTGGGCACAGGATGGAAACTAGTTAGGGGGAAGGGTTAGCTTAGCTAGACCGACTTCATGGGGCAGGGGTAAGTCCTCATGGAGTCCGTGGAATGGATTAGTTAGAGGGATTGTAGCCAGATTTAGGTTGGGAAATAAAATGATTGATTTGGAGACCGTGACAGACTTGTGAGTGTGTAGAGGGGACGTAGTTTAGCTACGTAGTGTTAAAAGGAACGTGCTGTAGTATAAGGGACGACGTGGGAGCACGAGTTAGTTAGGGGATGTAGTTAGAAGGATGGCAGAGTTCAGCGGTGAGTGTGTTGAAGAGTTGGTGAGTTGTGAGGTGAGTACGTGTACATGTTGAGTGAGTGAGGCCAGCGGGTCTGTGTGTATGGAGCGAATGGGGAATGCATGGTGCGATGAGTGATTGGGGGAGGAGTGACTCGCCCAAGGGACCCCGGGGTCAGTATAAAGTGAGTTAGGGGGTTAGTCAAATTGAAAAATGGAGGTCGTTTTGTTGTTGGTGGGAAAGTAGGCTCGAGACCGTTTGGAGGGGTGCAGGAGCCCTGTTGACGGGCTTGGGAGCGTGGCTGCGAAAGGTGAGTATCGCTGAGTGGGTACCCCGGGCACCAGGCTAGTCGGCCGCGGTAGGCCATGGGCCCATGGGGGGCCGGGATAGAGTAGTGGGCACGGGTGCGCCTGCTTGGTGCGGGGGCCCGGGGCGCCATTAGCCGCGTGGGCAGTGCAGTGGGCACGGGTGACCCTCGGAAAGGGGCCCGGGAGGCCGGCCTGCCACGTGTGCGTTTCAGGGGAGGTGCCATGGGGGGCACTCCCCGGTGTTAGGGAGCTGGTAGGCTCGGAGGCAGTGTAGTGCCCGGGGGTGCCATAGCGGGAGATTCGGCAGAGGGTCGTGCCTGCCAAAGGGAGCCACGTGTCCCAGCCAGGAGACCGTGTGAGGGCACGGAGAGAAAATTGGGGGGCGAGGCCCGAAATTGTGAGGACACCAACACAGGCGACGGGAATCTGGGTTTATAGAACCAATAGTTTAAGCGAGAGGCACTTGTTGAAAGCCCCGGGGTAGTTTAACAGTTAAATGGTTAGGGTAGATTAGGAGATGTACCCCTCCGCACCATCCATCCCCTCGCTGTCGTTGTGGGCCGCTGGACCCACTTGGTGTTAAGATCGCCGAACTCTGGGGAGGCCATTCTGAGGCTTCGTTGGGCCTCGACACAGGACGTTAGCTCTCCCTTGTTCCCCTCCGGGAAGGGAACGTAGGGGTTGGGAGTAGGCTAGGTGACAGGATAGGTTAGCCGAACAAGGACGATAAAGGGGGTTAGGGGACGATTTATAGTGGGGGAGTAAAAATAAAAACAACAAAAAAATAAGTTGGGGCTAAATTGGGGTTTGACAAATTAAGGGAGTGGGTATGTACAGTGACAGGCAAAGGCGATAGGTTGGGAGGGAGACAGGTAGGTAGGTCCGAGCCCGCCCTCCAAGTGGCCAGCACCACCGCACTCCCTCCACCAACCTCCACTGAACGGCAAGAGCTGGCCAACTTCATCGGCAGCTGTTGTTTTGCTGCAAGGCCTGTGCCATCGGCTGGCCGTGTTTGCTTCAAGGCCTGTGCCGGCCAGTTCATCTGCTGGCTGTTTTTCTTCAAGGCCTGTGCCGGCCAGTTCATCTGCCGGCTGTGTTTGCCTGCAGCGGCCTTCTTCTGCGGGCTGCGTTTGCCTGCTGCCTTTGCCATGCCATGCCCACTGCCCCTGTTCACCAGCCCCCGTTCAATTTTTGCTTTCCCCCCCCCTGTTCATTTCCATGTGCGCCAGGATCCGCAAGGCAACAGTTTGCAAGCTGCGAGAACTGCCCTGTTGGCAGCTACAACACGGGCCTGCAGTGGCGGCCCGTGCACCGTGTTTGTGTTCATGCATCCATTCGTTGTGCTCATTGCGTGTGCCACTTGAGCTGGCACGGAGACTGCGTTGTGCAGCCCATGCACCGTTGTGGTTCACTGCGTTCAGTTCAAAAGGGAAGGCCTTGGACTGCGTGTGAGCAGCCAGCCACGTTCCCTGTCACCTGCATTATTTGAGTCAGAGACTGCATGCGGGCAGCCTGGCTCCCTGTTAACTGCTTTCTTTTTGCAGAGTTCGATGATCCTGGGCCATGGTTTAGTGTAAAATTTGTAAGTTAAGGTAAGATGTACTGTAAATATGAGTGCGCCCCCGGCATGTATGTCTTAGCGCCGGCAATTTTATTTAAGTCGTCCGTGTGAGTGAGTTTGTTTAGGTAGTTACGCAGCCCCCAGGTTATTTATTTTGGGGACACGAATACCATGAATGTCGCACTCAGGGATCCGTAGGTAAAGTGTACTAGGGGAAAACTACACATGATGGCACACGAAAATTTGACGACTCGGGACGAGTCTGTAAAAAGGGAAGGGGGTAGTGTTGTGGTTACCAGATTCGCAAACCACCATTCAGGTCCCTTAGGTGAGGTATCTCGGTAAGTGCATGTGTAGTTAGGCCCAAACCCGTTGTCTAGTGGGAATACATGTCATTTATACGTGCTGCGACTCTTCAGGATAGCCGTTTTTCTTTTACTATCTTTATTTTGGACCAACCGCCATGATCACAACCACAACATCAACCACCGACCACAACCACCGCTTCACCACAACCGCCACGACCTTCACGCACACCTCACAACCGTAGCATCGCCACCGTTCTTGCCCCGCTGTGGGTACCGGTGTTGGACTCATGCAGAACGCGCGTCGAACAGCGTGTACAAAACCACGGATTTTCTGCTTCAAAAACGGATCGAAAACGACACACGCCCACTTTTTGCCGTCCAATCGGTGAGCGAGGGCGAATTGGCCCCTGCCACAGGGCGATCGATATATGCAAATTTGTGGATCAAAAAGCCTTCACGCCCACTTTTTCTCGGGCCAATGGGGAGCGAGTTGAAAGGTCAAAGGGAGGGGGTCAAAGGCGAAGTTACGGGGGGGATAAAAGGACGGTGTTCGTCAGTCAAAGGAGTCGTAAAAGTCGGAGCGAAAGAGTCAGCAGAACGAGAACGAGGGGTCGGAGAGTCGCAAACAAGAACGAACGAGAGAGTCAGTAAGTAGTAAAGGTCGGAACGAGGCGAAGGAGTCGGAACAGAGAGTCAAGACTTCGCGGGCGGTGGAGCTGCTCGTCGTGTGCGTTGAAGTCGGAACGGAGGGGACGAGCTGTGGAGAGGCGGCGAGGGCGGACGAGGGGTGCTCGCGTCGTGCAGGGAGCTGCACCCCTGGGAGGCCGGCAGCGCGACCTGGCCGAGGTGGAGACGCTCGTCGCGCACATAATAAAGATCCTCTATACCCCGAGCATCAGCAACCCCTCCTGTTTCCCCCCGCGCTGAGATAGTGCGACCAAGGGGGCCCCGTTCCCACCCCCTGCCAGGCACTGTCCACGAGGCCCGCGGGGTTGCGGGGCCATCGCCGCTCCGCGTATCATCACCAGACGGGTAGGCCCGAGCAGGTCTCGGCCCCAGACCTACCTCATTCTAGAGGGTATTTCTTTTCCTTGGTTTTGGGTATGTGTTGTCGGCGCCGTCTTCAGAAGTAGAATTGTATAAGTGTTGCCGTGTGCTCGGTAGTCGGTATTAGCTCTGCACTGTGTTTTCACTTTTATGTTTGCTTTTTGTGTAAATGGAATTGTGTTTTTTTGTGTGCATTTGGTGGAATTGTATTTGTGTGCTTCCCGTGTGCCGAGAATAAATGTGCTTTATTGTTGAACTGTTCTCCCGCTTCGCTTCGTCTTTTCCCCATTGAACCCCCATCTTGCTTCACGTAAAGGGTTGGTAGTGGGCTGAATACGCCCGATAATTAATCGAACCGTCGAGGTCGACGATAACACCGCTCGGTTATTCTGATAGTCGGAACGGGTCGCTTAAGTGGCCCGTGTCCGAAGTCGACCTGCGGCGAGGTGCGATCGCCCGGTCTACCCTCCGCGTGGGTACTTAGGTAGTTCGAATTTGGCGAGCAACCCTATCCCACGCGGGGGCTGATTGGCTCGATCGCGGTGAGACCGAAAGGTCCACCCGTGACTGGTTCCCGGCGTTAGTCCGAGAGGGTCACGACTGGATTGTCCGTCCGGTGGGCGACGTGCCGCGATTCGAGTTACGTGGCCGTCAGCACGCTGGCGGGCGCGAAGACCGCAACAATACCTAAGTACCCACGTCGTCCAACTAGCGGGGAAAACCACACCCTCGGCCGACTCTGGACCGAATCGCAGGTACAGACTCTGATCCGGCGTAACCGAGCGGAGTTACCAGACCCGCGCCGGTCCCAATGAACAATCCACGGCACGAACGGCCCTACCAATTCGCAACACGCACCATGCTCGGCCAATGGAGGAAAGCACAGAAAACGAGCTGGTACATTTAGCACGGGGGTGGGGGGTTATTTTACAATAATAATCAGGGAGGGAGCACACAGTGCAGGGTTATCACGAATAAAAGGCAGGCAATGTACAATGAGCAAGGAAAAAGCACTTAACAATTCAACTTACAGGACGGCGACACACGCACACGCGCACGCACGCACACGAAATGGACCTCATGGGTCTATTTTCGGTAGAGCCGGGTACCTCCCCACCTCGTGTGGTTTCACCGGACCCGCACTTGTGGAGCTCGGAGTCAGTGTACGGAAACGGGGATCCCAGCTCGAGCGCTCCAACGCAAACCACCATGGTGGGACTCGAACCCACGACCCAGACTAAGTCGCACTCGCCACCAAGACCGCAGACCGCAATCGCCATGATCCTGCAGAACGCACGCTTGTCTGCCCAACACTGGTCCAGACAACCACTCGACTCTTCTGAGGTGAGAAGAGTCTCTTCTACTCCCACTCGCCTCCTGATTGGACGAGGGGTTGTCGGATGACTCGTGGTCACCTCCCGATTGGCTGGGGCATGCGTGTCATGCTCACCCTTCACTCATTGGCTGGAGGAAACGGTCCATGCTCTTCCTTGGGACGGAGGCTCGATCTGAGGTGTTGGAGGCTCCGCCCACGCCTTCAGCCGAAAACACGTGAGCAATGGCAACCGGTCGAGTGCGGGACGGTGGCGTTGTTGTAGTGGATGTAGTAGTAGTTGTTGTTGATGAGGAAAAACCTAGCTGAAACCAATAACTTGTAGCGCACACATGTAATTGCCATTAGACAGAACGAAGGATTCTAACTATTAACACATACTTATCGAAATAACTGAACTACGGAGACTCTGGCTGCTTGTGTGCACAAGGTTTCCAAATCCGTAACAAGTTGACCTGATGAATGTGGCCTCCATTGCACGAAGGTGAGCTAAACTGCATCCTCTACTCAGGATTTTAAACCAGTGAATACGGTAATGCTCTGCACACTGAGAATTATTCAGTAAATGGAAACCAATTGCAGAGGCACATGGATTGATTGTCATACGATGTACATTCTTACAAGCCCGAGTTGGTTGTCTCTATTTGGGGATCAGATATCCCCATCTGATCCCCAAAGTGACTTGTTCAATGTGATCCTTCAATCTCAAAGATGTGTGGCACACATACCGAGCATCATACTGGCACTGAAATTCCATTTTGTAGGTGGGTGGACAGAAAGAATTTGAACTTTATTTGTATTTTGACTATGATGGCTTGACTGTGTGACAACTGCACCACGGTCAACGTTGAGTCATCATGAAAACACCCGCCCCTCCCCCGCAACGAGACCTCAGCTAATTAGCATTACGTTTCTGCCAGTTTTTGGTGATTTATCTCAGCCTAATCATTATTCATGATGCTCTGTGGTTCCACCAATCAGGTAATCCCAACCTTCCTTTCAATGAATCAATGTTGAGCACACTACATTGCAACTTTATAAATAGGAGTTTGGTGCTTCTTCTTCATCTGCTTGCGGTTTTATCCTGAGGAGTGCAAGTTGAAAAGCTTTGATAATGTCCATTTTATTGAAATGCATATTTAAATTTTGTTGTACTTATGGAATGTTGGAAAATTAAAAATATAAATACCTAATTTGCAGAAGTATTCAGCCCCCTGAGTCAAAACGGTGTAGAAGTGCTTTTGGCAGTGATTACAGCTTTGAGTCTTCTTGGGTATGTGTGTATCAGATTTATACATCTGGATTTGGGGAGTTTCTCCCATTCTTCCTTGCAGATTTGCTCAAGCTCTGTCAACTTGGATGAAGAGTGCCGGTGAACAGCAATCTTCAAGTCTTTCCAGAGATTCTCAAATGGCTTCAAGTCTGGGCTTTGGCTGGGCCACTCGAGGACTTTCACGTTCTTGTTCTGAAGCCATTCCAGTGCTGCTTTGGCTGCATTCTTGGGGTCATTCTCCTGTTGGAATTTAAATCTTCACCACAGTCTAAGGTCTTTTGCACTCTGAAGCAGGTTCTCCTCAAGGATTTGCTAATATTTGCTACCATTCATTGTTCCCTCTATCCTCATAAATCTTTCAGTAGCTGCCACTGAAAAGCATCCCCATAGCATGATGCTGCCACTACCATTCTTCACGGTAGGGATTATGTTCGATAGATGACGAGCTGTGTTCGGTTTCCGTAGGATGCAGCGCTTTGCATTCAGGCCAAAGAGTTCAATTTTCGTCTCATCAGCCCACATCATCTTTTGCCACGTGCTCTCAGTCTTTCACGTGCCTTTTTGCAAAATCCAGGTGTGCTGTCATGTGCCTATTCTCAGGAATAGCTTCCGTCTGGCCACTCTCCCATAAAGCCGAGATTTGTGAAGTGCTGCAGAGATTGTTGTCCTTCCAGAAGGTTCTCCCATCTCATCCAAGGAACTCTATTTCTGTCAGGGTTGTCATTGGATTCTTGGTCCCATCCCTGACCAAGGTCCTTCTTACTCAGTTGCTCAGTTTGGTCAGATGGCCAGCTCGAGGAAGAGTCTGGGTAGTTCCACACTCTTTCCATTTCCTAAGGATGGAGCTCACTGTGTTCTTGGGAATTTCTTTCACGAGAAATTTTTTATACCTTTCCCCAGAACTACGCCTCCTCAGAATTCTATATCGGAGTTCTACAGAAAATACCTTGGACCTCATGGTGGAATTTCTGCTGACATGCACCGTCAAATGTGGGACGTTATATAGAAAGGCGTGTATATTTCAATATCATGTCCAATCAATTGTACATGAGCATTACATCCAGGTTTTCAACTATTGCGTTTGGTTCATGTTTCCATGAGTTTTCTGAAACGAGAATATTGAAATATTTGCAAGTGTGTCAGTGGATTACTCTACATACAACTTGTTCTGCCGTTGTGTGTACAGCTGTTCTGACAGTTTTTTTTACATCCTGAAAGGAGGCGACTCAAGCTTTCTGTTTCTACCTTGCAGAACCTACGCCGATCCGACTGACTTAGCTCTGCCATTTTCTTGAAGCAATTGGTATAGTTTCCTTGATCTTGCGCATTTATGATTTGTCCTCCAACCCAGTTGAGCTGACCTCTTCTTAGCCATTCCAATGAGACTTCTAGTTTGATGCCTAATCTGTCTTAACTCTTATTATTTTTTGACCTTTCTGTTCCTTTATCTTACTCCTAATTATCAGTGTATAATCTGTTGATATTTCGCGATATATTTTGTTTTTGCAATTCGTTGCTGTTTCGGTTTCAGATGTGACATCTATTCATACCTGTCTAGAAATATTTTGCAAGGTGGATGAAGTATACCTTTTCTGACTTGCCGTCTGTGCTTACGCACAAATTGGATTCGGTAATCTGTTGAACTTTTCACATAATCAGTCAATCCGACAGCCGTCACTCTGTGCACTTCATTGAGCTCCATCAGACGACTGCCGCCTCCTGGTCTCGGCAGGTACATTCTTGGGATGCACTGATTTATGGAGAACATTTTGTGGATGGTGTGGAGGTTTGATATGATGGTTTGGTTACTCCAAACTGTCGTAACCTGCAGCGAGGAGATTGGATACCTCTCCTATTCCAGCCAACCGGATACACAGCAGGATAGTCCCCCTCAGCTGTTACAAATGAGTCTAATGGAGATGAATGGTGACCAATGGTGCCTCAGCAGTAACAATGCGATGGAACATAAGGCAGCATGGCTTGTCCATGCACTGACAGCAGCTGTTGTGGGATGGTTTTCCGGAGAGACGTCATCATTTGAGAAGTCGACCAAAGATGCGTTGAGTTGATGACGTCCGAGAGTGGTCAGGGTACAATATCACTGAAATCAAAGCTGCAGTGCTGGAAAGACGGGTTGTGTCGAAAACGGTGGCAGTGGTTCTGGTGGTGTATATAATTTGAGGAGGCGACCACTGGCTTTGTCAAATGTCAAATGTCAAATACCTTTGTCAAATGATGATTTTGTGGATCATGAGTCATTTCCTTGTTTTGATATCTCGTATGTTGACTTCCAATTATGGGCAGTTTATTATTTCCCAGCTGTATCGGAACACCGGTCCTGCAAATTGGCTTATGGCTTTCATTTTGTTTCTTGGGTAGAGGTGTGTTTTCAGGATCAGCCTCGTTATGTGGAGGTATTCTTTGGTGTGTGTGTGTGTGTGTGTGTGTGTGTGTGTGTGTGTGTGTGTGTGTGTGTGTGTGTGTGTGTGTGTGTGTGTGTGTGTGTGTGTGTGTGTGTGTGTGTGTGTGTGTGTGTGTGTGTGTGAGAGAGAGAGAGAGAGAGAGAGAGAGAGAGAGAGAGAGAGAAATCACCACACCAAACATACCTGATCTTCTGTAACTGCTGTGGTTTTATCTCCAGGTAGTAGAGCAGTCTGCCAACGGCGCACACCACCTGGCGAAGGTTGCAGGATGCCACGCTGATGTTTTTACCATTCACCTCCTTCCATTCACTCACCAAAGCCTTCGAGCTTTGCCTCACTAGCCTTATGGATGCCGATGTTATCTAGCCGACAAAATGTTGAGAGGGGCATGGAAAGAAAGGAGGCTGTGGTTGGAATCAAGTATTGACAGAGCATAAACTTTGGAGGAAACTTCCAGCACAACACAAGACCATAATGTTTATTTAAAGCATGTGGAAATTTATATGATATCATCGCTTGGTGTTTAAAAATAAACAGAAAGACTTCTTGCATCAGCTGTCAACCTGTATAAGCTGATTGTGCGCTACATTCCCACAGTAGAACGTTTGCTTGTCACTGGCAAACCCTGCCAGCTCTGTCTCTTCTACCTCCTCACCAGTCAGCATCAGCACTCTGCGAAAGACAACGTACATAGTAGCTTCTTACATAGTAGAGAGAAAATAAACTACGCTGTGCCCTGTCACCGAGTTGTCCATAGTAGCTTCTTCTCAACTTTGTCTTTTCCAAAAACTGTATTCTTTAATAAGCCATTGAACCAGATCTCATGAGATTGCAAAAAGCTCTTTCACACTAGACATACCTGGTTTGTCCAACAAACGACAGCACAAGCATATTATCCTGCTTGCTATTGGGATCTGAGCGAAGAGGCCACAACCCTGAAAGATGAAAAGGAGGATCAAGAAGGGAAGGAGATATCAACAAAGACAACCCTTGAAGGGGAAATGCACAAGAGCTCAGCATTTTAAGCATCTGAAGCAACTATTTTAGTGTGCAACAGTGGGATTGCAAATTAAATGAGATTGCAGTGTGTTGAGTGTACCTTTGATCCCAGGCAGGTCAATGCTGGCATGCTCATGGATGCCGATGCCATTTCTAATTATACGCAACGAACCCTCTTTGAAGGCTCCAGAGCAAGTGACCAACTAGAAAAATGTGATAAAGGTCAGAAAATTGTGAATATCATTGCAGAGCTGAGAGCTGGTTTGTAAGGGTAAGTGATGTAAAAGGGTAAGTGATGATGGATAAGGCTCGATAGTGATCCTCACGATGAAGACTTAAAATTGAACTGCCATTTAAAATATGCTTCTTTGCAAGCCCTTGTCTGTTGTTAAAAAATTGTAATGGATGTATGGAACATTTTTCAACCACTTCATACTATTTTACAAGTTTCCATTGGGGCTATATACATAATATACTTATAAGTTAAAGTGGAAGAATCATGACCCCCTCCTCCACACCCCAACTCCTACATCTCTTTGCTCTCCCTTCCTCTTTACCCTTTTCTCCCAAACAAAACTGCATCCCCCTTCCCCCTCCCCCCACACCACCCTTATCCTATCTTCTTCATTCTCTTCCCATTTTCTCAATTTAGCCAACCCCTGAGGCTGCCCAGATATATCACCAACCTGGCCCTGCCCTTGGCGTTCGAGATCCACCACGCACATGTCCACAATGGGGCCCAGGTTGGTAAATGTCTCCATTACTGTGACATAGGAGCCCTGGTCATTGCTGTCCACATTCAGCTGTAAATCATAGGTGATTGGAAGATAGACAAACAAAGCATGAAACAGAATTTGATGGCATTACTGAATGTTCATCACTCAAGGGTTACCAAAATTAGCTTTGACAGATCGTCTTCACATTAATTTATTTTTTTTTAATTGTATTGTATACAGGTATTGAGACTATCCTGGGCGACTATCATCCTGAACTATCATCACATCCTGAAGAGAAGAAGCAAAGTGGCAAAGGTGAAACTGTGACAACAACAAAAGTATCAACCACAGCAGAAGGAGAGCAAATTGTAGAAGGGTAAGAACAGGGTCTCAGTGGGTGTAGTAAACCATAGCCAGGCAAATGGCTGCCAGTTCATGGTGGTGGGAAGAAGATTTAAAATCCTGGAGGGAAGAGTGCATGATGAAAGCCTCAGGAAGACAGTTCAACAGTTGAGAAAAGAAGGATGTGAAAGAATGGAGGTGAGTGTTGAGTTTAGCCTTGGGAAGACATCAAGGAATGGGATTCTGGCTGAATGCATGCGACCGAGAGAGGAAAGAGCCGGCGGAGAGGAGCCAGAGCATGAGGAGAAGGACTAAATGAGAGCCGATAAAAACTGCAAGGTCACCAGCCAGCCTGAGGTGAACAAGCATCAGATCTTGACATTCAGTTTCCTACCGTGAGATTCCAATGAGATGGAGGGCATTATATTTCAGGGCCTCAGAGGTGGCAAGATGGGAAGCAGCAGCACCAGTTACCAATGGGGAGCCACATACCATGATAACCCAGATGAGGGCTTTCTTCATAATTATTAATTTTTGGATGGAAGACAAAGGAGTTGACCATGTGGAAGATTTCGAGTTGATAGCTGGCATTAGAGGTCAGCTTCTCGATATGAAATACCTAACAGAGGTTGCACCTGGTAGTAAAATTCAGGAGCTCCAGAGACTGTACCTCTCCCAAATGCCGACTTCAGCAATAAATTGGGGAAATTGCATGTCTGTCCTAAGGGAGAGACAAAGTAAGAAATTGGGTCTTTTTTGCCCCAACATGAATGTTCCAGGTAGATGACCAGTTGCTAATTTTATCTGAATTGGCAGAGATGACATACTGCCGCAGCCTGCCTGGTTGAGAGTTTGCCTCACCACTCTACACAGATTGGACTCATCTGTGAAGTGAATTTAAAGGATTTTGCAGTGATGAAGACATGCCACTGTTCTTCATCAAGAACAGAAGTGATCCCAAAATACTACCTAAAGGGCAGCCTCTTAAAGTACATGTGATAGAAGTACAACATGTGAACATCCAAAACAACCCATCGTTTACGAGCGCACAGGAAATCTGATAGCCAGATTCGGAGGGAACCCTATATATTATTAGCTGATAGTTTAGAAAGCAGGGCAGGGTGCCAGACAGAGACCAATTGACAGAAGATGTCCAGTGAGATGAACATGACCACTTGTTTGAGATTTATGGCATCCATCCATTGCTGATGAAGCAGCAACATATCCAAGGTGGATTTACTTGTGCAGAAACCAAACTGATGGTCAGAGATCCACTCCAATTATACTCAGATTCCATTGCTTTGCTCAATTATTATGGAGAGAAGGGTGACAAGTTTCCAGTTAAGAGGGTCACATTTACCACCATTTATATAAATTGTCGAAATGTTAGCAAAATTGCATGATTAATGCAGGCCAGCTGTTGAAAAATGACCTGGATAAGAGCAGAGGAGATGTGTGGAGGGGTGAGGAGGGTGGAAGAGGAGGGGTGTGGAGGAAGAGGAGTAGACAAAGCAGATAAACAGTTTCTGTGTACGAGGGCACTGATGCTGCCAAGAGCAGTACTGGTGGAGGAGTAAAAAGGAGCGAGGAATTTCTTCACCTTGGCACAGGAAGTTATGGATGAAGAGCCTTTGCCTTTTCTGTAAAAAGAGAGTCAAGGCAATGAGCCTTGAAAATGAGCAGTGTCCATCATGACCCCACCCTTTGAGAGAAATTGAAGTTCCTTAAAGAAAAGTGTCAATGATCATCTTGTATTAAGTTTTACAAAAAAGGTAAACAAACACAACTGTATTCAACACTTTTTTCCTGTGTTGATCAATACAAGGTGCAGAAAACGTAACGATGAAAGCACTTGCTTCATCCAAAGTTAAATCCACGAGCACAGTGGTATTGTGAAGACACAAACAAATCAAGAATCAATCAACCGAGTGACCTCACCTTAACAAGCTGAGAATCGCCAAGCCGCGAGCCGATGAATACGACGCCGTTGTCCAAATAAGTGATACACTCGGCAATCGACGTCTATTGTGGAGAAATGATAGAGTTTTGTATTAGCACAAGCAATCAAAAAGCATGTCCCAAGATTCAAGCCTCTTCAACTTGATACCCTGAGCTCATCCCAATTGTTTTACCGCATTTCAAGGATTTAATAAATTGAAACATGTCAACAATTCTGGATGATTTGGTCAAGCAAAATGTATTCATTTCCGCTTTTTTTTTATAAACAGAAAATGTAGTTGGCGAGTGGTCAGGAAGACATTTTTAGCTCACCTGGACTTTCGTCAGGTGAGCTTATGCGATCGAGCAATGTCCGTAGGCGAGTGAGTCAGTCAGTGAACACTTCAGTCATTATCGCTTGAACCAAACACATGATTTTGATGAAACTTGGCCTCAAGCTTCATATCCAATGCCAAACAAAGGCTTATTGACCACATCAAAATCTGCACTCATCAAGGACATCTATGGGGTTTTTTTTGACCCTCCCAAAATTGGTACAGGTATTTTCTCTTCTCCAAAATTACACAATTTCGATGAAACTTGACCACAACCTTCCTCACCCGTAATGTATCAAAGAGCATCGACCACATCAAAATCTGCACTCATGAAGGGGGTTTACGTGGTGGTGTTTGACCCCACAAAATAAGTATTTGCTCTCTTTTCCAAAATTACACACAATTTTGATGAAACTTGACCACAACGTTCATCACGCGAGTTGAACCAAAGAGCAGTGACCACATCAAAATCTGCCATCAAGGGGTTCTGCGGGGGGAGGGGGGGGATGACTCCCCAAAATAGGTATTTGCTATCTCTCGGAAACTACACACACGATATCGATGAAACATGGTAACATGACAACCTTAATCACCTGTGATGTACCAAAGTTTATCGACCGCATCAAAATATGCGCTCGTTAAGGGGGTCTACAGGGGGGTTTCTGACCCCACAAAATAAGTATTTGCTCTCTTTTCCGAAACTACACACAATTTTGATGAAACTTGACCACAACATTCATCACGCGAGTTGAACCAAAGAGCAGTGACCACATCAAAATCTGCCATCAAGGGGTTCTAGTGGGGGGGGGGGACTCCCCAAAATAGGTATTTGCTATCTCTCGGAAACTACACACACGATATCGATGAAACATGGTAACATGACAACCTTAATCACCTGTGATGTACCAAAGTTTATCGACTGCATCAAAATATGCGCTCGTTAATGGGGTTTTCAGGGGGGTTTCTGACCCCATAAAATAGTAATTTGCTCTCTTCTCCAAACTACACACTTAATTTCAATGAAACTTGACCATAACCTTCATCACCCTTGATGTAACAAAGTTTGTTCACGGCATTAAAAAAATTCAGGGTCGAAGGGAGTCTGCGGGGAGTTTGAGTGACTGTTGCTCCTGATCCAGGTGAATTTAAAGACAAGCAGTCCTATTTTTTAAAGACTAACTTAATGTTGATCAATATGTAAATTGAGCAAAGTCACAGTGTTAACTGGAGAGTTCATACAACACCTTACCCCACGTAGTCTTGAGAAAAAGGGAAGCGTCATTTAAACTCCTGCTTTGAATTCATCATTAAACTAACAGCACTCGGCACCACCATATTTGTCCGAATGCTGAATCTCACAGTAACATTGCCTTCAAGGCATAAGACGGTGTAAATATTTCTCCAAGTAATGCAAAACAGAAGGTTTTTGAAAGTGGCAAGAAGGTGTTTTCTGCTCTAGAGTGTTCAAGGATACAATTCAATTGAAGTAAAAAGAGAAAGAAAGAAAGGTTTTAAAGGCTATAGAAAAATAGAACGGCACTCCATGACTTTGCAACGTTGACAGATATGCCTCCACTCACAAGATTACATCATTATAATACTTGTACCAAGTTTGATTTAAATCCCTTCAGCCATTCTCAAGTTATCGCGGTAACGAAAACCCATCATGGACTCTGACCTTTGACTCTTGATGCCATCTAATCAGTTTGTCTTTACATCATACTGCATACTTATACCAAGTTTGGTCAAAATCCTATCATTGCTTCACAAGTTGGCACGGTAACATAATTATCATCTCACATATCGTCTGACCTTTGGATCCTAAAATCTAATCAGTTAATCTTTACATCATGATACATACTTGTACCAAGTTTGACATGGATCCCTTCAGCCATTCTTAAGTTATCGCGTGGCCAAAAACCTATCACGGACGGACAGACAACCTGAAAACATAATCTTTCCGGCGACTTCGTCGGTGGAGACATTAAATAAAAAAATTTCGGAAGTTTACCGCTGTTGATGCAGCGCCTTTTACACCAACTTACTTACTACGTTACATTAGTTCTCCGTACCTGTTGTTTGCATCCTTTATGACGTCCCTAAAAACAGCAAGTTTCCTGCTTAGAACGATTTTCACTTTTGTTTGACTGTCAAACAGGCAGAGTAAAAAAAAAAAAATTAGCTTGCATCTCTGTGCATGCGCGATCGGGATGGGATTCCATACAATTTACCAATTTCAGAGCCAAAGTACTGCTAACCTGCAGGGCTGTATTCCAATTCATGTTCTACAGTGTTCAAAATATCACATTCAATTGAAATCAAGTTGTTCCTCGATCAAAGACTGACGCCTGCAGACAGGCAGATAAAGTGAACCAATTTTTACCCAACTTTTCACTTTGAGCTTGGGGTAATAATATTTGTACTTATGTCGTGCACTGGTTTCTTGGTATTCAGCGATGCTCTAAAGGTTATGTTTTGGAAGATTCTTTGCTGCCAATCTCAATTTTGCAATTACATTTGAAGAAACATAAATTTGGCACACATCATGTTTTAGCTACAGCACTCCTTCCCACTCTCACATTCTCATTAAAGGTGCTCATCCCTCTATCCAAGCCATTTTCGCAAACCTATACTTTTCACAGCAGGAGATTAGCTGCATGTGTAAGAACTTGTGACAAAATGGCCATTGTGCAGTGATGTGATGCAAATGCACAATGCAATAACAAGCTGCTTTTTGTGGTGGGGTTGGAAAAGTATTACAAATAACTAAAGGTGTATTCACACGGAAGGATTAGTCAGAGCAAGTCTGAAGTTTTGAGTGCCGAGGTGTGTGTGTGTGTGTGTGTGTGTGTGTGTGTGTGTGTGTGTGTGTGTGTGTGTGTGTGTGTGTGTGTGTGTGTGTGTGTGTGTGTGTGTGTGTGTGTGTGTGTGTGAGTGAGAATGTGTTGGTGCGTCAAAATTTTGGAGAAGCTAATCGATTCATGATCATGCATTTGGAGGACAGAAGGAGTGTGTGTGATCTGGCGCAACTCGATATCCGAGGAAAATGTGTGAAATTTCACAATCCGACGGCACTGTCCGTCTGTTGCCCTCTCACGATGTGAACTAGTTCGGGACCTGCTGCCTGGTCCATATAAAAATATTTTCAAGCAAACACTTTATTATGAATAAAAAAAAAAATTATCGGGAATTGGTACGGATTAGTTACTATTGATTGGTGTGAACACAAGAGCAATCCTTAAAATTAAGCAGATTTTCGAAAGAATCAAGACACCTTTTTAGCTGAAAAATATTTTCTGGAGAGCACAACAAATCATTAGTGCAAGAAAACTTGCGAAATGCAAAATAGATTTACAAAAGAAGAGATTTGTCAAAACGGCATGGAGAAAATTAACAAAAATCCAGAATTGCCAGGGCAGTGCAAAATTATATAATTCCGCACCATTGAGCCGACGCAGAGAACCTCCAGGACATCAAAACAACCTTCTTCATCTGACAACACAACTTCAAGCAGTTTTCCGATTTTCTTCCAGTCAGCAAAAATACGCAATATGCATGTGCACCTTGAGTGCCAGTCAGATTAAGCCGGCATTCGTCCACCTGAAGCTGTGCCGAACAGTGATGCTTGGCACAGGAAACCTGTTTTGGAACAAAGTGGTTTGAGGATGTGAACTTTTTTATGATGCCCCCTTTGCAGTTTTATTTCTGAACACGACTTCAAAACTGGAATGAATGAATGAATGAATGAATAAATAAATAGTGACGCTTCTTTGTAAGGGTGAGACTTTGAATGAGAAAGTTGCAGCAGTGGGGTGGTGAAAGCACCAAGCAATCACCAAGGAATACAACCGTGCGGTTCCAGTGAAGACGAAAGGCGAATGTCCCCAATTCTCGAGATGGAGGTTTACCGATTTTCTGCGTCTTGCACCAAAAATGACACCGGGTCCATCATCGATGTCGAGTAACAGAACAGATATCGTTGAACCTGTTCAAGTGGCGCAGCCTCCAGCTCAGGTCGATGCAGGAATGAAGTGCCAATGAAAATGTATTTGCCGTTGAGCCTTTCAAGCGAAGCTCACCGGACTATGCACTGAGCATTAACCACAACAAATATATGAAGTACATTAAATTGGCAACATTCTGGGAGGGAAAAAAAAATAAAGAATCCCAACCATCTCTTCCTGGATGATAATAATAATAGATGCTCACCATCTCTTCCTGGAAAAAGATGGTAAGCAATTATTATATTTTTCAGAAGTCTACTGGCACAGGAAGAGACCTCCCCATTCAAATTTGAAACATCCATTCAACACTTATCCTTGCTGCCCATCTTGGTTTGCCAAAAACTTGTCCTTCAGATGGCAATTTTGATTGTGTTTTGCATCAGAATATATGGTGCTTCGCTCGTAAAAGAAACCAGAAAGGCAGATGACGGCAGTAATGCATGCAGGGTATTTCAACAGAACTGGACTTCGCTTTGCTATATATAGTGCTGGCAAAGCCACACATTACTGTCCAAATGTAAGAAATTGCAGAACACGTCACCGGTACGAGTTGGTTTCATCTCGAGCTGTGTACTCGTGCCTAGAAATGACCTGTCCTGCTTTGCGGTGTGTCATGGGCAATACCATTGCGGTTTATCAAATCTCAAGCATCTCAAAATGAAAGAAATCGATTTGTTTAGCATGGGGAGGGTGCTCAGAAGTCGAAGTACAAAATATATTCAAGACAATGACCAGTCTATATGTTCACAAAAACAAAAGCCTATGGGGAAGAGAGGAAGAGACCTCCCCGTGAACAGAAATGCTCAGCGAAAATCATTTGTATTCATTTCACTTCCATACTGACCTTTCACACGCAGTCAGGACGAGGTGTTTAAGACAAATCATGTTTAAGTAATTGGCGAGAAAAAAAAGAAGATCCACACACACCTGTAAGCAACACTCATCTCACTCTTACACGAGCTTAGATTCTGTGCTCAAAGAAAGTCCATGCACTGGCATTTCATATATACAATGAAACCGCTGGACTGGATGCACAATCCGATCACATTTAACATGCAAGATGAACAAAGCATGAACAGAAATACTCAGCTAAAATCATTCAAGTATATTCACTCAGAAGCACATTGAATGCTGAAGCAGAGAATGAAACAAATGGATTACCAATCACAACCAGAACTCCAACGGTACTCAGTAGAATGCATACCTCTGCCAGGCTGAACAGTGTACGTTTTGTATCCCAATGATGGGTCGGATCTGGATCCGCATCTGAACCGATACCTCATCGGCTTGTTCTTGTTACCTACCGAACTCCGACCTTGTTACCTACCAAGATATCATGCTACATCACCTACCGAACTTGTTACATACTGAGATATCATGCTATATATCGTTTTTGGCACCATTCCTCAATGGAGAAGAATCACTTTAAAAATTATAGTATCTAGATCTTCACCAAAATCGAATGAATTTGTCCTCGACACACACCCAACCTGTCCACCAAGTTCAGTCCAAATATATCCATGACCTTTTCAGATATCCTGTTCACAGACAGACAGATAGACAGGGCTGAAAACATAACCTCCAGCCACCTTAGGTGGCAGGGGTAATAAAATGAACACCCCTTACCTTAAGTTGTATTGTTTTTTTAAACAATCTGTGATGCAAACACAATGAAAAGGACTACACATTATTGTTATTATTATTATTATTATTATTATTATTATTATCCGGGAGCATGTCCTTGAGCGTCATACGGTGCATGAACCTGTGAAGGCATCAAATCGATGGCATTCTGCACGACGGCCTGAACCAGATTTTGCCAAATGTGGAGTAGATTTTGTTGCTGTTCTTGTGCAATACTTGAAAGCGGTTGACTTTTTCACAGCTTCACATTTGGCAAGATCTGGATCAGGCGATAATAAAAGAATGTCATCGATTTGATACTTTCACAGGATTCAGCAGCATATCGATGATGCTGAAGGACATGCCAACATATATCTAATATTGAATGTAGTCCATTTGAGTGTGTTCATCTCAACAAATGTTCAATAGTTTGTTTGCAATTAGCAGTTTTAGTTGAATTCTGGCAGGGCACTGGTAGGAAAAAACTAAAAAGTAATTTTAAGAGCTGCTTGAAAAAAAAAATATATATATATATATATATATATATATATATATATATATATATATATATATATATATATATATATATCACATTTATCATCTCTGGGTAAAGGGTAACCACAGAAAACTTTTATTCAGTTAAGGTCAGCCTTTTGACACCTTATTTCAACACATGTATACCTCTCCCAGAAGTTCAACACGCAAGTCTTTTACAGCCATTGAACCATCCATAAGCTCCTCTTTCTCAAGCAGCAGCATGAATAGACGGCCTTCCATATCCCCGAGCAGGTAGCGAGACCCGTTGCCATCCACACGATTCTGACACACGACCATGCTTTGCTGCAGGTGGGTAACACAGATCCAGCTTCATGTCACCGGACGTTTGGACAAACCCATAAAAAAAACAATATAATTGCATGAATGCACTTTACGAAAAGTTACGCCGATTTGATAGTTCACCAAGCGATGGCCTCACAGTTGAGGCCCGAAACATTTTTTGCTGGAGTTTAATTTTTGAATCGACAATATTAACTCCATTCACCCATATCAAATAGCCTTTATTGTCACAATGTTTAAAGACAGCAAATGATATCACGAGGTCAGACACCCATCCTTTCTTGTGTTGCCTTCTCAAAACAGTTGAAACGAAGATAGCAAAGTGAAACACTCAAAATAAAATAAAATCAAACTTGCCTTTATTACAGGTGGTGCAATGGCTAAATACTTGTCACCATTGTGATAGGTAATAGATTCCTGCCCAATAATCAGGGCACCACCTAAGGGCTGGGGAACTGCACACAACAAACACTTTCCAGATTAATAAAGCCTTTATATGGACTGTGCACCGTATGCAACACAATCCACCAATGATTGTTTAGAATATAAGGAGTTTCTTTTTCAAATTAGGTTCACTGTACATTAATTTGCAGCAAGTCAAGGATCTCATTTTGGAGGGCCTCATTAGGGCTTCATAAGAATCATTTAACCCTTTGGCTGAAAGTGAATATGGATCGATGTTTTACTATGGTCGGGTTGCAAATCCCGTTCCAAAATATTTTGACGATAAAATGATCCCCGAACCATGTTATCCGATAAACATCATTTGAATACAGAAATGCACGTTGGTCAAGATCTCATTTTTTTGCACTGCATCCTTCTTCACTCAGAACATCTACACACACACCCACCACCCACTCCTTTCCTCCCAGAACACCTCACTTCCAACCATCTCCCCTTCCTGAAATAATATTGCAATATTTGGCAACGTCCATGAAACAACAAAAAAAACAAACTTGATGACAACAAAAATTAGCAATCTTTCCATAAAAATTAGGAAACATTAAGTTACAAAAAGCATGTCAGAAGCCAAGAACAAGGAAATGGGGGTCCTGAACCCTGTTATTGGCATTACTTACCGGCAATAACCATGCAGGCCTCACTTTCCACGTTGTCTTGTTTCCAAGGGCCCTTGTTGAACTCTTTGTCACGTAGAGAGACTTCATGAGTCTTTACGTGTCGGCCTTGGGGGTCCTGCGGTAAAGTGATCATCAGGGGATTATTCACACTCATACAAGGGTGGAAGTCAAAGTAAAGTTCATTTCAAAGCAAACTTCAGCAACTGAAACCACGAATTGAGTCTCAGCAGTCCCGTTTTAAACCGTATAGTTCTTGTCAATTTGATTTATTTGGCAGGATGATGAAAAAGTTGCCTCTCGGTTCTGCAAACCAAACCAGTTCAACAGACTATACACTGTACAGTTTAATCCATTCTCCTCAAGCTGCACAAACGGACTGTCCAAAAAAGCTCAATGCTACATGGCTAAACTTGTTGCGATATCAAAGCATCACAAATTTGAGATTCTTCTGCACACACGTGGGCATGGTCACGTGACATCGGTCACACAGACTGTTCTATGGTTTGTCACTAAAAAACCCCAAAAACGATTACCATCAAATCGCCTCGGAATTTAAATTTGCAATGTGAAACGATGCAATTGTATTGAAATAAGTCCAATGGCAAAATAAATTTGTTGGTAAAAGACTGGTCTGATCTATCTCTATCTCTCTATCTCTCTCTCGTGCAGCCTGTGGCTGCTGGTTGCATCATTGTCGGGATGCGTCTATGCCACTGATGCAGTGTCCCCCTTACCAGTACACTGGTACTCATTTTTCCAACCTCGGAAGGATGACAGGCTGAGTCAACCTCCTGGTGTATTTTAATTCAGCGGCCAAAGGGGCTTGAACTGAGGACCCTAGGATCCCAAGCCGCCACTCCAACCCCAAAGCCAACACCAGGCTTGACTGGTCTGATAAAAATGTGAAATCCAATATTACATGACTCAACTATAAATATTCCCAGGATGACATTTCTGAATCTTCAGTCATGATTAGGAAACATTGACATTTGCTCCAAGAAAAGTAGAACTTCTTTGGACAAAAATGAGGACCAACAAAAGGAGGGTGAACAGACTGCAGATTTAGGAATCACATTTTGACCTCCACCACCAAAGGTGGGAGGAGGTTATGTTTTCACACCTCTCTGTTTGTTTGTTACATTCAAAAATGGAAGATTTTTCAAGTATATTGGTCAGTCGATTTTGTTATTCTGTCTGTTTGTTTGTCTGTCTGTCGCCTACAGGTCACAAAATTAAACCAATCTTCACGAAACTTCACCACATGGTAGAGTTTGTCACAAGGAAGAAGCCTATTGTTTGAGGTCAACAAAGGCCAAAGGTCAACAAATTTATCAAATTTCTAAAATCCTCAATTTTCATCCAATTGATGAGAAATTTGAACAGGATTTTCAAATAAGCTCACTGAATTCAACCACCAATTATTTGAGGTCAAAATTGGCCAAACGGTCAACATAGGAAAAAGTTCAAGAACTATAAAGTGGTGTTTCTAAAATCCTCAATTTTCATCCGATTGACGAGAAATTTGAAGAGGAGTTGCATATTTGGTCACTGAATTCAACCACCAATTCTTTTTGAGGTCAAATTTGTTTTATGGATTTTGCAAGTATCGTGCTCTGCATGATGTCGTCGTCTTGTATGTCTGTCTGTTTGTTTGTGTGTGCAGGATATCTCAAGAAGTTGTGGATGGATCCAGATTAAATTTTGTGGACAGGTTGGGTGTGTGACAAGAACAAACTGATTACATTTTGGTGAAGATCTGGATCTGGATCTGATAATTTTTTTAGTGATTCTTCACAATTGAGAGATATGCTATATATCGTGTTTGTGCCTGATACGTCAAAAAGTTGGACGGATTCGGATGAAACTTGATGGACAGATTGGTTGTGTGGCAAGGACGAAATGTTTCGATTTTGGTGAAGATATAAATCCGGATCTGGATACGAGAATTATTGAATTGTAAAAGTGATTCTTCACCATTGAGAGATGGGGCCAAAAACTATATAGTAATGGAAGGCATGATGTTTCAAAAATGTTATGGGCCCGATATGTTCTCGTGGATCAAGCAATGTGTGGCGGAGGTATGCGCTCTACCGAGTGCCCTTCTAGTTCTTTATGGCTTCAGCAAATTAAAAACGTATCTGTCCATTAAGACAGTAACTCACAAATATTACATCAACTCTGTTCTCTGTGATCAATTCTGTGAGTTCTCTATTTATGCCTCTGCAATGCTTTGCTGTTCTCCTCTTCCATGCACATCAAAACAAAATCAACATATTGTCACATTTCCAGCCCCTGGCCACAACTGGTAACAATGAGTTGGGTGAGAAGCTGAAAAATGCCAAAGTAGACGCTTTGCAGATGACCAGCTTAATTCCAATATATAGGCAATTGCATGCCCTATTCCAAGCGTGGGCTAACCCAACACTGTAATTAGGATTTTACCATGACTTGGATCCCCAAAGAAAAGCCATTGTCGCCAAAACGAATGACTCGTGAGTGGCGGATTGTGGAGCAGACATGCACAGTCTTAAAAAAAAAAAAAATTATTAAATGGAAAGAACGTGGGCACGAGAAATACCAATGGACAGATCCAGCACATGAAGACAGAAGGTCAAGGACAATAATTAGCAAATAAATAAAAACTTAAACAAGCCGGGAGGCGACGATGGTTCACGAGCGGTATTTGACGATGTAAATTGTTTCAGAAGTCAAGGATGAGACAATGTGATAATTTTTGACCAAGTTATAAAAATGATCAACATGATGTGGTACGGGTGACGGGTTATGAGCTGCAAAATGTCGAAAACCCGGTTTCGTTCAACAACTTTCAAAATTTGACCTTTGCATCACCTTTAAAGGTCACAAAACAATAAATGACCATTTTTGCAGCCATTTTTCCCTGCTGTGCAGGGGTTGGCTTTTTCTTGAGGCAATGTTTTATGGCCAGATGCCCTTCCTGACGCCAACTCTGGTCACCCCTTACGACACACAGGGATATGGTACACCTATTCTAACCGGGGCATACACCGGGACCAGTACACTGGTACTCATTTCGCCGACCTCGGAAGGATGACAGGCTGAGTCAACTCCCTGGTGTGAATTCAGCAGCCAACGGGGCTTGAACTCAGGACACTGGGATTGCAAGCCACCACCCTAACCATGAAGCCAACACCAGGCTCGGTCACAAAACAATGCTGTGGGCATTAAAATAAGGAAACAGGATACGTGCTATAGCTTATTGGAGTTAGTTCGTCGAAGGAGGTGGAAAACCAAGTTCGATTCCCACAACTTTGAAAATTTGACCTTTGTGGCCTTTAAAGGTCAAAGGTCAAGGATTATGACCTTTGGTGCAAAACTTCCTCTGGAACATTCCAGGAACAATATAACGTCATATAGGCTATATGGCATTTCACACTCCTCAGATTATCCATACTTTGATGAAATCAGCGTAAAAACAAACTTGAAGGGGGCGCCACGGGCAAGGTGTTTGAGATAGAGCAAAATGGTTTCAAGACTTTAGGTGGGGAATGACCTCAATATTATGCATAAAAAAATAATGTCATCCTCGCTCTCAAAGTTTGGGCGTTATGATTTTTACGTCAAAATTCGCAATTTTCTAAGTTTTTGACCTTGTGACCTTGACACAAAAATGAAAAAAAAAATCAGACAACAACAAGTTTTAGATAATTAATTTTGCTATTCAAATACCGAATAACCCATTCCATTCAGTCAATTCCCTCGGAGAATATAGATTTTTAATCCGACTACCCCCTAAAAATGGCTATTTTTGGGCGTGGCTCCGCCCACAGTGGGCGTAGCACGCCCTCATCCAGGAAAACACAACCCGACATTGAAATCGAACACATAACCAAGTTTCATCAAGATCAGATCAAAGTGCATGGAGTTATGCTCTGGACAGACAGACACACAGACACAGAGACATAACAAATATAGTGGTCACTGGCTGGTGCTCATGAACCAAAAAACAAAAATTACAAGTAGGCGTGGCTCCGCCCACAATGGGCGTGGGACGCCCATCGCCAGGAAGACAAAACTAGGCATTAATATCAACATCATATTCAAGTTTCATCCAAATCGGATCGCATCCCACAAGGTTGTGCTCTGGACAGACAGACAGACACAGACATCCATACAGACACACAGACATAACAAATATAGTGGTCACTCTGGCTGGCGATCGTGAACCAATAACAATAAAAATTACCCTAAAAGCCACCCACCCACATACACACACACAAAACAGGAGAGGATTATAAAAATTCTTAAATGTCCTCGAAGGAATAACATGGAGAGGAAAGCAAAACATCCCCGACAGAAGAACAGAGCGCTGACACCAACAGATGTCCCCGGCAAAACAGGAAGAATGCCACAGCTCAGGTCCCCAAAATAGTTCCCCTTTCCCGCCTCCCAGCGTCTCTTCCCTCCTCATGTGAATCGGGTGATATATTTATGCCACAGGTGCAATCAGGACAAGGGTCACGGCTCCAGATAATTGTGTCACCACTTCTCGCCAGCAGGTCTGGCCAATAGCATGTCACATTCTTGCAGCAGTGGGATGGTACTCCCAAGGACACTATCCCAAGTGCGCCAACACCGGAGGGAGGGGGGGAGGGAGAGGGAGCGGCTCTCGCCACCGGTTCAAACAAGACAGACAGATGAAGTGATACCCTGAACCGAACTAACTTCTCTACTACACACAACATGTTCCAAAGGCATACAAAAATAGGATGACTTGAGCTAACACATTGTCATTGTTAAAGATAAAAATGAACTCTCCCACCTGAGCATACAGTATATGGTCTATGATAAAGCCTTACACTTTATTGACTGGTTTGTACCCCTAAATCATCACGCACTGACACGCGTTGTAATAGTTGCGCATCACCTTCGGGTCGGGACTGATGAAGGCATCCATCTTATAGGAAATTAGAACAAGGCAGTCCCTAAACCCCAAACCTCCAATCATCTACAAGTTGAACCATGCAGTGTGGGATGACTCCATTGAAAAATATTGAATGGGGCAGAATGCTCTTCCAAAAATTCCACAAAAATACAAAACTATTTAAAACAAGGACAAATGTGTCCAAGAGCAGCGTCCTAAAGGTTTTGTCAGCTTAAAAAAAAAACAAAAAAAAAAAACACCACAACAACAACAACAACAACTTCCGATATTTTGTCACGTGCCTTGATTAAGCCAATAGCGAGACCAGTCATAGTGTATTTACATATTTACGAAATATAGTGTATTTACGAATTTACAATACATTAAATGGAATAATCTTTAAATAGTAACATGAACTTTTCGAAACTTTAAAGCAAATGTCCGAATATATTTAAAAGGTCATGATAGATGCTCTCAAAAGGCACCCTCAATGCGAGGATGTGTACAAGTGCTTAGTATTTAAGGAGACCCGGATCGTGTATATAAAAGAGCCGAGTCCGAATAGAAAGGTTTTTTTCTTCACAAGAAGAAGAAGAATAACAATGCTGAGCATTCTTAGAGCAGCGTTCGCTACGCGAGACACTGCTAAAAATCTTTTCATTTTATTTCACAGAAGCAGTGTGAAAGACTTTTCCATGAACCTTGATTGAGGGAGAAAAAACACAACGAATAAAGATGTTGTTTAAGGAGGGACAAACAAGAAAATAAGGACATGATCTCAAATCTCACCTGGTATACAAAGCAGATAGTGGGGACCTGACAGCCATATAGAAACTTCACATCAATGACGATGAGTTCCTCAAGGCGAATGTTAAATGCCTTAAGCTCCCGGTTGTCCCGATCCAGAGGAATAACCTTGAAAAGCCCATCGTAGAGACGCAGTCCAATCATGCGGCATTCCGGGTCAATTATTCCAATGATACCCGTCTCTGAGGGCCGGCCGATGCGGTCCTGTATACAGTCAGGCAGGGATATAAATTCAATATTCAATTTTACAAGGTACAAAGCTATATCATTGGTAAAACAATTATACGATTTCAAAAATAGTGCAACAAATCTCGTTAAGTGAGGACGTGAGAGGACAATGTATTTTGAATTGGGGATGGATATCATTGCTAATGACTGAAAAATTGAGAAACATTCTTCTGGACTACACAAGCCAATACCAACAGCATTGCACCAGTTGTTTCCATTATGAATAAACTATTACCAAATTATTTTCCCTCTTCAAAACATTTCAAAGGGAGAAATAACTTTTGTTCCAAAGGCATCAGGAAACCCACCCAACATTGGGAAAAATGTGTCGAGCCAGACTCTACATTGAAAAGGACTGTTTTTTTTCTTAACTTTGATTTATTCAAATAGCTCTGCTGCCATGAAACATATGGAACGTGGATTGGATTTATTAATTCAAAACCAGCTATTGCCAAAACTTCGAGTGAACACAATTCTTCTCAGCCCATCCGTCAGTGTCAGCCTTCAATCTCATGTCATTTCTGCTCTTTCACAATGCTTCGTGCTTCAAACTAAAGGTATTGGTGACAAATAAATCAATTTCAGCTGCAAAGCACTGTGTGTAGTGCATTCCTCCACCAGGCTGAACAGTTTACATTTTGTATCCCACTGACAGGCCGGATCTGCATTCGGACATTAACTAAAATCTAATCGGCTTGTTCTTGTCACCTACCCAACTCATCCACTAAGTTTTGTCACAATCCATCCACAACTTTTTGATACATCTTGCTGTGTATCACTTTTTGACCCCATCTCTTGAAATGGTGAAGTAACACTGAAAAAAATTCTCATATCTGGATCTGGACCTTCAGCAAAATTAATTAAATTTGCCCTTCTCAGACACCGAACCTGCCCACCAAGTTTCATCCAAATCCGTCCATAACTATTTTGATATGCTGCTTACAAACACAGACAGACAGGAGTGAAAACATAACCTCCAACCACCTTCAGTGGCAGAGGGAATAAAGGAACCACTGGAAAACAGTATTAAGAATACCAAAAAAAAAAAAAACAGATTGAATTTTGACTCCACACCACCTTTATGATTTTTTCTTTGCGCACTACATAATGATAACAATTTCTTTAAAACAAGTGGGCAGAACTTTTCAGACTCGGAGGGCCATAACGGCCATTGTTAAACTTACTGGGGGCTCGTTATGTGCATAGTGACGTATTAACAATTTAAACATTGCATATACAGATATGCAGGGTTGTTGAAAAGTTTTTGAATCGGAGGTAATTTAATTTATTTTGAAAAGGAGCTAACTTCTAAAATAAGGCGGGAGGTCGAGCGGACGCATAGGCCTCCAATGAAGTCGAGGGAAGGAGCCCTGGTAGGGGGACCCAGCAGGTGAAGTGCCGCTGAAGCACCTGCATTTTAAGGAGGAAAAAAAAGAACTTTTTGGTCTCAATTTGGCTTTAAATTTACCCGATTTATCACATATACCACAGTGTCCATCAAGTCCGAATGCAACTTTGAACTTTTTATCACCATTGATGTACATATGATTGAAACAAACGATAAATGGCATATGAAAGCATAATTCATAAAGGTTTTAATGAAGTACAGTTCAAATATTTAGGTTTAAACATAAGTCATTCGATCCAATTTAGCATCTTCTTGAAAACATTCTCCAGTTGTTGCCGAGTCATTCATGAACTATATTTGTTACAATAGCCTGGAGTTCATCAAAAGAATGTGGTTTTGATGAGTAAACAGTTTTACATAGCCCCATAAAATAAAGTCCAATAGGGAGAAGTCTGGCGAATGAGATGGCCAAGTAATTGGTCCACAACTCCCGATCCACTTACCTGGGAAGACATCATTCAAGAACCGTCGCACATTTGAAGCTTCGTGGCAACGAACCTAATCTTGTTGGTACAAGGTGATTGGCAGGGCTCAACATTATTGGGTGCCCAAGGCACATACTTTATGTGCCGGGCACCCACATTTCACAAGTGGTTGGGTTTTGGAACCCTGGTCAGGGACCCGAAAGTTGCATAATGAACCACAATTTTGGCACCAAATGTATGATCACCATGATCGGAACGACAAGGTTTTTGAAATCCAGTGATGTAAACACAATCACAGGTTCACATAGTTCTCTCATTATGGTTTTGCACAGTTTTCTGGTCAAGCTTATTTATTCAAAACATGAAAATGAGCTTTTGGGGTATTTCATGGATGACAGGGTTGAAAATGAAGCATGCCAGCAGAAGGCACCTGCAAATATTTTGTGGGCCATTGGTTAAGAGGTAAATTATTAAACTCATAACAGTGGAATGAAACATTTCTTAAAGTAAAGGGAGATATTAAATACACAATTATATTGATGAATACAAATGACAAGGATCCCCCCCCCCCCAAACACCCCTTTAGAATAAAGTGCATCCAAATAAGGCCAGGTTAGATCAATTAAGATAAATCAGAGGAATGAGTCAGAAAAGACTCTCTCAATTTGGCTTTGCACCTGCAAAAAGACCAAATGTGGAGAGTGGGGCAGAAAGTGGAGGGGAGAGTGTTCCTGATACATCAGGACACGTTGAGGAGGAGGGGGGGGAGTCAGTGGTCCCTCGTGTTCAGCCTGCACAACAGTGAGCTTGGCTGGTACCTCTACCAGTAACGTTACGGTCACGGGGTCCGAGTGTGGGAGTTCCCATCCCAAGAAGCAGAGTGAATATGAGAAGATATGGGAAAGAGATAAAGTTCTAGGTAGCATGGAAGGACAAATTACAGTGGCTCGAATACGACGCAGAGAAAGATAAAATGTTCCGTGACGTATGTCAGACCTATCCAGCACTAGTGGATAAATCAAGGGTTTTCTTCAATGGGTCAACGGACTTCAGGAGAAGCAATGTACAAAAGCACAATGACTCAAAATATCACCGTGAATGCGCCATTGAGAAGACACTTGTGATCAGTATGAGGGCGGTGTACTTCTAATATCGTGATGATAAACTTCAATCTGAATAAATATCTTCCTGTTCTTTCATAAGTGAGCATTTTCTGAATCATTACATTAATGAAAGGATGGTTGATGTGTTTGGGACTATTCAGTGATCAGTGTATGCATAAATATACATTTTTTTCAAACTTTAATTTTCTTCTTTTTCTTCAACAGCGTTATTAGCCCACTTCAAGTGGGGTCGCTGACACGGAACCTGCTCCACCATTTTGGTCGATCGGATACCCATTCTTTATCCACTTCCCCACAATCACTCAATCTCCTCTTTCGGTCTGTCCTGACACCTCCTTCCAGGTGGTTTCATTCTCATTATCATTCTACCCAAACACTCCATATCGCTTCTCCTCACATGCCCAGACAATCTCAATCTCCCTCCATGTAACTTTTTGAATGCTTCAACCACCATCACACAGTTCTTCTGAGGTATTCGTTCCTCACATGGTCTACTCGCATTACATCACACAACCATCTCAGCATCTTCATCTCAGACACATCAAATCTTTGCTCCAACTTTCGAATCATCAGCAATGTCTTCATGCCAGACAACAGTGCTGACCTCCCTCCCATTCTGTACACCTTTAACTTCAATCGCATTGGCATCTTTCTATCTCAAAGCATTCCTGAAAAATTATTCCAGTTCCTCCATCCTACCCAATTCCTGATGGCCATCTCCCCTTCCAACACACCATCCTGCTGGACTACTGACCACAGGTACTTAAACTTCTGCACCTCCTTGACCTTTTCCCTTGCATTTCCTTTGACATTTACACTACTCACTGTACATCTCATGTACTCTGTCTTTGACCGACTAATTCTCGAGCCCCGCTCTTCCAATGCCTTCCTCCATTCTTCCAATTTAAATTCTGCCTCTCCGTTACTTTCAGCACACAATACTATGTCAACTGCAAACAACATGCTCAATGGTGCCTGTGTTCTCACATCAGCTGTCAGAGCATCCATCAGAATAACATACAAATATGGGCTCAATGCAGAGCCTTGATGTACCTTGACCTTGACCAATAATCTATCCATCACTCCAACAATGCTCCTCACTTGTGTAGAACACCCATTAGAACATATCCTGGATCAGCATCACTTACTCTCTGGCATGTATATCTCTCTCAAACAGTTGCACAACTCTTGTCATAGCACTCCATCATAGGCCTTTTCCAAATCAATAAACACCAAATGTAGATCTTTCTGTCCTTCTCTACACTTTTCAACCATCCAAGGGCAGAAATCATGTCTAGAGTGCTCCTGCGAGGCTTAAATCCAAATTGCTCTTCTCCGACCATCACTACCTCCCTCAATAATTTTTTCCTCGATCTTCATTGTGTGCGACATCAGTTTGATGCTTCTGTAGTTGTTGCACGCTTGCACATCTCCTTTGTGCTTGTAAATCGGGACCAATATACTTTCCTCTCATTCGGCATTTCTTCATAAATGTTCCTGAACAGCTGTTTTTCAAACTTGGGATATCATGGAAAATAAGTTTTACACTTGTCCGTTTTTTTGTCAGGCACAAAAACTTGAGAATTTTGTCCCTTACCTACCCCCACCCCACCAACCAAAAAATAAATAAAATAAAATAAAATAAAATAAATCAGAACTATAAACAAGCTGAATACCATGAATGACACCGACGTTGCATGAAAGCCGATTACTAAATGATGTTGATAATACTTACATCGCCGATTACCAAACATAACAAGATGGCGACTATGCACGACCCCCACCCCTTGTATGTCATGACGTCGATTTCTTCGATAAAATAAATGTAGATACAAATTCCTGTCAACTTGACTACACAATGTAAGGTGACATTGCAGTTCAAGATGACAAACACAAATCTATCCATATCTTAACGAAGACACGTCCTTTGTGCGTGACTGTTTAAACGGTGAAGACGGATTGACCACGTGCCTGGGCGTGGCCTAACTGTATGATTGACAGGAGCTCTGAAGTGCTCGAGCTGTGATTAGTTACCGATCTCGTGGACGGTCTGACGCTTCGGCGACAGACGACGCTTCTGCAGACATCGGGTACAATGTTGTTTGTCGGTCCTTTGAAGTAAATTGCTACAATCAGAAAAGACCAATCACAGCAATGACGTAAATGTGAGGAGGATGAGGAAAAGAAAACAATTTGAAAAACCCCTCCTGTTGTCAGTCAAATGTCGGGGTAAAAAAAAAAAAAAGTGCCAAAAAAAAATTCCAAAAGAAAAATTGAAAGAATTTCTGCAGTTCCAGAACCAAATGTGGTAATTGAGGTAGTCGATTTTCCCACATATGTTGAAATTGCCTCATCCGAAAATGTCAACTCGTCAAGAGACCCAGGGGAGTTAGGGATTAAACAACAGGAACAACAACATTAACATCAACAAAACTCGATGAATTGTGCTTACAGATGCTATTTCCAGTTTCCATCATGCAAACATCAAAAGCTATGAAAGCTCTAAGTTGCAGCACAAGGACTTTAGGGAAACCCTGTATTTTAATCCACAAACTAACAAAATCCTAGAGTTGTGGAGTGCCTTCAAGACCACCATCCTTGATGTTGCCGGTGGATGTAATGGAATTCACCGGAGGGCAAAGAAGAATTTTATCTCTCGAGGGATACTGGATACCATTGAGCAGAGTCGAGGGCCAGGCTTAATGGCACAGCTGAGCTGTTAAGGGATCTGAGGAATAAAACTGTACGTGCGCCAAGGGTGGACATGGAGGCCAATGTGCAAGGAACCTGTAAGGGCGTAGAACATCACCTGTGGTTAAGTGATTCTCGTCCTGCTTACGGGGGTATTTGTACATTGTGTTCCTCAAAGCCCTTACCTTGGTGTAATATAGTTAGAGAAAATGGTGATGGCTCTTGACAGAGGAGTCCGAAATGAAGGCCTGCTGGGCCAGTTACTTTGAGCATCTGTACCAGGCTGATCCACCAGCTGTAGAGTTGGTTGTCAGGGATGATACGATCCCTATTTCTGACCCTCAAATCAACTGTGGTCCACCTTTGTTTGTGGAAATACAGGCTGCGGTGAACTGGTTGAAATGGGGTAAAGCTCCTGGGATATGTGGTATCTATGCTGAACTTTAAGGCTGGTGGATGCTGTACTCATGTTGTTGCATGCATTTCTGTACTCTGCCTGGAACACAGGCATCATCCCAACGGACTGGAAGAGGGGCCTTCTTGCCCCTCTCTGTAAAGGGAAGGGTTATTGCCAGGACTGCAACAACTACTGAGGGGTGATGCTGCTCTCAGTGCCAGGTAAGGTCTTTGCTCAGACAATTCTTGATGGGATTCACCACCATCTGCATGAGCACCAGTATCCAGAGCAGTCAGGATTTACACCAAAGAGGTCAACGATTGAACGTATCCTTGCTCTTCCGGTCCTCAGTGAACGCAGACGAGAGTTTCAGCAGGGGATGCTTGCAGCCTATGTTGATCTCTGTAAAGCGTTTGATTCAGTGGATCGGAATGCCGTCTGGAGGATTCTTGGTCTTCTTGGGGTGCCACCAAAACTTATCGATCTGATGTCTGAAGTATACTCTGGTACTGAGAGTGCTGTGAGATGTGGTGGTGCCATCTCTGACTTATTTCCAGTTGTTACTGGAGTTTGTCAGGGGTGTGCACTGGCCTCCATACTTTTCAGCACTTCCATGGACAAGATTCTGGGGAGGATGTTGGAGAGATCAAGCTGCGGTGCATCGTTTGGGAATGTTAAGATGTCTGACCTTAATTTTGCAGATGATGCAGTCATCTTTGCTGAGACTGGATATCCTTTTGTGGGCCCACAAGGTGCTGAATGAGGAGTCGGAGCCATTGGGATTACGGGTTTCCTCGGTCAAAAGAAGACACAGGCTTTCAATGACATCTTGGATGCTGCTATCCTGTCTGTACCTGTTTGTGGTGAGGATGTTGAGGTCGTGGAGAGATTTACTTACATTGGCAGTGATATTAATGTCTCTGCTGGCTGTGAGCCAAAGGTCAATAGTCGTCTGGGTTGGGCCTGGGGAGTCATGGATTCACTGGATCATGGGGTGTGGCACTGCCGGTACCTGTGCAGGACAAAGAAAGCCCGAGTCTTCATATCCTTGGTGCTTCCAGTCTTGCTCTACAGATGTGAGACTTGGACTCTGACCAGGGATCTGAGATGGAGACTCAATTCCTTTGGAACCAGGTCTCTTTGGAAAATCCTACGCTGTCGCGAGTTGGACTTCGAGTCCAACGAGCGGTTGCTGAGGGAGACTCAAATGAGATTTGTTACCTGCACAGTCTGTGAGCATCAGCTGCAGCTGCATGGACATGTGGCTCATTTTTCTGCACACCAGATTCTCTGAGCGATGGAGTCTCGAGAGTGGAGGAGGCCAATGGGCTAGAACGTGCATCGTGGTTCCAGCAGGTTGATCAGCATCTTGAGGAGATGGGGATGGGCCAGGTACCTACCGGTGGCCTCTGGAGTAAGAAAGAGGCATCTAGAGTACCGGCTGAAAATAGATGCAGCGACGCACTCCTCTGGCGCATGCTCCCATACCTTACCTGTATTTAACCAACTTGAGGTAATGAAAATGATCACAACACATGCTTTTTTTTTTTTTCACTCACACATGTAAGGAAATTAATTCTAACATAATATAGTTCGTAAATGACCATGATAATAACAATGATCGAGGTAAACCTGTTCCACAAGTATGTATATAATGTGTCGTGGCAGGTTACCAAATGTTCTTGCTCGATTGCATAATAAGTAGTATTTGATTGCTTTATTTTACCAGATTAGAGAAGTTAAAAAAATATCTTCCTGTCTCCGGACAGTGTAGTTCGGAGTTAAAAGTGTAGGAGCCGCAGCTCACACAGTTCATCGCGCATTGCGTTCATCCAAGCCCATCCCTCGGAGCACTGCAGTTAAAGCAGAGAGTAGTAGGCTCTTGACAGAGGAGTCTGAAGTGAAGGCCCGCTGGGCCGGTTACTTTGAGCGGTTGTACCAGGCTGATCCCCCAGCTGTCGAGTTGGACGTCAAGGGTGTTACAATCCCTGTTGCAGACCTTCGAATCAACTGTGGTCCACCTTCGCTTGTGGAAACACGGGCTGCGGTGAACCAGTTGAAACGGGGCAAAGCTGCAGGGATCTGTGGCATCCATGCTGAACTTCTCAAGGCTGGTGGAAATGCTGCACTCGTGTCGTTGCATGCATTTTTGTGCTCTGCCTGGAACACAGGCATCATCCCAGCTGGTTGGAAGAGGGACCTTGTTGTTCCTCTCTGGAAAGGGAAGGGTGATCGCCAAGACTGCAACAACTACCGAGGGGTGACGCTGCTCTCAGTGGCGGGCAAGGTCTTTGCTCGGATAATTCTTGATAGGGTTCGCCACCATCTGCTTGAGCACCAGCGTCCAGAGCAGTCAGGCTTTACACCAAAGAGGTCAACGATTGACCGTATCCTTGCTCTTCGTGTCGTCACTGAACGCAGACGAGAGTTTCGGCAGGGGCTGCTTGCAGCCTATGTTGATCTCTGTAAAGCATTTGATTCAGTGAATCGGGATGTCCTCTGGAGGATTCTTGGTCTTCGTGGGGTGCCACCAAAACTGATTGATCTGATGTCTGAACTCTACTCTGGTACTGAGAGTGTTGTGAAGTGTGGTGGCACAATCTCTGACTTATTTCCAGTTGTTACTGGAGTTCGTCAGGGATGTGTACTTGCCCCCACACTTTTCAGCACTTGTATGGACTGGATTTTAGGGAGGATGTCGGAGAGATCAAGCTGCGGTGCATCGTTTGGGAATGTCATGATCTCGGACCTTGATTTTGCAGATGATGCAGTAATCTTTGTGGAGACTTTAGATATCCTTTTGGGGGCCCTCGAGGTGCTGAATGAGGAGTCGGATCTGCTGGGATTACGGGTTTCTTGGGTCAAAACTAAGATCCAGGCTTTCGGTGACATCTTGGATGCTGCTGTCCTGTCTGTGTCTGTTTGTGGTGAGGATGATGATGTCATGGAGAGATTCACTTACCTTGGCAGTGATATTCATGTCTCTGCTGGCTGTGAGTCAGAGGTGAATAGACGTCTGGGTCGGGCCTGGGGAGTCATGGATTCACTGGATCATGGGGTGTGGCGCTGCCGGTACCTGTGCAGAAGGACGAAAGTCCGAGTCTTCAGGTCCTTGGTACTTTCAGTCTTGCTCTATGGATGCGAGACTTGGACTCTGACCAAGGATCTGAGACGGAGACTTAATTCCTTTGGTACCAGGTCTCTTCGGAGAATCCTTGGCTATCGCTGGTCGGATTTTGCGTCCAACGAGCGGTTGCTGAGAGAGACACGGATGAGATTTGTTACCTGCATAGTCCGTGAGCGTCAGTTGTGGCTGTATGGACATGTGGCTCGTTTTCCTGACGCTGATCCTGCTCACCAGATTCTCTCAGCGAGGGAGTCTCATGAGTGGAGGAGGCCAGTGGGCCGACCACGTGCCTCTTGGTTGCAGCAGGTTGACCATCATCTCAAGGAGATGGGGATGGGCCTGGAATCTGCCTGGGGGATGGCCAGACGGAGGCCCCTGGAGTACCGGCGGAAAGTGGACGCAGTGACGCGCTGTTCTGACACATGCTCCCATATCTGACCTGACCCACACAGCAAGCATTGTGAGACAGCAAGCAATGCATTTTGTTGTCAAGGAGACCATATCACTTGTTACCCACAGATTCGGCAGGAACATGGAATTTGGCAAGGGTGCTGGAGATCACAGAAAATAAAATTGGAAATTTAATCTCCAGTGGACATCACCTATCAAATAGTTTATAGTTGGACTGAGAATCGACACCAGACAATACAGCTCAGAGAAAATTGCGCTCTCTCTCCACTGTCATGTCAGACAAATAAACAAATGCCATTTTCTGTCTGTTTGAAACATCAATCACGCCAAAACTACTGTGCCAATTGCCACCAAACTTGGCAGATGGATGAAGTTCGACCTCGTGGTGAACATGGGCTACGTGATTTCATCTGTAGTCACTGGGGTTCATGAGTGAAGGTCAACGAAAACCTTTTATGCAAATGTGTATTATGCAGCGCCACCCGGTAGAGGTGGCAGAGGCGGTTGCTGTCAAAGTGATCTGCAAGTCGTCCTTTTTCGCAATGATAATCATGCCGGTGAAGCCCTCCTAAGATCTTCCCAAGCCCATTGCAGCAAAGGGCTCGAAGAAAGCTACTTCCAAGTTGACATGAAGGTCCGTCAGGAAACGGAACACTCGCAGAAGGGAAAGCTACACCATTTACACCAATAAGGTTCTCAGACAAGTGCAACCGGATACGGGTGTTTCTTCCAACATGATGAGCATCATGAAACCGTTCTTGAATGACATACTTGAGCGCATCGTGTCCGAGACATCTTACAATAAGCGCTCCACCATCACATCGCGGGAAATCCAGAGAGCAGTGCACTTGCTCCTTCCCGGGGAGTTGGCCAAGCACGCTGTGTCCGAAGGCACAAAAGGCCGTGACCAAGTACACCAGCTGCAAGTACTCTCGGACTTGCAATGCACATTTCTCAGGTCAATCCCTCGTGGTGGTTGCATTTTTGCACTGTACATGTCCCCAGAGTGGGAAGTCCCAAAGCCAACCTCCACAAAACAGGGGAGGCAGGGGAAGGGGGGGAGGCAGGGGAAGGGGGGGAGGCAGGGGAAGGGGGAGGGTGGGAGGAGGGAGGAGGCAGGGGAAGGGTGTGGGATAAGGGAGGGGAATTGATGGCAGGAGGAAGGAGAAGGGGTGGGAGGAGGGACCCAGAGTTGCCTGACAATGCCGGGCACCCCAGCTCGTACCTAATAAGTTGGTGACCGTAAGACTACAATTTTCAGTTAAGGAAGTTTATTATTAGCCGAATATATATATATATATATATATATATATATATATATATATATATATATATATATATATATATATATATATATATATATATTTATATATATATATATATATATATATATATATCGATTTGTTTCTGAATGTCATTTTATTATTACATTGCAAATGAGTTGATTCTTCACTATCCCCCCTACCCTGTCTGAATCAAAATAGATTTCTTAAAGTGCATTGGAGCAAGCAGGTGCAGTACTTGTGGGCACATGATCAGTAGAAATAATTGTCAGAAAAAAAACAAAGCTTTTAATTATAAAAGAGATTGAGCATTTCACACCATTCATAACACTGACATGCACAAACACCCACACAAAAAAAAACAAACCAAAAACACACACACGCACGCACACACTGGGAGGGCTCGGTTCCACCTTCTAACCAATGACACACAGACACACACCCTCTGTAGTCAATATTTTCATATTTGTAATATGAACAGGCTGGAGCTTCACCTGGTGTCTGATCTTAATTTTGTGTGATGCAAAGTAAATTCAAAGGCAGGTGCAAGCTTAAACTTGATCGTACAAAGAAAATAATCCTTATACACATTTTGATAATTTATGTGTTGTGCAACAAAATAAAATCAAGTGCACAACAGGCCAAGGTATATTAACAGCATAAACCAAGTCCATAGAGACACAATGATCATTAAAATCATTTCTGAAACAAAGCAAAAAATGAATTAAACAAGCAACTGCGTTTCAAAAAGATTGATACAACTTTGACTTCCTGCCCTTTCTTTGTTTTTTGACCTATACTGTTTTCCTTTTTGGGGCTTGGTCATGTTATCGTGGCATTTGTTCCCTGGGATTTTGAGCTCGGTAGCTCAACTGTGCCATTAATAGTGAAGCAGAAGACAAAAGTGGTGGCTCTGTGGTATGAGACAATTATATGCAGACACCCGGCAGAGGTTCAGCTAGCAATATGACCTCAGAGCACGTGATGGAGCCACAAATTGTGCCATTCAACGTATTGTGAAACATTTTGAGCACAAGGGTGCAGTGCACAACCAGAGCAAGGGCAACAGTGGCAGGCCAGCATCAGTAACCAAGAGCCAAGCCAACATTGACGCCATGTGGGATTCTGCAGTTGACAGTCCCAAGATGTCCCACCGCCGGTGCTCCTGGGAGCTAGGCATCAAACCAACATCACTCTGGCGTATCCTCACGAAGGAACTGACGCTTTTCACATACATCATCTCTATTTGGCAAAAACTGAGTCAAGATGACATGAGAAGGAGACTTGATATGTGCAATTGGCCCAGTGACAGGATGGAGTCGTACCCAAACTGGATCAGCCTGATCTGGTTCAGTGATGAAGCCCATTTCCACTTGAATGGTGCTATCAACAACCACAACATTTTCTGGGGGACAGAATCACCTGAGGAGATCACTGGAAGGTATCTGAAAGGTATCAATGGTGAGCGCTACTGGGCCGTGCTCCAGAAGTTCCATCATGATCCAGCCCAAAAGGTCACCCCAATCCAGCTCAGCATGACCTGGTTTATGTAGGATGGTGCATTCCTACATACAGCTGGTGACACAATCACTTTCCTGCAGCAGCTCTTCAGAAACCACCTCGTTGCCCTGAGTACTGCTCATGACTGGGCACCCCATAGCCCAGACTTGAACCCTCTGGACTACTGGCTATGGGGGGCTGACAAGGGCTCTGTCTGCACCAACCACCTTGCCACACTGGATGATCTGAAGCAGGAGGTGTCAGACTTCCACCAGGCAGTGCCACATGAGACCTACAGGAAAGTTGGACAGAACTTTGGATCAATGCCTGTCTGAACCACGGACGGGCACACATCAAGAACGCCAATTACAACTATTTTGCATAAATGCCAATTTCAGACATTGTGCTCTCACTCACTCTAGCAGTGGCTTACTGCAATAGCAATCAGTGATAGAAAATACCATGTCATAAGCTTTCAAGAAATGCTTGGTTTACGTTGCTGAGGTTTCTGTTTCTTTGTAAATAAACATTGAAAGTTGCATCACTCTTTTTGAAAGACCTTGTATATTTAGTGCATTTGGTAAGAGATTATGGTTGTGAATGTGTCCTTATCTTGTGAATATGTGCAAGCAAATACTGTGTCGATAATTTAACATCGCAAAATTTCATCTTAGGTTTAAAAAAAACATAGAGAAAAAAAAATAGTGGAAAATGAATTTCTAGTGAAAATGTTTCTTCAAGCTCACACCACAACCTGCACATTCCCATGTGCTCTGGTGACAATGTCAACTTTATCGCCATCTTGTTTGTATTCCAGGATGCAGGCATTGTACTTTGCTGTCAGAATGAAGAGAAGATCTTTGGCTTCTCCCTAAGAAACAAAGGGATACTTTACAAACACATCCGCAAGAAATTTTAGAAGTCAAAATTAATGGTTTGAAGTATAATTTTTTTTTTTTTTTAAATCAACAACTGGCCAACAATGAGCTGCTTACATTCTCACACCAAATAATGTTTGTTGAATGCTTTCAGATCATCATAACTGAGTTTCCAGGCAAGAAATAAAAACGCTAAAGTAAACCAATGGAGTGTGTGCGTATAATACATGTACAGATAACAAGTCTCATTCAAAGGACTCAACGGGTGGCATTAACAAAATAATGCATTCTCTCTGGAGTCCATGAAAAATGAATCGATTATGTTTCGGGGACAAGGACCGAGTTCTATATGTCGGAGTCCATAAAATCTTACGCACGTATATTATGGGTATCAGAACGTATAAAGACGTGCCAATACAAATCACCAAACTTTCAGCATCCAAACGATAAATGGTATTCAGGCTACAAAGACAGCCAGATTAGAAAGAGGTAAAGAGTATTCAAAAAATAAAAAATGTTCCTGCAAAGTAGTTATGAATGACAGACTTCACCCGATATTTATTTACTTTTTATATTAAGCCTTCTCCTCTAGGATAAGGGGAAGGGTTATAGCTGTTGTGGGGTTTGTTTGTACAATTAGCATCCCCAATTTTTAATGGTACATCAGAATTTCTGAGACCCATAGGAGGACTAAACCAACATTTATGTTTTTCTCCCTTTTTATGCCAATTTTCGAGCTGCATCTCAGAGCCGGCTGGGACTTTCACTGATATTGTTACGGCTGTGGAAATTCGCAATACACCATAAAGGTCCCCAGCTCAGTTATGACGCTAAGTTTATGTGCAGATAGGTCCCCACCGTTGTTTAAAGGGTTTTTCTTCGTGTTCACTGGCCTGCGACCCTTTGCGATAGCAGTTTTTCTTTCGCTATCGTTATTTTGGCCCGACAGAGCACGCTACGACCCTTTCCACCGCAAAAAACCGTCCGGAAACGTCGAGCGAAGGCCCAGTGAAAAGAACTGGGATGACGCGGAAGCTTTCCCGCCGTTTTTGCGCCGCCACGGCTGGCACGAGAAGCTCGCTCGCGATTGCTGGACACGGGGCGTGAGGCGGTCGGAGTGAGGGCACGCCCATTTTCTCTCAAAGCTTCTCAAAGGGAGGCGGAGCCTAAAATGGGGAGGAGCGAAGGGCGGAGCCCCACGCTATAAAAGGAGGACCGCACGCGGGCTCCCGCTTCTCTCTTGGTGGTCGGGGTCGAGCTCTCTTCTCTTGGCGGTTCGGGCAGCTCGTGTTCAGTTCAGTTTGTGGTGGCTGCTCGTCGAGCTCGCAGCTCGTGTTCAGTTCAGTTCGTGGTGGCTGCTCGTCGAGCTCGCAGCTCGTGTTCAGTTCAGTTCGTGGTGGCTGCTCGTCGAGCTCGCAGCTCGTGTTCAGTTCAGTTTGTGGTGGTTCTTCTCCTTCGAGCAGCTAGTTCGTGAGCTCGGGCTTCTTCTTTTCTTGGGACACGGACGGGAGGCGCCCCTTTGCCAGCTCGGGCGCGCAAGCCTGCGCACACGAGAGGAGAGTGCCGGAGAGAGCTCGCCGACCGTCGCACCACGAGGGTGCGGGTAACCAGCGTCGGTCTCGTGGGCCCATTCGGTCATAAAGGTTTACGAACCCCGTCTACCCCCTTGCCTATGAGGGGGTCATTTCTTTTGTTCTGTGTGAATGATGTGGTGCCATGTCTGTAAGTAGAACCTGTTTAAGTGACTGTACACTAAGCATATTCGGTGGTATTGCTTTTGTTTTCATGCTTTTTCTGTATATTGCATGACTGCCTTGGCTGTACAAATAAATGTGTTTTGTTTGAATGTATCCTATTCGTCGTGTCCTATTTCCCCTTTGAAAGTGCCATCTTGCATCGTGGAATGAGTAGTGGGTTTTGAACACCCGAGTAAAGAAGAATCACTGAACCATCGAGGTCGGCGATAACACCGCTCGGTTATCCCTGTAGCACGGAACGAACCGCTTAAGCGGTTCGTGTCCTAAGCCGCCCTGCGGCATGGTGCAACCCCTCGGTAGGTTACCCGCGTGGGTATTTAGGTGTATCGACATTCGGTGATTCACCCTATTTCGCGCGGGTAGAATGCGGACTGGGTTGTGGTGAGGTTAAACCCCCACCCATGACTGGCTCCTGGCGGTAGTTCCAAGGAGGGTCACGACTGAATTGTCCGTCCGATGGGCGACGCGGCTGCTATTGGAGTTACGCAGCCGATCGCACGCCAGGTGGGCCAGAATTCGTAACAATATTTTGCATCAATCATGAGAATGGAAAGTACGTGGCGTCGACATGATTTTTGACCTTCACCTTATTAAGGTCATGACCAATTAGACATTTTAACATTTTTCACCATCACTTGACTAAGGTTTGGCGAATCAGGAAAAAAAAAAACACATTTCCCCTCTCTAGACAGCCTAGACCTGAGAGCAAGGCGCATTTATGCTAAATGTACATCATACCCCTCCGGGTTAAAGGTCAACATCAAATGGTGGTCTGAAAAAACCACATAACGCATTTTTTGCCATTGCTAAATTTTGCCAATGCGGAATCTCAAAGACAGCTTGACCTTTCAAGATGCTCTTCCCTCATAAGTGTCCTGCACTGAAGTTGTGCAGCTGATATTTGATGATCATCCATGACTTGCTTTTTTCGTATTGTATGATCGAATTAACAAAAAACACCATTTTGATCATAACTTGAATAATTGTTCTCTGATTTTCACGATGTTGAGATCGAGGATAGACTGAAGATGGGGAAACATTTTCTTTTCCGAAATTTTGAGATCAAAGTCGTATGGCAGTCCGAAAAGAATATACATATGTATATGTACAGTATATATATCTTGTGAGTAAAAATGAGTTCAGTGGATATTATTCAAAAAAGTCACTTGCACCACTCGCCTTCGAGAGCAAACGTACCTGAGGACGGAAGAGCTCCATGACCGCCACTTTGCCGTACATACAAACTTCCTTGACAGGCCGAAGCCCTTCTGGTGTGACCACATAGATCTCCAAACGCGTGTTCTTCGCAATCAGCAAGTTCAGATCCTCTGCGTTGGTGAAGTGCCCTAGCATACAACAATGTGGGTCAATGCGTTTCCGATGAAAAGCTATTCAAAAATGTTCAAGTATTGTTTGCAACAAATTAACACCCTCAGCTGCTTTGCAACAAACATGCTTTCATTGCATAATGATGTTTACATCCAAAAGTAATCATAATAAGCAGACCTTATGAATGATGTACTCAAGATTGAAATTGCAAGTGCAATACAAGCCAAATCTATTGCTACCACATTTATAATTAGACAAATTAAGAGTATTGCTGGTAACATTTCGAAGCATACAATTTTCAGAAAGACAAGAATCATTGGGAGAAAAAAAGAAAACCAGTGAACATAGTAGTTCCAAAGGCGGGTCAAAGAACAGGTTGCTCGCTTCCAAAATGATGTCATCGAAAGATCAAGGGGTTGAGATAGATTTGGTTGAGAGGGAAGCTTTGAGAGGGAGGAGAGACGATGAGAGCAGGCACGACAAAGGTGCAGAAGGGTGATGAAGGAGGTGGGGAGAGAGGAAGGATGAGACTTGGTTAAGGTATGGTGAAGAAGGAAGCAGGCAGGGGGAGGTACAAGATTTGAGGGGTTGGGAAGAGAGGAGGGGGGGGATGCGCTGAGAGGTAGGAAGGAGCATGTTTGTGGTGATGAGTATACTGATTGAGAGAGCGAGATATCTGTTAGGTTAGAATGGAGCCCACAGATGTTAGAACACCACACACTTTGGGACACCAGAGGAGGAGCTGATACTAAAGCAGAAGATAGTGAAGAGGTGCTTTGAGCAGAAGTAGGATGAGGGGCAATATGGGAGGGGTAAGGAGAGGGAATAACAATTGAGGGGTTAGGATAAGGTAGATTTAAGAAGGTGGGGTGAATTGGCACTGAAGTTGGAAACAAGGGATGATTGATGGAACACGAACTTGCATTGCAAACTGGGAGTTTTAAAATTCTGAAGTCAGATATGCGATTAAAGACATTACACAAGGGATGTAATAAAGGAGAATTAAGAGAATGAAGAAATGAAACGTTGTAACAGTTGGATTTTTAAGACACAGGATGAAGGAAAAGGTCAAATTGAAAACAGCCTTTTGAAGAAGAATAGTCATGAATTGTGATACAATCCCGAGAACCACACGTGTGAAAGAGGAAATTGCAACATTTAAAGGGACCGTTTTTTTGTATCTTTTGATAAAGATTACATAAGATTAGGAAAAGGAAAGGTTGAAGAAAAATTGTGAAGGTGTATGGTGAATGCGAGTTGGCAAAAGTATATGGTTGATCGGCAGGAGGCGGAAGAATCCGTACAGGAAGTCACATCGTTACGAGGAGTGTGATGCGAGGTAAAAGGTTATTTTTTACATTTTAAGACATGAAACAGAAGGTGCAATTGAGAGGGAAAGGAGGGTGGCGGGAAAAGTGGAGAAAATAAAAACTGATGGTAATAAGGAGAAAATACAAGAAACACTGTTGCGCACACAAACAGGAAGGATGGGCCTTCAGGAAACCCAACATGAAAATACGATGAAAACTCAACAATTAGTGCAGGTTTTAATACAAGACCGAACTAGAAACACACAGTATACACAGAGATGACAAAATGCCAGTAAAAACACGACAAAAACGACCAGACAAAAATTTTGAGAAAATTGGCAGAGACCCTGAAGAACCACCACCACCACCGTCGACCAAGAACTGGAACCGAAGAGTTTCAGAGAAGAATTAGAAAGTATTGGAGTATGGATGGACAGACGACACGCCATCCCATAGGCTCCCTGGAACTACGTTACAGGTGAGCTAAAATCAGATGGCCATACATCGCATCAAACGAAGACATACTCAAAAGAACAAAAGTAACGAAGGTCAGTGATAAAGTGAAGACGAGGAGATGGAAATGGATTGGGCATGTGCCGAGAATGAAATACGATCATAACTGCTTGACGGCATCGTCATGAAAGCCAGAAGGACAAAGGAAAGTTGGAGATCCAAGAACAACCTGGAGGAGAACAGTGGAAAAAGAAAGAAAAGAGATATGATGGAGATCATGGGATGAAGCCAGGCCGATAGCCAGAAACAAGGCAGACTGGAGAGTATGCACTGCAGCCTTATGGCTCACTTGGCCTGAAGAGGATAGATGATTATGACGACCATCTCGTTTTTGGTCAAATCACTCAATGGTTTGATTGGGGCAAAGCCTTCGGGACCCCCATTTCTTGATGATAGGAGGAAAACCATGGGGTAAACCTCCAGGGTCGGATTGCTGTGGTGTGTGGTGGAGTGGTGCAGACCACAAGACGGCAGTCTCCTTAAGTTAACATGAGGCGGTCCCTTCGGGTGGGTGTCTGGAATGTCCGGAAGAGAGGATGATCACCTGCCTCTGTTATCATCTGAGCTCAAACGTTTGGACATCGGTATTGCAGCTCTCTCTGAGGTTCGAAGACGGGATTGCGGTGAGATCATGGCGTGTCGTTACACCTACTATTGGTCTGGCCACTCTGATGGTGACCATGCCCGAGGAAGGAGTTGCTGTAGATGTGTCCAATAAGCTGACTCCAATGATAATTGAGGTAACACCGGTCAATGAGTGTATGATGAGACGAAGGATTCGTCACTCCTTGGGTGTCATTTCCGCGGTTTCTCTGTCAGCTCCAACTGAAGCGAGTGATCTCACCATGAATGACGCATTCTATGCCATGCTCGAATCTGTGGTTTATCAGTACCCCAGGCGAGATACTATTCTAGTCTTGGAGAATTTCAATGAATTGACTGGAACCGATAGGGATGGTTATGAGACGTGTAGGTCCCCATGGGTCTGGAAATGTGAACCAGAATAGCACTAAATTCTTTGACTTTGCAATAAGTCATGGACTTTGGGTGGCTGGTTCATGATTTCATGACACACACAGGCTCATCAGTGGACTTGGTATTCCAACAATGGTGGTGTGGCAAAGGAGATTGACCATGTGCTCGATGGTCACTGGAGGATGATCCAGAACTGCAGGTTTTACCGGAGTGATTAGTTTCTCAATACTGACCACAGGCTTGTTGGAACAACTCTGAAGTTGCAGCAAAAATCCAGGAGAATGGTACCATCCCAGCCGAGGCTGGATGTTGGCAAGCTCAAGGATGACAGGGCAGCTGAAGAGTTTGTAAACAGGCTGATTTTGGGGGGTCTGGGGAATCCTGAAGAGTTGTGAAGTGCCTTCAATACCACGGTCCGTGATGTTGCCGATGGATGTCTTGGAACTTACCAGAGGCAAAACATGTTGTCTCTCGAGGGACACTGGATACCATTGATCAGAATCGCAGGGCAAGGCTTAATGGCAAAGCTGAGCTGTTCAGAGTTGAAGCATGAATCTGTACGTGTGCCAAGGGTGGACTTGGAGGCCGATGTGCGACGAATATGTGAGGTGACATCACTTGTGGTCATGCGATTCTTGTCCTGTTACAGGGGAAAATCGTTCATTGTGTTCCTCCAAGCCCATCCCTCAGTGGACAGCAGTTTGAGCTCTTGACAGAGGAGTCAGGAGTGAAGGCCCGCTGGGCCGATTACTTTGAGCGGCTGCACCAGGCTGATCCACCAGCTGTCAAATTGATAGTCAGGGGTATTACTATCCCTATTTCTGACCCTACAATCAACTGTGATCCACCTTAGTTTGTGGAAACACAGGCTGCTGTGATCTGGTTGAAATGGAGTAAAGCTCCTGGGATCTGTGGTATCGTTGATGAACTTCAAGTCTGGTAGAAATTCTGTACTCGTGTCGTTTTGCATGCAGTTCTGTGCTCTGCCTGGAACATAGGCATCATCCCAACTGACTGAAGAGCGGCCTTGCTGTCCCTCTCTGGAAGAGGAAGGGTGATCGCCAGGACTGCAACAACCAGAGGGGTGACGCTGCTCTCAGTGCCAGGCAAGGTATTTGCTAGGATAATTCTTGATAGGTTTCACCACCATCTGCTTCAGTACCAGCACCCAGAGCAGTCAGGCTTTACACCAAAGAGGTCAACGATTGACCGCATGCTTGCTGTTCCGGTCCTCACCGAACGCAAACGAGAGTTTTGGCAGGGGCTGCTTGTCGCCTATGTCCATCTCTGCAAAGTGTTCAATTCAGCGAATCGGGATGCTCTCTGGAGGATTCTTGGTCTTCGTGGGGTGCCACAAAAACTGATCAATCTGATGTCTGAACTCTACTCTGGTACTGAGATTGCTGTGAGATGCGGTGATACCATCTACGACTTATTCCCACTTGTTACTGGAGTTTGTCAGGGGTGTGTGCTGGCCCCCACACTTTTCAGCGCTTGTATTGACTGGATTCTGGGGAAGATGTCGGAGAGATCAAGCTGCGGTGCATCGTTTGGGAATGTCAATATCTCTGACCTTGATTTCGCAGATGATGCAGTCATCTTTGCTGAGACTAGATATCCTTTTGAGGGCAGAGTTTCTGCAGGAGTTGTTGGAGCCGCTGGGATTATGGGTGTCCTCGGTGAAAACTAAGATTTTGGCTTTCAATGGCATCTTGGATGCTGCTGTCCTGTCTGTACCGTTTGTGGTGAGGATGTTGAGGTCATGGAGAGATTCACTTACCTTGGCAGTGATATTTATGTCTCTGCTGGCTGTGAGTCAGAGATCAATTGATATCTGGGTCATGCCTGGGGAGTCATGGATTCACCGAATCATGGGGTGTACCGATGCATATACCTGTGCGAGAGGATGAAAGTCCGAGTCTTCAGGTACTTGGTGCTTCCTGTTTTGGTCTACGGATGTGAGACTTGGACTCTGACCAGTGTTCTGAGATGGAGACTCAACTCCTTCGGTACCAGGTCTCTTCGGAGAATCCTTGGCTATCGCTGGTCTGACTTTGTGTCCAACGCGCGGTTCCTGAGAGAGAGAGAGAGAGTCGAATGAGATTTGTTACCTGCATAGTCCGTTTGCGTCAGCTGCGGCTGTATGGACATGTGACTCGTTTTCCTGACGCTGATCCTGCTCACCAGATTGTCTCAGCGAGGGAGTCTCGTGAGTGGAGGAGGCCAATGGGCCGACCATGTGCATCGTTGTTCCAGTAGGTGGAGCAGCATCTCGAGGAGATGGGGATGGGCCAGGTACCTACCTGGGGGATGACCAGGCCCGTAGAGTACCGGCGGAAAGTGGATGCAGCGATGCGCTGCTCATGCACATGCTCCCATTATGGGAGGGGGGTGGGGGAGGTGGTGGGGGATGGGAGGGGTGGGGGAGGTGGTGGGGGATGGGAGGGGTGGGGGAGGTGGTGGGGGATGGGAGGGGTGGGGGGAGGTGGTGGGGGATGGGAGGGGACACAGTGTCATTGCGAAAACACGAGCGTGGATCGCCGGTTCATGATCACAGACACGAGGTATAACGAACAAACATGAGGCGACAACTCCACGTGCTGCAGCGCAAATATAAAACTAGCAAAGCAGCCGACGTGGGCCTAAAAAATAAAAAAAAATAAAAAAAAATCAATGTCGCAATAAATTACAATATATAACATAGACGCGTCAGGAAACGGCACAAGCGCAGGCGAAGCATGTGTGCGCTGCGGGGTCGAGGGATAGGAAAGTGGAGATGCGCATCGTGTCGGTGTCAATAAATAAAGGTAAACAAGCCGCTTCCTGCACCTGTCACGCACGCGTTCACCGACGTCGGTTTGTGTGCCGTCACGACATAGTTGTAAGACATCGTGTCTGCTTGAAATGAACCAAACAATCCTAAAAAAAAAAAAGAGCACGTTAAGGCGGCCCTAAGCTAGGCCGCAGAACAACGAACGCGTTGATTGGCTTGCGGTACGGCGCAATCTGATTGGTTGATTGTTGTTGTTATTTATTGGTGTAAAAAAGGGAATATCATAAGTCTTCGTTCGTTGTTTTTTTTCTCTATTTTTAAAATAGTAATGATAATAATAATAAGAAGTAGAAGAATAATTAACGCAATCTGATTGGTTGATTGTTGTTGTTATTTATTGGTGTAAAAAAGGGAATATCATCAGCCTTTGTTCGTTGTTTTTAGTCTCTATTTTCTAAATAATAATAATAATAATAATAATAATAATAATAATAATTAGGGGGGAAGAAAATGTTTGTGAGTCCACGTCGTGTAAATGTAACGTCCGACGTGTCGCGCTTTTACCCGACGGGTAATAAATCCACTGAAAACACTCATTCTGGATCAATGCCGACAAGTGGGGGGGGGGATGATGAATGAGCGAGCATGCCGTCCTCGCTGGCCTCTGATGAGTTCAATGTCTGAATGAGGGTTCATTCGATATTAGAGCGTAAGTTGAGATGTTCAACTGAACGGGATTTTTAAAAAAAATAATCTAGCAGGTATACTTGGCCAAAAGACCACCTCCACTGTGTCTCCTTGTAGGTTCTTGTATAATTTCCTGAACGGTATCAGGCGTCACGTGAATCTGGCCTTTCACGGACATGATGCCAATGGAGAACGTCAATAAATCCTCTTTATTTGCGTACATAATAAACAGATACTCCTTTTTTGTGCCTTCATATGTTATTTTTACAAGAGCTTTGTGTGCTATATAGGTGTTCCCGAATGGGGAGGAAGCCTCGACAAATTCCAACTGCTATTGCATTTGTTTGGATATTTTTCTTCGTACAGGTTATAGGAGTCATGGCGACGTAGTTCGCGGTAGTGGCACGGGTATTATTCTTCGTACAGGTTATGCAAGCCATGGCGATGTAGTTCGCGGCAGTGGCACGGATATTTTTCGATTTCTTGATGAGATTAATTACCCCCCCCCCCCATGGTTTTTGTGTTTAAGACTTACATACTTCACGAGAAGAGGAGAGGAGTCATGATCGGTGAGAATATTGAGAATGTGGTATTTATTTATTTATTTTTAATTGATTTATTTGTTTTTCTTGTCAGTGCCCCGGAAGAAGTTCTCGTTGTGTTGTTTTTTTTTTATTTTATTTTATTTTTTTTCGAATTTCTTTATTTGAACGGTCGAAATGGCTCCGGACAGCAGCTGACCCTAAAACATCGACCCGATGGTGAGGTGATCCACTTGATAATCCCATCCTCTGCTCTTGGTGCAACTGTGCTGGAAATGTCTTTTATTTTTATATCCGTTCGTCTTTGTTCGTCCAAATATACCGCATGGGTCGAATTTTAATTATTTCATTAATTTACATCGACGTCCGCAATAAATTGAGGATCAATATTCAAGAGTGACAAGTGGCCGTCGTGATTGGGTTATCCACTAACTAGTGCTGGTTGTGGTAGTTATTGACCACGTAGTCTTGATATAGCGTTTAGTTGCTCTCAGGTGAATGCTTCAAGGTGAGAATCGATCCTGGACATGCAGGTTGCTGGACAGATCCTGGACATGCAGGTTGCTGGACAGATCCTGGGCATGTAGGTTGCTGGACAGATCCTGGACAGGTATGTTTCTGGACAGATCCTGGATATGTAGGTTGCTGGACAGATCCTGGACAGGTATGTTTCTGGACAGATCCTGGATATGTAGGTTGCTGGACAGATCCTGGGCATGTAGGTTGCTGGACAGATCCTGGACATGTAGGTTGCTTTACAGATCCTGGACATGTAGGTTGCTGGACAGATCCTGGACATGTAGGTTGCTGGACAGATCCTGGACATGTAGGTTGCTGGACAGATCCTGGACATGTAGGTTGCTGGACAGATCCTGGACATGTAGGTTGCTGGACAGATCCTGGATAGGTAGATCGCTGGACAGATCCTGGATAGGTAGATTGCTGGACAGATCCTGGACAGGTAGATTGCTGGACAGATCCTGGACAGGTAGATTGCTGGACAGATCCTGGACAGGTAGATTGCTGGACAGATCCTGGACGTAGACATATGTGTATCCATAGTTATATTGGCGCATGTACCGTCAAGAGCAAAATAAACATCTTGAGATTACAGCATTCAATGAGTTTTCTTTATGAAGACATCAGCAATCCACTGAAGGCTCAACACTGACTCCACTCTGACAACAATGGTGGTCGTCTCGTGCCCAGCAGCCAGCTGCACCTACCAGACCAGTGACAAGGAAGCGTAAGTAGTAGCAGCCCTACTGAACATCCACACACTGTCTCACGCCCAGGCCACTGCCCCAGCAAAACTGAAGCTAGACCGCCCCCACATCGACATTGGGGTGGAGCAGGAAACATGGAACAATTTTGTCAGACGCTGGGAGGCATTCCGCACTGGATCGCACATCAGTGTGGAATCCGCCCCGACACGATTATTCCAATGCGCCAGCGAGGCCCAAGGCGACCTCATTCTCAAATCAGACCCGAACATCCAGTCTCGCTTGATGCAGGAGGTCCTTACAGTAATGCAGTCGTTTGCGGTCATCCCTGTCGCCAACGGTGTCATCAGAGCAGAACTCGTGCAGCTCCAACAAGCACCCGATGAACAGTTCCGAACATTTACTGCTCGAGTCAAGGGTAAAGCAGAAACTTGCGGATTCTCTACCTCAGCCCCGTGTCAGTGCGGTCGAACCGTCATGGCCAACGACACCCAAGAGACAGTTTGTGACGTGCTACTGGCCGGCATCGTGGACATTGACGTTAGAAGAGAAGCCTTATGCACGGAAGACATTCAGACTATGTCCGTAAATGATGTTATCGCATTTGTTGAGGGGCGTGAAATGGCACGCAATGCCACACCACTATCCTCGCTATCTGCTCTGTCTTCGATTAAACACAACAGGACAGCACTCCATCCGCAAACCTCTACCCACAAAGCGGATACACACCAATATCCAAATAAAACTGTCACACCTTCATCTGCTGAGAGAACCAAAACTGCCCCTTGTCCAGATTGTGGGAGACGCTTCCAACTTTATAGGAAAGGGCCAACGGCGGCTGGAATACCAAACCCCACAAACAGTCTCTCGGTCTCTCTGTCTCTCTCCAAACCAAAGACTTTAATAATGGTACGTGATGCTTCCTTACTTGACACTCAAAACTTAGAGGATAGTGTGCTAAAAAACACGATTGGCTGGGCATCTCCTGGGGTGTGGGGGGGGGGGACGGGAGAGGATGGTGGGTTATTCCTCATTTTTATGCTCGGCACATCAGCCTCTCCCTCCTTGCGTTGGCAGTTAGCACACTTCAATCACCATCCTGTTAGCTTCCTCCATGGTTTACTTCCTCCATGGTTTACTCCATGCTTCCATGTTAGCTTTACTCCATGTTAGCTTCCTCCATGGTTTACTCTTTAATCTCTCCACTAACTGTGGAGAGAATAGCAACAACCAAGTGTTCCCCAATAATTTGCTTTACTTCCTGCAGGTCACTGCCTGATGTTGTCAAGTGTTGTATAGCACTTTTTTCCTTTGATGAAACAAAACTTTTGATGCAACATTCCTGGTATTGGCTTGGTGGTTTGGGTAGCTGGCTTGGCATCTTAGGGTCCTGAGTTTTAGCCCCGTTGGCTGCTGAATTAACACCAGGTGGGGTTTGACTCAGCCTGTCATCCTTGTGAGGTCGGCGAAATGAGTACCAGTGTACTGGTATAGGGGCACAGCATCAGTGGCATAGTCGCGCCTCAACAAAATGATAGCTACCCAGCAGCCAAGCTGCCATTCGCAAGAAGAAGAAGAAAATGATGTAAGGTCATACAAAGTCTTTCCTTGGTGTACCTGAAGTCTTATCCACCTCCAAGGCCTTCATCCACAGTTTGATAGAGTACTGTTCTCCTCTCTGGGCTGGCTCCCCTGCCTCACACCTTGCTCAGCTTGATGTAGTGGAAACCAAGGCCTTCACGATTATTGGAATCTCCTGTGATGAAGCTCAGTCTATGGGTCTATCATCATGTCATCGCAGACAGGTCGGTGGTGTCTCTGTCTTCTATCGCCTCCTTTCTGCTTTACATTATTTGTCCCCAGCCCCTCTCCTCCCCATGTTTCTGCAGGCCACACGTGGTCCATCATCCACTCCCTTCTGGTTAAGCTACCTAAATCCAGGATCACTGCTCACCTCCACTCATTTGTTCCTTATTTTTTTCCCTGCTGTGGAACCAATGTCTACTTTCTTCAATGTAATTCTTCCCTCCAGGTTTTCAAGACAGCAGTTCACCTCCATCTTAGATTGTCCCCTATCCAAAACCATGATCTTGACTACCCCTGTTAACTCTACCCTCACACCACCCCATTCCTTCCTCCTTCCAAATTTCCAATTTTCCCTCCTTCAAGTTTGCTTCTGTATCCACCTTGTCCACCCCATCCATCCTTTCCTGCCCCACATTCTTCCCCACATCCATTGTTCATCCAAGTCTGCCTCTATCTTGGCCTTCAACTCTGCTGTTGGTGTTTCCCCTTCTCTTTCAACTGGTCCTTTTGTCCTGTTGTGTCCTGATCCATTCAGTGTACCATGTCCACAAAAAATATACATTGTTCTTTTTAAACTCTACTTTAATTTTTGGGATGTTCTTTTGAAACTTCATAAAACCATGAGATTGATAAAGAAAGAAATACTACCTTGCAAATGTATTAAATCTGCCCTTGTTAATTATTTCACAGTGCCACGATGCCGGGTAAATTGAAGGTAAAGATTGTGGCAGGGCGCCACCTGCCGGTCATGGATCGTGCCAGTGACCTCACTGATGCATTTGTGGAGGTGGGTGTAAAGGATGTTGCTGTGAGTGGGGAACAATCTGTGTGATATGTGCATGTTTTAATGCAGTACTTCTGTTGTGGATTATCTTTTGGTAATCGTAAAAACCAGACTGTCATCATGGTTAAAGCATCTGCTCTGGTTCTAGGAGTTTGGTGGTTCAAACCCCATCTGAGTTCTACCAGACTTTAAAAATGATAGTGCTGCTTCCTTGCTTGATGCTTAGCACTGTAGCAGACAGCATGGACAAACAATGCTGGTGTTAAGGAAATGGCAAACCACCCAATATACCCCTTGTCAAGAAACTGCTCCAGCAGCACCAATGCACTGCAGAGAGTATGGTACATCAAATCAAATAAAACAAAGTCAGCTTACTTGGTTGAAATCTTGATGATTGCATGATTCTGAGCTGATCATCTAGTTTTGTGCATATGTTCTCTTACTGTTTATTTTTGTCATGCTTTGAATTTGATCAAGTGAATCTGTTCATGCAACTGAATTATGCGTCTCGTGGACTTTGGCTAAACCTCGCCCCCTCCAGATCTTTCTTCCAAATCCTCTCCTCTGCTCTGCTACCTTCTTAAATTGTATTTTAAGGTTTGGTGCATGTTTTTCACAATTATATGCCATTTGAAACTTCAAACCTGCACATTTATTTGCAGAAAAAATATCCGGTTGTCCTTCTGTGGTTTACCAACCTTTACGGTATCAGCACACTTGAGCGGATATCCCAAGTTCTTCCCTGATCTTAATTGACAGCAAGACGACTTCTCTCCTCCCATGTTTAACTATCACTGGTGATTGTACACATGTGTTGTTACTGTGATGTTTGTGAGTGTATGTCAACAAACTGTAGATGCGCTGTCAGTGTTTGCTAATTCCTCACCCTACAATCCCTTCATACCATGAAAAATTTCATAAACTAAAAAACACCCTGTGCTTGCTCCAATGTTCTCTTCTCCCACCCCATCCCCCACTTCCAGTTGAAGTCAATAATTGAACTAATTCTAATTTAATTAATTAATTTAATTAACTAATTTAATTAATACGATGTTGAGAAAGCGTCGCTTCGTATTGGGGAAATAGGGGTTCAGGTGAAGTCCAAAATTTACATTGAAGTGAATGGGGGAAAGGGAAAAGCTTTTTGACTGCTACCCAAATTCCCCATAATTTCCAATTTTTTCTCCCTTCCCCAACTAAACCATTGACAAATATTAAATCTTCAATGGACCAACTACTTGGAGAAGGGAGTGGGGGGAAGGGAGGAGGAGGGGATAGTCTCACCTTATTCACATATATATACTAAAACAGCGCACCAATGAATATTTGTTTATGCAATTCATCCCCATCGAGTATACAATTTCTTGGTTTCAGTATCTTTTTGAGCAGTTAGAAATTGACAAACCTCTCTGAATGCCCTTGTCTGATCATATCATTTTGAGAATGTAGTGGTTTAAATTATCAAAGTTTTCTTTACATCCTCCAACTTAT
>NC_140961.1:110493022-110530522 GCF_056783735.1 Eptatretus burgeri | reverse complement strand
AAATTCATTTTTCTATACTCTTCTTTCTTAAAGGTTAAACAGTTGTAATCATGTCAGTTTGTTGTTTCTTGAATTACATTTTTCTTTAACTTTTTATCACATGTTTCAATATTATGATCAGTATATTTATAAGCATAAGCCTTTGCTCTCAAACCCACAAATTCACTCGTTATCTTTCCACCCAATTCATCTTTAAGCTTTTATTTCCAATGACCTTTTTTTTTCTTTGTAGAGAATAATTTCCTTTCTGATTTATAATTGCTTGTGTCATAAATATCAACATCCTGAGACATATCCTTGTAAATATATTCAGTCTTTATTTTCAAAATATAACTATCTGTATCCCCATAAAGCAGATTAATATTATTCACATATTTATTATTTCAGTTGTTGTAAAATTGTCATGTATTTGCAACTTTGACAAGTCACGAATTGTTATTCCGATATAAATAGGTTTATCCATTTCAATACCCTCTTTAATCATACGAATAGCGCAAAAGTTCTCTGAAAACACCTCCACTTTGAAAACTTGGTTTATTTATTAATTTGTATGATTGCTTCCAAGATGTTGCAAGTCTTATGTTTTGTCTGTTCCTAACATTTTCCATACTCTTTCCAAATACAGCATTATTCATTAATTTATAGAAATCCTTCTCAAAATAATTTGTGAAAGTGTTCTCTTTTCTGTGAGAGAGGTTGTCTCAAAAATCAATATACTTTTTTAACCAATGACTGCGTTTAATTTCCAAAATTCTATGAATTTTCTTTTCTCTTAACCAAGCAGATAAATATTGTCATAAATTCCTTTGATGTAAAACATAATTTTCTTTATCATATAATGTCATTTGTAATTTTTCTGTTGGCTTGCCATTTGTAAGAAATAATTGTTGATGACCATTAAACCATCCTTCTTTGGACTTTATCAGTTGCATATATATGATAGATCTTTATGTTTGTTATGGAGTTCTTCTGGATATTTCAAATCAACCTCAAAATAATATCTAACTTTAGCTTTATCTAATTATTCTTGAGAAGATATAACAATGTTTTTGAAACTTTTTCATAATTCTTTTCTTTTACCCATTTAAGTTTTCGATTTGGTGAAGCTTGAGACATAGCCCATCCATATAAGTTATTAGCATCATTGTACATCAAGTAAGAACTATCTTTTCTAACATCATAGTAAGGAAGATATTTGTTGTTTAATTTAATATATATCTATGAACAGACTTGTGATATTCCACTTCTTTTAGCCTCCACTATCATCAAAAGCATATCTGCATCACCAATTATTTCCAATCGTTATTTTGTCATTTTTAGCATCACACTCCAAGCTAATCCTGGGGCTGTATAATAGTGAGTGGGCTCTAATCTATAGGAATTTTTATTCTGACATACTGTTCTTAAAGTCTCAAATAAATCGGCCAATAAAAGAACATCAGAGTGTTGTTGTTCTTTCGGCTGCTCCCGTTAGGGGTCGCCATCGCGGATCATCCGTTATGATCCACATACTGATTTGGCACAGGTTTTACGCCGGATGCCCTTCCTGACGCAACCCTGGTCGCCTCTTACGACACAGGGAATAAGGATTGGGTTTCGCCATGATTCCGGTCTGCCCTCCACCCTCTCATAGCACGGCCCAGCGCAGAGCACCCGTCCTCAAACGATCCTCCATCCCAAGCCTCCGAGAAGCCGTATTACAAGCGCACGCCACTACGACGGTTAAAGGGACATCAGAGTAAAGATACAAATGGTGATATTCTCCAAGGTTCTTCATATTAAACGTCTTCCAAACATTTTATGCTTGAGTATAATCTTTTTTTCAGTTGTATGACTTTTATTTAATTCATGATAGAAACTTTATTTTGAGGGAAGTTGTGTTTCTTTAAACCTCTCAAATCTGTTCATATAATCATAAGGATACAATTCCCTTTTGTGATAGGAGTTCAATCTCTGTGTGATTTGAGAAATGTGATTTAAGATTTGGAAAGTTTTTAATATTTGATACCAAGTTGGATAACGGACTTGACATAAACTTCAATGTGTCAAGAAATCTGATATGAGTTATGGGAGATGTCGGGATTGTTTTTGTGAATGAGATGTAATTCTGGTTAGTGTTTGGAATAGCTGATATGTCTCCACTGATTCTGCTCAATTCATTTATAAAAAAAAGATGTTTGTCATAGTGAGCGTTGTTGTAAAGAAAGACTAATGAAAGAGGGAAGTTTAAAATTATGATTACAATTCTGATGAGCTGGACCTCTACATTTATATGTGACATGACAATGGTCTATTACCTTTGGACCTTCATAATTTCCTCCTCACAAATATGACAGACAGCCTGTGTTTGCCTAAATTTCCTTTTCTCTTCTTTTGTTGAGGACATTGGTTTATACGTTTTTTTTTCCCCCATTATGTTCGTTAATCGAACACAGTCTTTTTTTCCAGTCGTTTCACAAACTCCTGGAAGGCACCTTCTCCTCTATAAAGTTCTAACTTGTATTCATCACCAACAGATGATTTGATTTCATAACAGAAACCACAAGGAGTATGTTTTTGATATCCAGATATGATTGATCTGGATTTGGAGAAGCAGTATTCATCTTTTCAAGGATACTTTCAAAATCAGCATATATCACAAGTGGATGTTTTATAGATTCGGTAAAATCTTTGAATGATATGTTTGAACCGACTTTTCACATATTAATTACAGTTGAATCATGATTACTACAATATTTAGAATGTTGATTTAATCATTCTTTCGTATGAAAGAAGTTGAAACATTGCTTGCAGGGATATGTTTTGCATTTTTACTGACTACTTGTGACATGATTAATCTTGATAAATTTTATAGTTCTTTGAAATTTTTAATAACAGCTTTGTTTCCATCCATTAATCCATATACATTAGCTGTTTGTTCATTTTCTCAAATTTAGGAATATCTATCAATGACATTGGAAACTTTAAGTCTCTAACATTTAAAGTATTGTCATATTTACCTCAGCCACCGAAGGTAAAGCAGGTTATGTTTTTACCCCCTCTCTCTTTGTTTATGTATTTGTGTGCAGGATATCTCAAAAGTTGTGGACCGATCCGGATGAAATTTGGTGGGCAGGTTGGGTGTGTGACAAGGACGAATTGATTAGATTTTGGTGAACATTCGGATCTGGGTCCAACTACAAGAATTTTAAAAGTAATTCTTCACCATTGAGAGATTGGGCGAAACAAATATAGCACCATATTTCAAAAATATATTGGGCTGATATGTTCTTATGAATCAGGCATTATTTGGCAGAGGTATGCGCTCTACCAACTGCCCTTGTAGTTCTTCAAATGAGATACTCTTTCTGTATTCAATTGTGGAGGATGTAGGTGAGCAAGAACAGACTGTTATCTGTTATAATATTTTCAATAGAGTATCCAAAAAGCATTTATTATCATTGTTTTGAATATTAGCAACTGCCTTTTAAAGCATTATCTCTTTTGCTGAGTTAATGTAAGAAGAAGCATCAAAACTGTCTGAATTCAAGATATGTATATCGAAAAAGATATTTTTTTAGAATAACGAATCCACTACCTTCCACACTATTATCAACATCCAGTTCTTGTCTTTGGTGTTCATCATAAACATTACAAATTAAGAAATCTTGGAATGATGTGATAAAGTGAGGGTTTATTCTCATATCGGGAGTTTCTTCATAACCTTCTCTTGTCATATTCAATTTTACTCCAATATAAAACTTAAAAGTATTGATTTCACGCAATGTGTTTTTAATTAGAATTCCATTACTTGGTTTAACCAATATCAATTGCCTCAATGATTGATGTTGATGTTGATTCTTTAAAGCGAAACAATCTTATTTTAATGTGTCTTTTAAATGCTTCATCAATATTTTCAATAGAGCATCCAAGTATCTTATCTTCATTCGTCTTGTGTTATTGTGATTGAAGTTGTTTTTATAACTCTCTTTTAAGACATCCTTTGAGCAGACATCACAATGTTTTGTTTCTCGTTCAAGTGGAGGTATTTGTTGGAATAGATTTAATGGGTGTTTGTAGGTTTGAAGGTGCTTGTTATAATATTTATATTCATAATGACAAACATTGCAATATGTTGTCTAACCATATTTTATAAAGTATAACTTTACTTAAAATAAAATTTTCTTGATGAAAATCTGGTAATTTATAGATACTTTTCCACTTAAAATAACATTTTCTTGATGAAAATCTTTTGCTAATTTATAGATACTTTTCCACTGAAAATAAAATTTTCTTGATAAAAATCTTGTGGTAATTTAGAGATACTTTTCCACTGAAAATAAAATTTTCTTGATAAAAATCTTGTGGTAATTTATAGATACTTTTCCACTTAAAATAAAATTTTCTTAATGAAAATATTGTGGTAATTTATAGATACTTTTCCACTTAAAATGAAATTCTGTTGCTGCTAAAAGTACAAACAATGCGAAGGAGAAACATACATATATATATATATATATATATATATATATATATATATATATATATATATATATATATATATATATATATATATATATATATATATATATATATATATATATATATATATACATATATATATATATATATATATGCTTTAAGTAAGCTTAGTTCAGGTGTTAGTTTTCTTCCAAATGACCCATCACAATTAGTTAATAGATTGCTATTGCTGTTAGGGAGGAAACAAGAAGGCAGGAAACAATAATTGTTTTAATGAGGTATCAGCCATTTCAGACTGGTGAATGAATATGAAAATAACTAATAAATATAAATACAAAGATATTTTATCCCATGATAAATTAGTTTAATTCTCTCTCACGGTGAAAATGAAAAAAATATCATCCATTGTAGATGCTAATGAGAATTCTTTTTTTTTATTGTTGAAAGATAATAAAGAAATATATATATATATATATATATATATATATATATATATATATATATATATATATATATATATATATATATTTATAGTCAGGGCTGTTATGGCATAAAAGGGGCCGTTTGGTTCACATTCTTCCAAAAGCACCAATTTTGGCCCAGATGTCGCCCATACCATACTTTTTCGATTTTTGACGGGCGCCAAGATTGGTGCCCCCCGGGGCCGCCATATTGGCTAAATCCAATATGGCCGCCACTCGGGTTCGAGGTAAATCTAGTTAAAAATCCAAAAGGGCTAGAATCATGAATAATACCATGTTTTAGGGGTTTTCGGGGTATGGGAATCTGATACTGGTCTTATTTCAATGATTTGAGGTCAAGGTCACCCCTCAAGGTCACCCTAAAGGTCATTATGGGGTCAAACCCGGTGTTTCTGGTGCGTCATCACAGATCCAAAAAAATATTAAAACTTCAAAATATTTACCGATTAAATACTAGTATTTGGGTAGAAAAGTCAAATATGCCATTTGTTTCTGTTATTTTACGAGCTCCTGTGAACTCATATATTATGAGAAATAGTAGATGACACCAGTTAATGGTAAAATAGACCACCCACTTAATAAACCACCTTAACTCAACTTTTACTGTGAAAGTGCCTATATATATATATATATATATATATATATATATATATATATATATATATATATATATATATATATATATATATATATATATATATATATATATATAATATTTGCTCCTGCACTTCTCTGGTTATAAAAAATAAACATTCACTTCCTTGCAGTAGCAGCCATGTGCAGCCTACAATTTAAATTTCTTGTTAGCTTTTGAAATATAGCTACCAGGTATTGATTGATTGTTTTGTTGTTTTTATCTGCCGACTGTACGTCAATTTAGTAGCTGTATGTCACACAAGTTGTGATCTTCTCCACAGGATGTGTGTATTTCACATGACATCCTAAATGCTAACCAATTTTCCTATTTTGTTCGGTGATGTCGCATGCAGTTAATTAAAGTTTCTGGTATTAGACAATGACGTAGCTCAGTGGAGGTAGATCATTCTAAATTGAGTTTATTTTTAAAACTGTTTACAAATTTTTAGTTGTATGTCATATCCTTTTTGGTTTATTTTTACGTTGAATATTTTTCAGATAATACCAAGTCTGTGATCATCAACATTTCCAGCAGCGGCAATGGTGCCTGATGTCATTCGGAGCTGATGTCTCCCCTATCTCACGAGACACCCTCGATGAAAGTTCATCGCGCTGATGAGTCTAAATAATATTATAATGGACTAGTAATACATGAGTGTCAAGCTATGTCTTCTACCAAAATTATGAACTGGGGACTCTGTTGTCTTTGTCAATCGGACAAAACTGAACAAGCCTTGCAAACCCCTAAGGAGGAGGGACTTGTATCACTTGAGAGAAATCTCAAAGACTTCAAAGCTCTCAATGTCAATAATCTTCCTTCTGGTATCAATGTCACGATTAGTCAGTTGAATGATGGCTCAGGTATTGCAGCAACTCTTAAATCGCATAAGGCTTGCTCTCAAAAAATGTGCAGGAGTTATTGTAGTAGTTCTCGAGTCAAACGGGAGAGAGAGAAGCTGGCCCTCAGAATAGTCAAAAAAAACTCAGGTCATCTGGGGAATTTCAGCCTCGGGCCAATATCATGTGTTGTATAATCTGTGAGGGGGTGGGCCAGGCCACACTCCACAAGGTAGTAACTGATGTCGTAGATGCCAACCGAAAGAGTTGGGCAAAGACCAACAAAAACTTTAATTTACTTGGCAGACTGGTTGCTGTAGCGTCTGATGCCTATTATCACCATCAGTGTTATGTACATTTGCGAGACTCTGCTCACGCTGCCGAGCAACGCGATTTGGTGGGTCCCGCACCTCCGCCGTTCGATCCCATCATCTGTGCTCAAATTATAACCCTTATCGAACATTCGGACACCACCTTATTCAAGCTCTCAGAGCCACGCGAGATGTATCAAAAGGTTATGAGTGAGCAAGGTCACCCATGCAGAGATAAAAAAGAGCCACACTCAACTCGATTCAAGGATCACCTTCTCAACTTCCTACCTGAATGGGATGAGTTTTCCAAGGGGAATGAAGGCAGGAAGGATATTTACATATCTCACAAACTGAAGGTGGCTGATGAGCTTGCCAAGACATATGGGTCACAAATTGGTCAAGAGGACGCACTTATGTTCATGCGGGCTGCCGTGATGATGCACAGGTTTTGTCTACAGAATCAAGAACCTTTCGATGGCTCCTTCCCCCCTAACTGCCTCACGGCTCCAGTAAATGAGGACATGAGGAGTTTCTTCAACACAGTGCTCCGGGGCCCATCGGCTCTTCGTGGACGCGAGAAGATCGGTGGTGACTCCAATCATGACCCTGACATGCAATATTGCCTCAAATCATTAAAATAAGGTCAGATTCGTGTTCCTGAACCCCGGAAACTGATAAAATGATGTGCTGTTTGTATATATTGACATAAAACAACTAAAATTACGTATATTGACCCCAAAATGACCTTTAGGGTGACCTTGAAGAGTGACCTTGACCTCAAATCATTGGAATTGGATCAGAATCAGATCGCCAGACCCTGAAAACCCCTAAAAAGTGGTATTATTCATGATTCTAGCCCTTTTGGATCGTTATCTAGATTGACCTCGAACCCGAGTGGTGGCCATATTGGATTTGGCCAATATGGCGGCCCTGGGGGCGCCCATTTTGGCGCCCGTCAAAAATCGAAAAAGTATGGTATGGGCGACATCTGGGCCAAAATTGGTGCTTTTGGAAGAATGTGAACCAAAAAATCCCTTACAGCCCTGACTAATATAGATAATTTATATTTCTATATCGATAATGGTAGAATTACTACCACTGAATGTTGGAAGAAATTTGTTTTGTATTATCTTCTTTTAAATATTATTTAACAAGTGTGGTGTTTCAGAGAATAAAAAAAAAGAGACAAAATAATTATATTCAGACATTTTTTTTAACTTATAAATGAGAAGCACAATCCTTACTTTTAATTTTACGATGAGTGATTACACTGTTTCATTCCCATACCCACGACAACTTGACCCCACAAAATATGAAGTTGTCTATGGAAACTTACAGTACCTTGTTTAATATTGTTGCGGGCCGGGTATCGGTGACGAGCACGACCACTAGATGGAGCTGCAGAGTCGACCACCAAACACCCGGAATTTATAGGTTGTCACCCCGGACAACTCTGTAGCCGACGGGCCCCTTATCGGACCGAAGATCGCCAATAGGTCGACCACGTGGGGTAGGGTCGATTGCCAATTTCAATTTACCAAAATACCCACGTCGTCCAAACTACTGGGGAAATTCACCCTCAACAGCCCTCGCACGAGTCAAGCCATGAGCATGCCCGACCCGCGCGCAACCCGAGCGGACGGTTGCCGAAGTTCCGTCGGTCTGAATGTACATTTATAGCGGCAACAGCCTTTATAATTCACTAACACGTGTCACGCTAAGCCAATGGAAGAAACACAGCAGCGAACTGATACATTTAACAAATGTATTTATTTATAATGGGGGAAAGGGGAGCACGCAAGAAGGCAGAGTTAACCGAATATATAATGGGGCAGGGGAGCACGCAAGAAGGCAGATTTAACCGAATACTGAAGGAATAGCAATTGATGTACAAGCACTTATGCAGTTTTACTTAATAGACTGGCACCACACACACACACACACACACACACACACACACACACACACACACACACACACACACACACACACACACACACACACACACACCGGTGGCCACAGCCTTTATTGAGGCCTCCAGCTCAGTAGTGGGGCAGATAACAGCAATTTTTGAGAGGAACCGTGCAAAGGATGAAGCAAGCATCAAATTTGGCACATTTCTTCTCCAGAGGATTCCAATCAAATCTGCCTGATTGGCCATTTGAAAATCCAAATTTTGAAAGATTTGGAAAAAAAAAAACTTCAAAAATGTCAAGATCACGAATCAATGTTGGATGCTTGCTGAGATTGGTGAATGTTTCAGAAACATCATCGAAGACGTTCCAAGTCTGCCATGCAGTTTTCTTCCCTTTACCGCGGAAGGCAGACACGACGTCACATCCAGTGAACGCATGGAAGTATGGGATCCCTCAAGCTTTCTCTGCCCTATTGCAGAAACTACCGCATGGACTGGAATCCATCACTCCTGGCTCCTTGGTCAAAGGCAATCCACATGTTCTCAACACCTAGTTCCTGTAAGGATGGCAGTACAGATATTGCTATGACTAGTACGTCCGTGTCTTTAGCCTAAATGATAATGGACTTGCTACCATCCGTCGTTGCATCCCTGGCGTGTACAAATATTCGAGTGTCAGCTTCTTCATGACAACATGGAGACACAGCATCCAGTGACTTCTTTGTGTTGCTCATGGCATCTTCTCCTTTTGTGACAATGACTGTGCTTGTCGTATGTTCCTCACACATCTTTTCCGCAAGGAAGTGAAACAGCTCAGTCTTGTTGCTGTCATCGCGAAGAAAGCTTCTCCAGTTACTTGGGGTCTTACTGGTTCCTGTCACTCTTCTTCTGATTCCTTGCCACCTTTTCGACCTTGCCTCTTCTTGACTTCAGACTTGACTTCTTGTACACATCAAACACAACGTCCACCCTCTTGTACCTGGCACCATAGGATTCCAACTTTGGGATGATGTCTTCTTTAGCATCGTCATCATATATCTTTGAAGTGCGTGGAGGTAGGGCATTGATAAGTGCTGAGCCATCAATGATGACTGCATCTCCCCTTGGTTCTCTGTCTGGAATGTTCACTTGCACTTCAAGAATTTCAGCCAGCTGTGACTTCAAATCTATTTGAAGTTTTTAAATATTTTTTTCAATTTTTTCAAAATTTGGATTTGCAAGTGGCCAATCGGGCAGATTTGATCAGAAAGCCCTGCAGAACAGAAATGCCAAATTTGATGCTTGTATCATCATTTGCACGATTTTTCTACTATCCACTACAGTACAGAGGGAAAGGCGAGCTGAAGACCAGAGCCTGCCTCAGACCTGTCCGCCTCGTGTGGGTACGTTGAGCTGGCGGGGTGGTGGGACTCAGACCTTTCGCGTGTGAGGCGAACGCGACAACCACTCGTGTCAGGCGAACGCGATCTCCACTCGTGTCACCAGTTTCTCTCTCCTTGTTGACCGACAGAGACACCGCGCGCAACAGACTTACGGTTCTTGTCGAGGAAGGATCTCTCGTCGTCCTATCGCGCTGCACCCTTATTCACCCTGTCCAGGGGGACGCTTCCCTGCTCTCCCTCACTGGACGGGTTTGGCACCAGAATCGCTCATCGCCCTTTCATTGGCTAAAACGAGCGGCAAGTCCGTTGATTGGCCCGGGGGCATGGTGACGTCACGCGGACCCCTTTCCTCCTCTCGCGGGATTTGATTGGCTGAGCGGCGGCCACCCCACCCGTAGCACGCTGATTGGTCGAGGACTGCTGCGAGGCTCCTCCTTGAACTCTGCCCACCATGGCATCGTCCAGAGCGAGGTGAAGGTGAGGGTGATGCTGGCGTTGTAGTTTTGAGGGTTTAAAAATAAAAGAAAACCCTGACTATCAAAATAACTCACAGCACATGGACATTTATTCACCCATTAAACAAGGGATGGGGACCCTAAGTAAAAACACATACTTACCAATATAACTGTTCTATCGGACCTGTATGTTGAGTGCTCATGGCTTCCAGATTCGCAACAATATCACCTGTAGAGAAAAATGACGTTTTGTTAGAATCTGGGAAGCGGAAACAAAACGATAAGTTTCATTCGGAGCAAATGAGATTTCCCAAATATTTCCGAAATTGCTCGCCTTGAGATAGAACAAGGTGATGAACCAAAAAATATTTGTATAGCTATTCAAAAACATACTTCAAAATCAACTATTAAACTTAAAAATAATTACAAGTTTGATTTCACAATTGATAATTAATTTCGAGAGTTATTGGGTTTCTCAAGAAAGATTGAAACTAATGGACTTTTTACAATGATGTCATTCAAATATCCTCAGGAATAAATTCAGTATTAATTCACTGTGATTTGATTGATCGTGCTAAAATGATGGAATAAGAACAATAAAATATTTTAATTCAGCGCATACTCAACCCCAATTGGTTATACATTCAGTGTGGAACCGAAAAAAAATCTGGTTTATCTCCCAATGTCAGGAAAAAACCATATAGAGAGTCAATTTTAGGATAACCGATCAAGATAATCACATGATTTCCATCAATGGATTAATTATATTAATCAGAATTAATCAATGTGAAGTTTTACAATAAATAGATATGATGGTTATTGTGAGGAAACATGAGTTGGGAAAATATATAATAATTACAAAAGATGGGGATGGGATGTTCCTTTCACCATATTATAAAGATTAAGGAATTTGTCATTTTCCTGATGAAAGACCCATGACCTTCGACAGAGACCCAGCTTTCTGACACTGGATTGAACATTGCGCTCCAAAATGCCTTGGTAATCTCCTGATTTCATGATGTCAAGCACACATTCAAGGCACCCATTGCCAGAGGTAGCACAGCAACCCAGCCAGAGGTAGCAACCCCAAAATATCACTGAACCTCTTCTATGTGTGACTGTAGGGAAGGTGTTCTTTTATTTGAAGGCTTCATTTTGTTTTCTATAAACAGAGATGATGTGCTTTTCCAAAAAGCTTTAATTTGCTCTCATCTGTGCACAGGACATTCTCCCAGAACGATTTGGCTTGTTCAGGTGTGTTTTGGCAAACTCCAGTCAGCCTTTCTTTTGTCTCTCTCTCAGCAGTGGGGTCCTCCTGGGTCTCCTGCCATAAACCCCTTTTCATTGAGTTGGCGATGGATGATGCAAGTTGAAACTGTCGTATCTTGTGTCTGAAGGTCAGCTTGAATCTGTTTGGCAGTTGATCAAGGTGCTTTCTCCACCATTCGAACAATCCTTCGCTGCAATCTTTGATCAAGTTTTCTCTTGCAGCCAAGTCCAACGAGGTTGGCTACTGTGCTATGGACCTTAAACTTCCTGATAACATTACGTACGGTAGACACAGGAATGTCAAGGTCTCTGGAGATGGACTTTTAGCCTCGAGGTTGTCCATGTTTGGCTACAATCTTGCGTCTGATCTACTCAGACAATTCTCTGGTTTTCCTTCTTTTCTCCATGCTCACTGCGGTCAACACAGTGACATAAAACAGCAGATTGGTTCCTTTTCTCAAAACAAACTGGTTGAAAGTGATTTTTTATGTTGCAGGCACCTGCAACTCACCACCGGTGAGTTCAGTTCCAAAGTAAAGGAGAATTTCCTGCTTGAAATTAATTATTTCTCACAACTTCTAAAAGGTGCCAATCATATTTTACGGGCCATTTTAGGATATCTGTGTGGAATAAACGAAGATTTTGCAATTTTTTTCAGCCTTTTTTGTTTTGTTCCACGACAAACCAAAGAAATACATATGTGGATACCAAAATATTTTTTTTATTTCAACAATTTACTAGAAGAAATGGTGCATTATTTGAAAAAAGTGTAATGGTGCCAATATTTTTGGCCATGACAGTTGTATGCTATATGGGGAGATGGTTCAAGGGTGGTAAGGAATGAGGAAGGAGTTGAAGAAGAAAATGAGGCAAGGGAGAAGGAGAGTGAGAAAATGGAGGAGGAGGAGGAGGAGGAGGAGGAGGAGGAGGAGGAGAGGGAGAAGAGAGAGAAGGAAGCAAGGAGGCAAGGGAGGAGGAGGAGAGTGAGAAAAGGGAGGAGAGTGAGATAGATAGATATATATATATATATATATATATATATATATATATATATATATATATATATATATATATATATATATATTGGAGGTGTTACAGAAAATAAATCGATCTCAATGCACTGAGGATGAAAACAAAGAATTGACAAGTCAAGTGAAAAATATATGTCAAGAGTATAAGCATTAATTTCAGTGAGATTTAAACAAGAAAGTTGAAATATAGAAGAGGAAAAGGGAAAAGATTATATTATTGATGATGTTGGTGTTATTGACTTTGGTTAAAGTTTTGCATTTTTTTCCCCTTAAGTATATGGAGGAGAGAGTCAAGGCATTTCTAAGGATTCTTTATGTTTTAAAAATCAAGATTCAAATGTATGTGTTGGAAACTAAAAAGGTTTTCACACTCTTTTAGAATTTTTCTCAAAACTAAATACCATGACAATATTTTATTGTCTCAAATGTAAAAATATCATCAATACTAAACATGTATCAAATGTGAAAAGTAAAAATAATGGGGTTATACAAAAAGGGATATGTTCGGTGTGTGGCTCTAATATGAGTAAATTTATCTTCAAACAAAAACGTGGGGGAGATATACAAAAGATTTTATCGGGGAGTAAATTTACAACATCTAACGGGGTATTCTTTCTGTGGTCCGGGCACAAACTTGACTTTGATAAAAGATTAGATGAGACTAATAATCCTAAACCTTGGTCTAAACCTTTAAAATGGAGTTGATGAAGTGTGTATGAAGCACAATATTGATATGGAAGTAGCATGATGTTAGAAGAAAAAGACAAAGCTGAAAGAGAAATGTTGTATAATTTCTCTTTATTACAAAATCCAACATCAAGAGAAAAAGTTGATCGGTTCATCGTGAAGATGATGTGCTAAATAACTCCAATGATGTCATTAATATTGAAGAGTATTTACCTAATAAACTTTAGCTGATGAATTACATAAACCATTAATCACAAAGTTCAAAAGAAGGAAGGTTTATTCCAAAGAAGGAAGGCTTATGATTACATTTGGTCTGCTGACTTGATTTAAATCAATATTGATAAGGGATACAAGTATGCTTTAACCGTTATTGATTTGAGGAGTGGATATGCGTGGGTTGTTCCTTTGAAAAATAAAAGAGGTCATACTCTTATGTTAGCCTTCCAACAGATGTTTAATAAATGCAAATGGAAGCCAAATAAGTTATGGACTGATGAGGGAACAGAGTTCTACAATAAAACGTTTCTGAATTTTATTAAAGATAATTGGGTTACATTATACAGCACCGGGAATGAAGGAAAGGCGGTTGTTATCGAGCATTTTAAATGCACTTTCAGAGACTCCATAAAAAGTTCACTCAACTCTGTTCTCACAATGGGTATCTTTCATTCATGACATTGTAGATAATTACAATAATACAGTTCATTCCTCAACAAAATCAATACCATCGGAAACATTTACAAAATCAACATATGAAAAGGAGATTAATCTGAAAAATCCAAAGTTTAGGTTGGTGATGTCGTAAGAATGTATTGATGGAGATCACACTTTGAGAAAGGTTACAAAGAGGTGGACAAATGAACTTTTTAAAATTGTTGATGCAAAAATACAGTTTTTTGGACTTATAAATACTTTGATTTAAAGAAAAGAAATATTGGGTTCATTTTATTCACAACAATTACAAAAGATAAAACGAAGCAAATAATACCCTTGAAAGCAATAGGTGAGCACTTCACAATCCTCTACTTATACAGCTTTTTGGAGTACAGCAGGGGACATCTGCTGAGGTATTAAAAATAATAAATAAACAATATTGTATATAATGTGTGTGATGGGGGATGTTCTTAAATCTGTGAACCCCAAACACAGAATCCTCAACTGAATAGTTGGTCAAGGCTTATCTTTATCTTGCCAAAACGAAGTTTTTGCAATATATGTTAGTCAGCTTGTATGTTTTTTTTTTGTTTGTTTGTCTTTAATCACGTATAAAAAATTCTGCAGAGCACAGTTATCATTGGAAATTTTTGTAACTTTGCATATCAGAGTCGTATAGAGGTCCCTTTCAGCGCATAATATTTTGAAGGTCAAAGGTCAAGGTCACTGTCGCAAATCAGGGGAGTCGACGAAACCCTTATTTTTTGAGTAATTTTGATCGGATCGTCTTCAAACTTCATGGGAATATAGTTCATGGTCTGTCGCTCAGTTGATTAATTTTTGGTGGTGATTGGCCTTGACCTTCATGGTTAGCGCCTAAGGTCAAACATATTTGACCCCAAGGTCAAATTTTCAAGTTTTAGGAACCATATCGTGTAGTACCTCAAATTGAACACCTCGATGAGTGCTTTCTAGATATGTCAAGCTTGAGACATTATGACGTCATTTGGTGACGTTATGAGGCAAACGCATATTTTTCATGGTTACTCTGTAGAACGATTCTCATCGGAATCTCTCGAAGGCAGATATTCCTCAAGGAGTCGCTCCTGGTGGATAGCAGCTCTGTTCCCCTCAGTGTGACCTTAAAGAAGTCACACGTGGTCACCTTTTGGCAAGATACGGGTCACCCTGCGGGTGACATTGGTTTATTTGTTTGTTGGTCTGTGTAATGGGGGACATTCTTAGATCTGTGAGCCCCAGACACAGAATCCTCAACTGAATAGTCAATCAAGGCTTAACTTTTGTTTGTTGGTGTGTGTGTGAGGGAGTAATAATATAACAGGGAGCATAATCAACCGAAACGCTGACATAAATCCAAAACCCTAACCCTCGCATTCAAAAACTCATCCCCAACTCGTCCTTAACTCATCCCTAACCCTCACATTCAAAATCCTAACCCAACCCCAACCCGTACCCTAACCCAACCCTAACCCAACATTTCTTTGTTGTTTTTTTTTAAATACGTATTTCAATAATATATTTTTAATAAGTTTTTTTTCCCCTCTTCTTCCAATTCTGTCTTTCAAGGCTTTCAAGTTTGAAGAAGTAGGAATGGGGAGGAAAAATTATCCAGCACTTTCTTTCCAGAACTGTCTTGATATTGCTGAAAAATAAATATATTACTTTGGAAATATTGAATTAAATAATATATAATTTAATTTTTTCTCATCAACTGAGCTTGCTGACTTGAATCTTGAATTTGGGCTGAAGCCTGTACACTGAACTTGAATCAACTGACCCCACATCAAGCACGATCCAACAAAGAACCACATCGATAGGTTTAGAACCCCGAGAGTTTTGGTAGAAACCACATTTCAAGTTCCCAAAATAAAACCAACTTTCAAAGTCTCCAAGGTATATCCACATTCCTGTTGTCTGCAAGATAGGTATCACACTGTGAATTATCAAACAAAAACCCACATTCCAATTGTTCAAAATAAAAACAGTTTTTCAAGTCTCCAAAGAATAGTCCGGGAGCCAACCTGTGTACGAGGCTGTTTTAGGGTTGGACCTTACAGCCTCTGCTATAAAATTTTACACCCCCAGGATGTTTAGATATATGTTTGCAGTTCATGAAAACCAATGTTGGCAATTCATAAGCTCTTGCGAAAAATTTTGGCGGCCGTTTTTGTTTGAGGAAGATTTGAAAAATTTGATAAAACAGCAATTGTCAATAAAATTTCTAAAAAAATTAAAAAATCACATTCATGAAAAATAAATGTGAACTAAATGTAAGAATTCAATCAGTGCATTGTAAAATGACAAAAAAAATTGCCTTTGTGAAAGTAAACCTCGTAAAAGTACATAATTTTGTGAAAAATGCCTTAAAAATAACGTTTTTTGAAGATGGCCTTTAGAACTTTTCTTATCATAGGCAGATGCTGCATTAGAATACTAATTTCTCTTAATGTGATATGAACATGGTATCCATGGCTAATTAAAACAGCAAATTTGATTGAGTTCTATCAATTTTTAAAGAGAAAATTAACATTTTTGTCAACCAAAGTTACCCCTACCCCCAAAATCCTCTTACTCTATTGAACACAGTTCGGTTAAGGTTTGCTGGATCCAGGTTGGGTACTTCACAGTTCACTCTTCCAAAGGAAAATTCAATGGTGTTTGGAGTGACATGGCCCTGGAGCAGACATACAACAATGAAGGGAAGACATCTCTGTTCAAACGCATATCTCAGGCACCAGCTGCTCGAGATAAATATGTGAAAATAGCACCATTTCTCACAGCTGTATCAGAGAACATAAAGTCTATGGCTAATCTAGGCCAACAGGAATCTACTCATCATGGAGAAACACAGAAGCAGGCAACAGAAGAACATATGCATGTTGAGGAGATCAAGAAAGTGATATGCCAGCAGATGATAAACCCATTCCAGTGTAACAACCAAGTGGTTCTGCTCAATAGAGCAACTAGTGAGAAGGCTGCTTCAAAAGACTTGGTCCATGCTCAAGCTAAGGGCATGGAAGCCATTATGAAAGCAGAAGAGGTGGTCTCTATTAAGATTGAACCACTGAAGCTGGTAACTTTCTCCTCACAGAAGAAATCAAAACCATCAAGGAAACAGAGTTTAATCAGGATCTATCAAGATGAGACTGCAACTACACGTGTGCTGTGTTTCTATCGAGATGCCGACCCAGTCACAAGACAGATTGCATTTTCCCATGAGTGGACAGACTATCCATCATCCCTGTTTGAGGTTGATCCACGCTTAGCACAGGGGGTTGTAATGCGCAAAGGCAACGAGTCTGATTTCGTGGCAGTGCTAATTGCTGAAGCTGAGCAGGATGTTGTTTTACAGCTGCCATCATTACCACAGAGTGACCTATACACAGTTTATCTGGTAGACACAATGGCATTTGTAAATAAATACCAAAAAATGGGTGCGAAAACATTTGGTGAACTTCCCCAGCTGTATCTTCGCAAGCAGGTGTATCCTGCAGTTGAAACCTGAAATGTGCAACTGTGTCAACATCATTGGTGATCAGTATGATTTTGATGATAGCCATACTTTGAAGGGTGATGAGCAGCAGAGGAGAAACCAGACAGACCAGGCAAGACAATTCTCACCATCCAAGAGTCTAGAAATTCCGGACTGGAATTTATTCATGAAGAATCCAAGAAATAAAGGAAATCTTCAGAACTTCATTGGCACTTCCCTTTGTGAGAGTCCTGAAGCTATTCCGGATGGAGTGACCATCATTCTTGGTAGTATGATGGAAAACAAAGGTCACACTCTTTCCATCACATCAGCATCAAGTTCAGTTCTGGACTTACCTTGTGAAGAACATGAAGAGGCAGACACAAGGATTATTGCTCATCTTGCGTATTGTGTGGAATATCTTGATCACCATCGAGCTGTTGTGCATGCAACAGATACAGACATAATTATGCTGTGTATATATCACTTCTGCTGCTTGAACACATTGCAAGAACTCTGGATACAACGGCAGAATCAATACCTACCTATTCATGAGCTGGTAGAAGTGTTGAGCAAGAAGTACCAGAAAATCCTCTTGATGTCGCAGCTACAGTTCTGTGCACATATGTGTTGTGTGGATGTGACACAGTGAGCTACCCATTCAGAAGGGGAAAAGAAGAGGTCAGGTCAGGTATGGGAGCATGTGCCAGAACAGCGCGTCGCTGCGTCCACTTTCCGCCGGTACTCCAGGGGCCTCCGTCTGGCCATCCCCCAGGCAGATGCCAGGCCCATCCCCATCTCCTTGAGATGATGGTCAACCTGCTGCAACCATGAGGCACGTGGTCGGCCCACTGGCCTCCCACTCATGAGACTCCCTCGCTGAGAGAATCTGGTGAGCAGGATCAGCGTCAGGAAAACGAGCCACATGTCCATACAGCCGCAGCTGACGCTCACGGACTATGCAGGTAACAAATCTCATCCGAGTCTCTCTCAGCAACCGCTCGTTGGACACAAAATCCGACCAGCGATAGCCAAGGATTCTCCGAAGAGACCTGGTACCAAAGGAATTAAGTCTCCGTCTCAGATCCTTGGTCAAAGTCCAAGTCTCGCACCCACAGAGCAAGACTGGAAGTACCAAGGACCTGAAGACTCAGACTTTCGTCCTCCCGCACAGGTACCGGCAGCGCCACACCCCATGATCCAGTGAATCCATGACTCCCCAGGCCCGACCCAGACGTCTATTGACCTCCGGCTCACAACCTGCGGAGACATGAATATCACTGCCAAGGTAAGTGAATCTCTCCACGACCTCAACATCCTCACCACAAACAGACACAGACAGGACAGCAGCATCCAAGATGTCACCGAAAGCCTGGATCTTAGTTTTGACCCAAGAAATCCGTAATCCCAACGGCTCCGACTCCTCATTCAGCACCTCGAGGGCCCCCAAGAGGATGTCTAAAGTCTCCGCAAAGATGACTGCATCATCTGCAAAATCAAGGTCTGAGATCTTGACATTGCCAAACGATGCACCGCAACTTGATCTCTCCGACATCCTCCCTAGAATCCAGTCCATACAAGTGCTGAAAAGTGTGGGGGCAAGTACACATCCCTGACGAACTCCAGTAACAACTGGAAATAAGTCAGAGATGGTACCACCACACTTCACAGCACTCTCAGTACCAGAGTAGAGTTCAGACATCAGATCGATCAGTTTCGGTGGCACCCCACGAAGACCAAGAATCCTCCAGAGGACATCCCGATTCACTGAATCGAACGCTTTACAGAGATCAACATAGGCTGCAAGCAGCCCCTGCCGAAACTCTCGTCTGTGTTCGGTGAGGACACGAAGTGCAAGGATACGGTCAATCGTTGACCTCTTTGGTGTAAAGCCTGACTGCTCTGGACGCTGGTGCTCAAGCAGATGGTGGCAAACCCTATCAAGAATTATCCGAGCAAAGACCTTGCCCGGCACTGAGAGCAGCGTCACCCCTCGGTAGTTTTTGCAGTCTTGGCGATCACCCTTCCCTTTCCAGAGAGGGACAACAAGGCCCCTCTTCCAGTCAGTTGGGATGATGCCTGTGTTCCTGTGAAAAGAAGAGCGGCACAGGTTTCTCTGGGACTGATAGGAAACCTTCCCCACCTTGTTGATTTTGGAAGAGATAGTGAAATGGCAGCAACAGAATGTGTCATTGATGAGGCCAGAGTATACTGGACTGCTCTGCATGGCCAAAAAGGGTTCAGCTGTTTGGATACCCTCAGGCAGCATATGTTTGTCTCTTCAAAATTAGACCTTAGGTCACTGCCAGCAACAGAAGATGCGTTTTACTTCCTTGTTTTAAGAGCATTGTATCAATTGCTTCTGTATAGACGTGCACATCTCAGTGACCGAGCACTTCCCCAGCCACAACATTTGGCAGAACCCTTATCAATGGAAAACTGGTCCCAATTCTCATGTCTAAGCCAGCCAAGCCAAACATAGACAAAACGGTGTCTTGCATGTGCAAATTATCCAAATGTCTGAAACGATGTTCATGCAAAAAGGCTGCTGTGCCTTGCTGAGTGACATGCATATGCCTTGGTCAGAGAGGTTCATGTGGTGGAGTTGTTTCAGAGAGTGACTCTTCCTCTGAAGAGGATGTTTCATGTCACAATATTGTGTTAATCCATTTCTAATTTTATCTTCCTTAAAACCATGGCATGTAAAAGTATGTTCTTGTTCCTGACCCCATTGATAGTCAAGCATTTCTGAGTTACATAAATCTTTTGTTGTTTGACATATAACCTTGTCAATTGAAGGTAGGTTAAATCTACACCAATTGTGATATAGGAAATGAACTCCTCTTTAATATGAGGGGTCATTTGTGTATATAGGTTTAGTGGTTATGATTTTAGGACAATATGAATTACCCCTACCCCCATCCTACATCTTCGCTTTTGCCAACATTTTGTTATCAGAGGGGGCTCGCAAAAGTGTTGACTGTGTTGTTGCGCAAGAGTTTCACCATTGCCAACATTGGTTTTCATATACTCAAAGGGTGTCTCTTTATGAAAATCAACACAAAAATTTTATAGCAGACCGGGCAATTTTTTTTTAATTTTGATCGGTTGGCTCCCGGACTAGAATGTCATTCTTTGATTTTTTTTTTTTATTTTATTTTATTTTTTTTCAAAATTTGTGAGGTCTCTGAGGTAGGTGTCATATTTAAAACTACCAAGGATAACTCATTTACTGCTTTTTAAAAAAAAAATTGTGAGTCTCCAAGGTCGGCTCCACATTTAGAACCATTGTTGCAGAACTCTTTTCCTGAGCTTCCAAGGTAGGTATTGAAACTATCGAGGCAGAATTCGTGATATGGTTTCCCAAAATTTAGTGAGCCGCCGAGGTAAAACTTGTATTCTGGCTCATCAAGACAGAACTTGTTCAGTGGGTATTGTCTTGAAAACTCACAATGAGTACCATCGACGTAGAACTCTTTTTCAGGATTTTGTGGGTCTCCAAGACATAACTCTTTGGTTGGGTCATCAAGATCGAGCTCGTTCTGTGGGTCTGGGTCGCTCACAAGGTCTTCAACCAAATCAACAATTTCACCCCAAGTTGTGGCAAAAGCAGTATTTTCATTTTGCATCTCAGATACAATTTCTGTGAGAAAAAAAAATAACAACATATTAATTTTTGGGGGGATCGGCGCACATGGGCAGCTGGGTGGCGAGCTCTCCTTCCAGTCATTCTCAAGCTTTTTGCGTATTTTGTTATCGTGATTTCTTTCAGGGCCTGTGGAACTGTACTTATAAAGCTGTAATTATATTCATAACAGTTTATTGAAAGAAGGAGGGGGGAGTCTGAGTGTCAAGTTTAGCGCTAAGTCAGTTGGGGCCTTGGGAGTATGGGGATAAAAAAGGGGATGGAGACCAAAGAAGAAAGGAAGAGTTCGTAAAATGTGACTGTTGCTCAATGTGGGCCAAGTCAACAATAGGGGAAGCAGAGGGTTCTTATTGTTTCATGAAGTGTGAGGAAATAGCCCACTTGAGGATGGTTATTACTCGGTTGAAGGAACGCATCTATAATTTGCAACGTCGCAGAATGTGAGAAATTTGAAGATAATAGTTGGTTACGGTTGTGGAGTGAGGTTGCTGAGGATATTGGAAGTGGAGACTGTGCAACGGGGGGCAGGCAGTGGGGACGGTGCAATGGGGGCAGGAGGTGGGGACGGTGCAACGGGGGCAGGAGGCGGTGGCGGTGCAGCAGGGGCAGGGGGTGGTGGCGGTGCAGCAGGGACAGGACGTGGTGGAGTTGCAGCGGGGGCAGGAGGTGGTGGAGGAGCAGCTGGAGCAGGATGTGGTGGAGGTGCAGAATGTGCAGGCATTGTAGGTACAGCGGGGGCAGGCAGTGGTGGGTGTGCAGCAGGTGCCGGCAGTAGTGAGGGTGCAATGGGTTCAGGTAGTGGTGTAGTTGCAGCAATAGAAATTGGTAGACAAGAGGTCTGGGAGACAGTTTTTGTGGGTGATAAGACGATTAAATATGTAGATTCTTCATTTTGCAGGAAGGATCGTAGACATATAATTCTGTGCAGTTTTGAAGAAGCAGGATTAGGGACATTGAAGATAGGGTAAAGGATATTGGATTGGGTCATGGGAGGAAGAAGTTGGTTGTAGTACACTGAGGAGCGAATGATGTGGGGAAAGTTTACTCAGATGTTTTGAAAAATAGATACAGGATATTGCTTAAGCAGCTGAAAACAAAGGGTTGTGAGTCATGTTTTCTGGGATTCTTCAAAGATTTGGAAACGGAAAAGAAATTATGAGCAGAGCGATAGATGTCAACCTTAGCTGGAAGAATAGTGTCAGGAGGAGGAAGGTTTTACATTTAAAAAGCAGTGGGAATCATTTCAGAGACAAAGGAAGTGTTTCCGGAATGATGGCCGTATGTTAAATAGAAAGGGGGCAGCAAGGTTTGCAGTGGCAGCAAGAAACTATAGACCTGTTTGTTTGACTTCAGTTGTGGGGAAGGTGTTGGAAACATTAATTGGGGACCAGCTGAGGAACCATTTAAACAAATACAAACTAATTAAAGGTAGTCAGCAGAAGTTTACCAAAGGTAGTTCCTGTTTAACAAATCTTTTAGAGTTCTATGAAGCAGTGTCTGATTGGGTGGATGAGGGAAAGGCAGTGGACATAGTATATCTTGACTTTAAGGCCCGGTCACACCTTGACGTTTTAGCCAACGTATGCCGATTTTTGAATTTTTTTTCTAAAACGCTGGCACACGTTGAATACGTTATGGGTAAGTTTTGATAACATTGAGAGCACGCTGAAAAACACTGCCATACGTCGTTGTACGTTGGCTTTAAACGTTGTACTTTTTGGTTGTCCTCAAATTTTTTCATGCTTGAAATTTCACGACGTATGCCGGCGTATGACTCACACGTTCCGCTACGCTGGCCACAAGTTGTATGCACGGTCTGCGATCGTTGACAGACGTCAACACATGCTACTTGTAAGTTAATCATAAGTTGAGACACGCCGAGGTAATGTTTAGCGTACCCGAAACCTATTTCTAACCTATGATTAACGTGTTGTTGGCACGTTACGCGATCGTTGCCACACATCGACAGACGTTACTTTTAAGTTACTCATAGGCTGAAAGACGTCGGTATAATGGATCGTCCTTGCGTCAGCGTCCACGGCCATGGCCAGGACACTTATTTGCAGCATTTTTCAAACTTTTCTTCGGCATGACGAGGATGTTCACACTTCGATGTCAAGCTTGGCTATGATTCCAATTGTCCATCGGCAGCGTCTATTTAAAATAGTCGAGTTTGAGCGTTTTAACACGTTCAGAAGAAACGCTTCAAATTTCCAAACCCCAGCGTCAAAAAACAAAGGCGAGTGACAGCAATTTAAATCATTCATTGTAAACAATGAAAATAGCTGAGTGGTACCGTTTAAAAGTCGTTGAGTGTAAAAAAAATCCAATTGTTGAGTGCAAGCGTCTACTTTCAATAGTGGAGATGCAGCCATTTAAATCGTTGAGTTTATCATTTAAATCATTAAATCGTTAAACGCAAGGACGATCCATCATAACCCACACCCTCCCCCTCACACTCACCCACTACTGCCAACATGAACAAACTACTACTACTACTAATACTAATACTAATACTGATACTGATACTGTTACTGCTGACATGGACATCGACTCAAAAAGGACTCGAAAACACTGTTGGGTTCCCCTTTTATGAGCAGCATTTTTATATACCAATTCCCAAAACCGCTGGGAACACGTCTTTATATGGCAGTTGTAAGCTAGAAACACGTTAATTTTTTTTTGTTGTTGACCGGAAGACGTCATTGGAATACGTCTACATACGTCGATGTGTGTTGGGACTACGTAAAGAATTGGTTCAAAGCACGTCAAACATAAGTTAGAAATAAGTTTCGCGTAAAAAAGACATTACCGCGACGTGTTTCGACTTATGAGTAGCTTATAAGTAGCCTTTGTGGACGTGTGTAAGCGTCCACATATCGTGTGTAAAACTTATCCCCATCGCATGCGGAACGTGTGTCATACGCCGAGTACGTCGTAAAATTTTGAACATGTTTAAAATTTCTTGACGTACTCTACTTACTATGACGTATGATAGCGTACTTTAGCGTTCTACTCACGTATACCAAACTTACTCATACCGTATTTGACGTGCCCCAACGTTTTAGACACATTTTTCTTAGGTCGGCATACGCTGGCAAGATCGCCAAGGTGTGACCGCGATGTTGACACTTCCATTTCTACGGCAGTTATGATTCGAATCGTTGTGCGTCAGCCTTTTAATAGGCTACGTCACGACATCGTCGGCGATGCGTGCAACGCGCTCTGCCTAAGTTAGACTATCGTTGGGCATCGATTGTGTAGGCCGACAACAGGTTCAGCATTCGTTGGTATAAGTTATCGATAACACAACGAAACGTTCTGTGTCCGTTACCAATGCGTTATACATAAGACCAAGTCGCTATGAATACGTCCAAATCTTTAAAAAAAAACATCAAAAGTTCAACGTAAGCCAGCGTTTTACATACATTTTAATACGTTGCCATCACTGGCTAAAACGTCAAGGTGTGACCGGGCCTTTACGAAGGCATTTGATGAGGTACCACATCGGAGGTTGTTAGCCAAAGTGAGGGCTTATGGAGTGGTTGGTTAGGTAACTAATTGGATTACATACTGGTTTGGTGATAGGAAGCAAGGAGTGGCTGTGAGTGGGAGGATGTCTTGCTGGGAGGATGTAAGTAGTGGGGTACCTCAGGGATCAGTACTCGGACCATTACTATTCATTATTTACATCAACGATTTGGATAATGGGGTAAAGAGTAAGCTTTCAAAATTTGCAGATGACACAAAGCTTGGAAATGAAGTGGATAGCAGAGCGGGTGGTGATCAGATTCAGGAAAGTGTTGATACTTGTACAGATTGAGCGAAATATTGGCAGATGGAATTTAACCTGAGCAAGTATAAGGTGTTGGGGATGGGAAAGAACAATGAAAATAGAGATTACAGGATGCAAGGGGTAATTTTGGAGTGTGCCACACAGGAGAAGGATCTGGGGGTGGTAATAGATATGGGAGGTAAGCATGCAGCACAGTGCCAGGCAGCTATTGGGAAAGCAAATATGGTTTTCGGTTGTATTCGGAGGCGGATCATTTATAAATCAAAAGAGGTGGTGTTTACATTGTACAGGAATTTAGTGTGTGCCACATCTAGAATATTGTGTGCAGTTTTGGTCAACGTAGTTCCGGAAGGACATAGATGCCAAAGAGGGTTCAGTGCAGAGCGACTCTATTGTTTCCGGGCCGAGCTCGACTTAGCTATGAGGAGCGGCTGAAGGAGACATGGCTTAATACACTAGAAAGGAGGCGGTTACGGGGAGATATGATGGAGATGTTTAAGATAATGAAAGGTATCGATAAAATATGTGCAGATGAATTATTCAACAGAGTAGACAGTGACAGGACCAGGGGCCAAAGCCTGCGAGTAAAGAAGAAGAGAGTTAAGACAGCAGCAAGGCAGGGGACATTTACTCAGAGAGCAGTTGATGTATGGAATGGCCTCCCTGGAAATGTCGTGGCAGCAGGAACAGTATATACGTTTAAATTGGAATTAAATAGGTAGCTGGAAGTTATGGAGATAGAGGGGTATCGGGATGTCGACAGGACTTTTTGGTAGTTTGAGCATTGACTGGTGATTGTTTGCATGTGTTCAGAGTGCTGTTAGTTGGGGTCTTGTCAATGGGTTGTTGTGTGGTTGTGTTTTGAACCCAGCCCATGCCCTCTCTCCTGAGGAGAAGAAAATATATACACAAAAACTACAAAGACTTAAAATAAATGGATAAAATAAATATCAATTTGCATTTTCTTCTTTGGATCTTGTGTACATAAATTAGTCTGGTGTTCACACAGGTATGATGCCTCCACCTGCATCTGATTTCCTTGTCTCTCCTTGTGTTAAGTGATTTTATAACTAAATTATTGTATGTTTCAATCAAACTCTGTAAATATGAAAAGAAAATCTTACCTCAATAGATAAGAGGTTTGAATCCAGTTCATCAATTTGAAGATTTAGTTCCACACAAAACCCTTTTCCTTGGCAGAACCCTGGTGTTGAGTATTGCCGGCCGACTGTTTGCTGGATCACATCGGTAGTAGAATTCCAAGGAACTCCAAAGTCATCCCATTTGAGATCAGCACAGTAGTCCATTCTCAATAAAAGTAAAAATATGTTTAAATTCAGCCTGTGTTGCAATCCTTTATGTAAGAATGGTGGGTGTGGTTTCCTTTGGAAATTCCTGAGGCAAGCCTTGTAGGGTAGGACCTAACTGGAAATGATGTAAGAGTGGGTGGGCCTTAAAAAAATGGGTGGGGGTAATGTAAAACTGGGTGGGGCTTTGGTGAAGGTGGGTGTGGTTTCGGTAAAAGTGGGTGTCATGAAAAAATGATATGTGGCTCAGGAGGTGCTCAGAAAGGTTTGTCATTTCATCTCTTTGATGTTTCCTCATTCACTTGGCATTTTTGGTTTGTGTAGGTGAAGTTTGGAAACACCGCCTTCAAGACTGATGTCTGTCACAAGTCGTTAAACCCACTCTGGAACTCAGAATGGTTCAAGTTTGAGGTATTACCCTTTTGCTTGCTTTCGCTTCTGACTTTTGGAAATTCTATGTTGCAAATATTAAAGGTAATTTGTGATTAAAGAGATTACTGTGGGATGAATTGATTTGGCCTCACGTCAAAAGGTTTGCAGGTTTGAGTCAAACAGTGTGTGCAGGTTTGAGTCAAACATGATGAGGTGACTTGATATTATTTTGTTCTTTATCCATTTTCCTCCCGTTATTAAAAAAATAGAATATTAATCTCGTGTGTGTGTGTGTGTGTGTGTGTGTGTGTGTGTGTGTGTGTGTGTGTGTGTGTGTGTGTGTGTGTGTGTGTGTGTGTGTGTGTGTGTGTGTGTGTGTGTGTGTGTGTGTGTGTGTGTGTAGAAATATATGTATATTGTTGCGGTTGAGGAAATTTGCAAACCACCATTCAGGTCCCGTAGGTGAGATAGCTCTGTAAGTACATGTGTAGTTAGCCCCAAACCCGTTGTTTAGAGGGAATAAATGTGATTCATTCGGGCTGCGACCCTTTGAGATAGCCGTTTTTCTGTTCTATCTTTATTTTGAACCAACCACGTCTCAACCGCCATCACACAACAACCACCAACCACAACGCTGCTTCACAACAACAACAACAACAACAACAACAACGCCAACAGCCACGATCTTTACCTTCACAACTCGCTCCCGCAAACATGGCATCACCGCCATTCCAAATGGCACCAGGGCCATAAACCACCACCATAAACCCTCCACCACCTTCACCTCTCTCTTTCTGCGGCCATTCCCGCACCACCTGGGAGCACCGAGCGTCAGGCTGTCCTGGGCTCGTACAAGGTGCGCGCCGAACCACGAGTGCAAAATGCGGCCTTTCCGAGGAGAATTCGGATCAGGAATGCGACACGCCCACTTCTGATCCGTCCAATCAGCAAGCGCGGGGCGGTTTGGCTCCCCCTCCAGGCGGGTTGGTGTAGAATCGCGATATGCAAATTCTAGGATGAGGGGAGACTCGCGCACCTTTTTCTCCGTCCAATGGACGAGCGTGGCTCCACCCCCGAGCTCGTTCTGATCCAGAAATTTGCATATGGGTTCTCCTGCCGGCCTATAAAGCGCCGAACGCGGGGCGAATTTAGTCAGTCAAGTCGAGTCAGTTTGAGAAGTCAGTCTGGAGAGGTCGGAGAGCCGAGTGGAGCTCGCAGTCTGTCCGGATTCGGAGTCTGTCGGGGAGCAGCAGAGAGAGGAGCGCAGCGCAGAGTCGGCCTTGGAGGAGCGGGGAGTGAGTCGGGAGGCGAGGGCGAACAGGTGGTTTGCTGCAGTCGGCTGAGGAGAATGGGGGAAGAGACCGAATAGCTCGGGTCCGAGGCAAGGAAGACGGCGGTCGACGACGAGCTCGCAGTGGAATCGCTCGTCGCGGGACCCAAGCAAGCCAGCTATCCTCTTTCCCCAGAGCATCAACAATTCCCCCCCCCTTTTTCCCCGCGCGCTGAGATAGTGCAAAAAGGGGGCCCCGTTCCGACCCCACTCTAAGCAGTGCCAACGAAACTCGCGAAGGAGCACGAAGTCGGGGCACTGCCGCGCTGCCACATTTGCGGCTCATCACAAAGACACGGGTAGGATCCACCCGATCTCGCGGACCTGACCGCTCTTTCAGGTCCCGCGCAAATATTGGCCCACAGGCCCCGTCTGCCCGCTTGTCTTTGAGGGTGGCCCTTTTCTTTTGCTTTTGAGTAAATGTGTTGTTGGCGCCGTCTGTAAAGTAAAACTGTGTAAGTGTTGCCGTGTGCTCGCGTAGTCGGTAGTAGATCTGCATTGTTGTGTTTCTTTTGGAGCATTTGCTGTAGATGCATTCTGTTTAATTGTATATGTGTGCTTTCCGTGTGCCGCGGAATAAATGTGCATTATGTTGAACTGTTTTCCCGTTTCGCTTCGTCTTTTCTTTAATTGAATCTCCATCTTGCTTCACGTAACGGGTTCGTCGTGGGCTTAATACGCCCGATAATTAATCGGAACCGTCGAGACCGACGATAACACTGTTCTGTTAGCCCGATAGCACGGAACGGATCGCTTAAGCGGCCCGTGTCCGGAGTCGACCTGCGGCGAGGTGCGATCGCCCAGTCTACCATCCGCGTGGGTACTTAGGAAGGTCTAGTTTGGCGAACAACCCTATCCCACGCGGATGGCTGATTGGCACGATCGTGGTGAGGCCGAAAGGCCCACCCGTGACTAGCTCCCGGCGTTATTCCGAGAGGGTCACGACAGAATTGTCCGTCTGGTGGGCGACGTGCTGCGATTCGAGTTGCGTGGCCATTCGCACGCCGGCGGGCGCGAATTCGCAACAATATGTATGTGTATATATGTATGTATGTGTATATATGTATATATATATATATATATATATATATATATATATATGTATATATATATATATATATATATATATATATATATATATATATATATATATATATATATATATATATATATATACTAGCAGGGATACCCATGCTCCGCACAGGAATCCCGTGGATGACGGCGGGTCTGAAGGAGTATATGTCACAGTTAATTGTATTATTGTAGAGGCTGCCAACATTATTTTTTTTTCATCACCACTATAATATTGTTGCGAATTCGCGCCCACCAGCATACGATCGGCCACCTGACTCGAATCGCGGCACGTCGCCCACCGGACGGACAATTCTGTCGTGACCCTCTCGGAATAACGCCGGGAGCTAGTCACGGGTGGGCCTTTCGGCCTTACCACGATTGTGCCAATCGGCCACCCGCGTGGGATAGGGTTGTTCGCCAAACTCGACCTTCCTAAGTACCCACGCGGATGGTAGACTGGGCGATCGCACCTCGCCGCAGGTCGACTCCGGACACGGGCCGCTTAAGCGATCCGTTCCGTGCTATCGGGATAACCGAGCGGTGTTATCGTCGGCCTCGACGGTTCCGATTAATTATCGGGCGTATTCAGCCCACGTTGAACCCGTTACGTAAAGCAAGATGGAGATTCAATTAAAGAAAAGACGAAGCGAAACGGGAAAAAACAGTTCAACATAATGCACATTTATTCTGCGGTACACGGAGAGCACACATATAGCAAATGCAACAAAAGAAACAATGACGCAGAGATACTACCGACTAAGACCGACACACGGCAACACTTAACAGTTTTACTTCACCAGACTGGCGCCACACACACACACGTTTACACCAAACCCCAAAATAAAATGGAAGTGCGACTTCCCTGATCCTGTCGAGTCCTCCTTCTGCGACCGCAACTCCGAGCCCCTCCGGCGTGCTCCGCGAGCTCGTGCCGCGTGTCGCTCGTGTGGTCCGCTCGACTGTACGAACGGGGTTTTGGGGAAACGGACGGGGTTTGTTCGGCACTGTTTTCCGCGCTCGCGCACGGGTCAACGAAGCAAGGCAGGAACAACAAGCTCGCGACTCGAGCCAGAAGACGACCATGAAGACCAACCCTCGACCAACCACTCACTCCAACTCTCGACCAACCAACCCAACAACCCTCAAGGTCCGTCCTGTCCACCTTTTGTAGTGCGGGGCTCCGCCCTTCGCTGCGCCAAGTTTTCGGCCCCGCCTCCCTTCGGGCTTCTTGGAGAAGCCTCTCGAAAGGGGCGTGACCTCTCGCTTTCCCTCCACCCCGCGCCGTGCGGGGGCCGGGGGAGCCAGTCTTGGCTCAGAGCCAGGGAATTATTCCTCCAAAAAGAGGCCCCCACCCTTTCTCACCTTTGACCCCTGCATCGCCCCTCCTCCACACCGAGCGCGGAGAACCTCGACGGGAAAAACAGGCGGAAAAACAGGCGGGAAAAAAAAAAGCATAGCCGTTGGTTTTTGTTTGTTCCCGGAGATCGTAACCGCACAGGGCCCACTGAATGGCGAATGGCGAAGATGTGGTAGCATTGATGGTGGAGGTGGCGTGGTTGTAGTGTGGTTGGCGCTGTGGTGTGGATGGCGTGCTTGTTGAGATGCTGTTTGTTTGAAATAAAAGATAGAACAGAAAAAATGGATAACTCAAAGCATCACAGCCCGGATGGATCACATAAATTCCCTCTATACAACGGGTTTGGGGTAACGACACATGTACTTACAGAGATATATCACCTACGGGACCTGAATGGTGGTTTGCGAATTTCCACAACCACAACAATATTATATTTTCCCCGCCATGTTTTATATGCAGAAGACTCGATTTCAAAAATATTAAGATTTATTGCCGCATAGCATAATGCCTCAACAATGTGAGGCTGGTTTCATGTCATCATTTGCGACTTAATTAATTCTCATTCTCCAGCAAATTCCGTTGGCCCCATGTCAATCGTCTGAACTTGAAAAATTAACGTTACGCAATCAGGTGATAACGTCATAATTCGGAAACCGGGAAGTCGGAAGTCATTGTCTTCAATTGACTGCAACATTATTTTTTCATTCTATTGCAAATGGCGTTGGCCCCATGTCAATCAGCTGAACTTGAAAAATTAACGTTACAAAATCAGGTGATGACGTCATAATTCGGAAACCGCAAGTTGGAAGTACAATTCTTTTACATCGGGACAATCCCGGGTACATGTTCTGTCAGCATGTGAAGTTTGGTGAGGATCAGTCCAGTACTTTTCGCGTGCATAGGTCACAGACAAACACACACACAGACACACAGACACACAGACAGACACACTTTCAACTTTATATATATATATATATATATATATATATATATATATATATATATATATATATATATATATATATATATATATATCTTCTTCTTTCGGCTGCTCCCTTTAGGGGTCGCCACAGTCGATCATCCATTATAATCCGCATAATGATTTGGCACAGGTTTTATGCCGGATGCCCTGACTGACGCAACCCTGGTCGCCTCTTACGACACAGGGATATGGTACACTGATTCTAACCGGGGCATACACCGGGCGCAGTACACTGGTTCTCACTTCGCCGACCTCAGAAGGATGACAGGCTGAGTCAACCTCCTGGTGTGTATTAATTCAAGCGGCCAACGGGGCTTGAACTCAGGACCTTTTGGATCCCAAGCCGCTACCCAAACCACTGCGCCAACACCAGGCTTTGATATATATGTATATGTATATATATATGTATATATATATATATATATATATATATATATATATATGTATATGTATATGTATATGTATGTATATGTATATGTATATATGTATATATATATGTATATATATATATATATATATATATATGTATATATATATGTATATATATATGTATATATATATATATGTATATATATATATATGTATATATATATATATATATGTATATATATATATATATATATATATATATGTATATATATATGTATATATATATATGTATATATATATGTATATATATATGTATATATATATGTATATATATATGTATATATATATGTATATATATATATATATATATACACATACACATACACATACACATACACATACACATACACATACACATACACATACACATACACATACACATACACATACACATACACATACACATACACATACACATACACATACACATACATTTGTAAATGGTCAATTGTCAGGAAACTGCGTCAAACAGGTTTTGGGGCTCTACTGCTCTTAATATATTAGTTATAATAACATATATATGCTGTATGTATACGATTTGATCACACCTTTCAGGGGATACCTAGTTTTATATGTTTTTGATGAACACTCTGAAAAGTAGGAGTAATAATGTCATATTTAAGTATTTTAAAAATTTTTTTTGCAATTATTCTTATAAATTGCATTTTATAGGTGCATCAGGGTATGTTAGGCATCCAAATAGAATTTCATTATGATGCCATATCTGTGTGTTTATGTTGACACAAACATGAATATGTTTGGTATGGACCCTAAATTTTGGCAAACATTTTTATGATGGGGAATTTACGTGAAACCATGAGTATGCACTCTTTTCTGTTCACCAATCCTACATAGAATATACCTATAAAACAGTTCTATCACAGTAAACTTTGCAAAATAGTTAAGGCAATTTGCATAAACCATGTTTTGAATTGAAATACTTGATAATAAAAAAATAAATCGTGAGATAAACCTGATTTGGGGCAGTTTCGACTGAAGCCAGGAGTATGCCTTTTGATTATTCACTGTGTCCAGGGATTAAAACATTAGTAAGAGATTAAGTTACCATATAACGGTAAAATACATCACCCTTAATATATGCTTAATTCCAAATCTGTTGATGCATCACCCCTCCATTTATTGCAATTTCTGCCTAACCTGAAACCACGCAGATGCACGAAACCATGAGTATGCATCATTTCTTCAGAGCATATGTTCATTATTTCAAGATACTAAGGCCTTCCCACACAGATGTGGTACTTGTGCTTGTATTCCATGATTTTACATGCCTCAAATTAAATGTTTGTTATTTCAGGAACATTTGTGTCAATCATTTATCATTAAATTTGAAACCATGAGTATGCCTTAATGTATGAATGAAAAAAAAATTGTTTACTCATTTGCCACATACACCTTCTTAGTAGAGAGGATAGAGTGTTGGATAAGCATATACAGTATTACCCCGCTTATCCACCCCCCTCTTATCCGCCACCCTCGCTATCCGCCGTGATTTGCTCAGGAACCGAACATCTGTGCTAAAAGCTTAGCAAATTCCCCCGCTCATCCGCCACTCCGCTGTCCGCCATCCGCCAGGTCTGCCTGACGTACGTAGTAATGGAAATCCCTGCAAAATTACCCCGCTTATCCGCCCGTGACATCCGCCAGTGATGAGTCATCAGGAAATTTCTCGTTTCCATGGAGAAATGTACTAATGAGCCTGTGGCAGTACACATCCGGTGGAGTATTGTGAAATCTAAATTTGTTTATGCTTTCGTGGCATTTGCAGCGCTATCTCCAGTGTGTTTTGTGGATCGAACAGTGCTTCGTGGATTAGTGGTTTCTAAAAAAGAGTGAGAAACAGCATGGCTCCTGGAGAGGAAAAGGGACCGTCAATGTGTGACGGTGAAAGAGAAGAGAGAAATCTGTGAGTACTCTAAGAGTTTTCCATCAAAATCTCAACAAGACGTTGCCAATTTCTTCGCAGCGAAATGGGGAAAGCCCGTGAAGAGGAGGACAATCGGTGACGTGATAAAACAGTCAGACCGATGGCTGAACAAATCGCTGGACGCGTCTATGATGCGTCAAGTCAGTGGCAAACATTTGAATATGGAACAAGCGCTCTTTCTTTGGTTTAGCTCAGCACGTGCTGAAACCTTTCCACAAACTGAAGCTATACTGAGGACGAAGCCATGTTTTTTGGAGGTAAGCTGGAAATTCTCGACTTCCATTACTCGAATGGTTGGATGAATTGCTTCAAAATGCTCTATGGTATATCATGTCGGAAGTTATGCGGTGAAAGTGCTAGTATGTCCCAGGATTTAGTGAGTGCTGGTAGAACACAGGCAAAGGGTGTGCTGAAAGATTACCACCCTCATGATGTCAACAACATGGATGAAACGGGCCTGTTCTACCAAATGCTGCCTGACCGATCTCTCACTTCCGGGGGAGTATTCGAGGGGAACTAAGAAAGCAAAAGCTCGAATATCGCGAGCTGTTTGCAGCAACGCTGACGGTTGTGACAAGTCCCGTTTACTAGTCATCGGGAAAAGTGCTAATCCCAGGTGCTTCAAGGGATTCAAGCATGACTAGTATTGCGATTACCGCAACAACAAAAAGTCGTGGATGACCAGCTTAGTGTTCCACGACTGGCTGCGCGATTTCGAATATGCGAATAGCGAACGGCCATGTGCTGATGTTGCTGGATAATGCGCCATCTCGTATTCTGCCCGAGAACGAGGAGGGCCAAGTCAGTCTCACCAATACGAAAGTGCATTTCCTGCCGCCGAACACGGCGTCGCATTTCCAGCCCATGGATGCCGGTGTCATAAGCAATTTTAAGCAGCATTATCGAAGATATCAACGACAGCATTTGGTGGATGCGATTGACGAAAATCGAGAACCAAAGCTGGAACTGAGCGACTCTATTCGCTTCTCCAAGATGGCTTGGGATGAAGTGAAACCCGAAACCATCAAGAACTGTTTCAAACACACTCGCATCACTCCGGACAATTGGTTCGATCCTGCGACAACGTCCTCTTCTTAGACCGCCAGCAGCACTACGTATCCGAGGAACATTTTCGAACAGATCGCTGAACATTTCAACATAGATAGAGCCGTGCTGATGACACCAGAAGAATTCGATCATGTCGATGATCATCTAGAACCAACTGAGGTTCTTACAGATGATGAAATCGTCGATCTTGTGACTACCATTCATGACGAGGATACCGAGGAACCAGATGCGCTTGAAGAAGTAGCCACAGTTCCTCGCGCATTGGAAGCGAGGTGCGCCTTGGAACAAGTCACGAGATACATAGAGAGCAACCGTAATACGAGCGAGGAGGATATTATTGCCATTTCAAAACTCAGGATGTGCCTGAATGAACTTGTTTCATTTCACAACATTTCACAACAAACTAATATTTCACAACAAACTAAAAACTAACAAAATTTGAAGATATTTTAAATAAACAATTTATTATAATATCAATTAAATATCATTTTTATCCATTGATAATATGAATTATTCTGTACAGCTGTAGTTGTTCTCCTGGGATCTGCGCATCCATCCACGATCTATGTTCTAATGAAGTGCAGTAGGAATAATAAAAACAGCACCGTGCGGGAGTGTAGGTAATCTCTCCAAAGCTCTCGGAAAGCCTTAAAATGCATCACGATCGGTTTGATTGTGAACAGATATACGGATGGACGGACATCGAGACCGGTTTTATTCGGTCATCATGAAGGTACCGCTTGATATTACGCATTGAAATAGAGATATTGAATTCTCAAGTGAGTTTATTATATGTCTATGATTGATAGCTTATTGACAGCTCAATAACATGAGCAATTTACTATGGCGTATAGTGATTAATAATAACATACTCTGCAAAAGGTTTAACGAACTCATCTTAGTGGTCTCTAAAAAATGGGAAACATTTTTATTTCTTTTTTGTGCAATAATTCCTCCCATTTTGCAAATGGAGAACATGAACTGTTTCACTACCATCATCATCAAAATGAATTTTGAGGGGCCTCTTAAGGAAGACAATAATATCATTACTATATATGTCAAAGCTTGTTTCATTTCATGCAGTAACAAAAACTGATGGTGGAACAAAGAAAGGGGTGTGCTGAAATCTGTATATATATATATGTATGTATATATATATATATATATATATATATATATATATATATATATATATATATATATATATATGTATGTATATATGTGTGTATATGTATGTATGTATGTATGTATATATATATATATATATATATATATATATATATATATGTGTGTGTGTATATATGTGTGTGTGTATATATGTGTGTATATATATATGTATATATATATATGTATATATATATATGTATATATATATATATATATATATATATATATATATATATATATATATATATATATATATATATATATATATATATATATATATATATATATATATATATATATATATATATATATATATATATATATATATATGTATATATATATATATGTATATATATATATGTATATATATATATATATATATATATATATATATATATATGTGTGTATATATGTATGTATGTATATATGTGTATATATATATATATATATATATATATATGTATATATGTATATATATATATATATATATATATGTATATATGTGTATATATATATATATATATATATATATATATATATATATCTTTTTAAAATCTTTTTATATGAAAATGTGCCTCCTTTTGCCATTAGCTAATTTCTTTCCAGTGATATTTAAAGTTATGATGAATTTGTGTGTGGTACAGGTGGATGATGAAGAACTGCAAGATGAGCCTCTACAGATTACTGTACTTGATCATGATACGTACAGTGCTAATGATGCCATCGGCCGCGTGTACATTGATATTGATCCTCTACTCACCAATGAAGCAGCACATGTAATCTCCGGATGGTTTCTCATCTTCGACACAATTCATGGTATTGAAGTTTTTAATCAAGGATTAAATCATAAAAGTAGATGGTTTCATCTTTTTCGACGAATGACCAGATTTTAATTGCATTAAACTCTCATTGTGAAATAAAATGCTGTTTTGTAATTTGATACCCGAGGTATCTGAAAGTAGATTAAAAAGGAAATGTACTTTTGATGTTTAAATTGCACACTTGATTTCAAGGGGAATTGTAAGCATAATGTGCTAGGCCTGAGAGTGTTTTTTGTTTCCCCCATCTCCCATGATGATCGATCGAGTACTGCATCATAAATTGTTTTCTGCTGGTCTGGTGGTCAATATAGAGATTTGTCAAAGAAAAATAGGACCACTGGACCTGTAGCTTATCTGGGCCCTGGCCTAATCTTGTAACCCAAATTTGGTGGCATTCTGACTGGTGGGTCTGGGGAGGAAAATTTTTTGAAGGAATTTATGCAATTTTCTCAAAAATGTACTAAGTCCATCATTTTGACACACAGTCATGTGATTGGCATGGCCTCCACAATTTAACATCATGACTCTGTCCTAATATTGTAACCCAAATTTAGTAACATTCTGACTGTTGCGTCTGGAGAAGATTTTTGAAG
>NC_140961.1:110410522-110485522 GCF_056783735.1 Eptatretus burgeri | reverse complement strand
CGTTCTGGGAAGAAAGTGCAGGCTTACTCCCCCTTTCTATGTCATCAAACCTGAAAGCCTTAAAAGACAGAATTGGAAGAAGAGAAAAAAAGCATAAAAAAAAAAAAATATATATATATATATATATATATATATATATATATATATATATATATATATATATATATATATATATATATATATATATATGTGGAAATCTCATTTTGAAAAACACATTGTGTTGGGCGAGGATTGAGTTGGGGTTGAGATTTTGAATGTGAGGGTTGGGGTTGAGATTTTGAATGTGAGGGTTGGGACACACACACACACACACACACACACACACACACACACACACACACACACACACACACACACACACACACACACACACACACACACACACACACACACACACACACACACACACACACATCAACAAACAAAAGTTAAGCCTTGACTATTCAGTTGAGGATTCTGTGTTTGGGGTTCACAGATCTAAGAACGTCCCCCTTGACACACATTATATACTGTAATACACCTCGGACTTGTCCCTCTAGTGTCCACAAAGGTGTATAGTAGGAGGGAGTGAAGGGACAACCCATTGCTCCCATGAGTATTATCTGCTTAGTTTTGTCTTTTGTAATTCCTGTGAATAAAATGAACCGAAAATCTCTTCCCCTTCCAAATCATATATTTTATCAGTCCAAGGAACCGTATCTATTACATCAACAATTTTTAAAAGTTCTTTCGTCCATCGTTCAGTAAAACCCTTTTCAAAATGAGATTTCCACCTATATATTCTTACGATATCACCAACTTTGAACTTAGGTTTTCTGACATTAATCTCTTTTTCATATTTTAATTTTGTAAATGTTTCTGATGGTTTCATATTTGTTGACGTTTGAATCGTGTCATTATACTTATCCACAATATCCTGAATAAAAGATGACCATTGTTGTGAACCAAGTTGTGAGAATTTTTTATATAGTCTCTCTTTTAAGGTACGATTAAAACGTTCAACAACAACTGCCTTCCCTTCATTAAAGGTACTGTATAATGTAATACTGTTATTTTTTAGAAAATTAATAAATGTCTTGTTATAAAACTCTCTACCCTCATCAGTCCACAATTTTTTAGGTTTTCTCTTACTTTTATTAAATATCTGTTGAAAAGCTAACATAAGAGTATTACCTGTTTTGTTTTTTAAAGGGACAACCCACGCATATCTACTCCTCAAATCAATAATGGTTAAAGCATACTTGTACCCCTTATCATTATTGAGTTCAATCAAATCAGCAGACCAGATATAATCAACTTCCTTGGAATAAACTTTCCTTCTCTGAAACTTTGTGAATATTGGTTTATGTAATTCATCAGCTAATTGCTCTTCAGTCTTAATGGCATCATTAGAGCCTATAAGTTTTTTGAATTTCCAAGTCCAAGTTTCAATTTAGCACTGATCATCTTCTTCACGATGAACCGATCAACTTTTTCTCTCAAGGTTGGATTTTGTATCAGAGACAAATTATACAACATTTCTCTATCGGCTTCATGCTTTTCTTCCAACGTTGTGGTATTCCCATAATCAATATCGTGTCTCATGCACACTTCATCAACTCTATTGATTGGTTTACTCCAGGATTTAGGATTGTCTGCCTCATCCAATCTTTTATCCAAGTTTGTGCCTGGACCACAGAAAGAATACCCTGGAAGATGTAATTCCCCTGGTATTCCAGTAGTTGTAAATTTACTTCCTGATAAAAACTTTTGTATATCTCCTCCGAGTTTGTGTTTGGAGATAAATTGATTTTTTTTTGAACCACACACCGAACATATACCTTTTTGTATAACCCTGTTATTTTTACTTTTAATATATGAAATATTTTTAGTATTAGTTTTCTTTTTACATTTGAGACAATAACTCATTTATGAGAAAAATTCCTGCAGAGTGCAAAAACCTTTTTAGTTTCCAACATGCACATTTGAATCTTAATTTTTAAAACATAAAGAATCCTTAGAAATGCCTTCACTCTCTCCTCCATTTATTTAAGAAAAAAAAAAAATGAAAACTTGAATTAAAATACATATCTTGTCGATGTCAATAGTCTTGTCGAAAGTATTGCAAATAGACTTGTCAATTCTTTGTTTTCCTCCTCGGTGGGTTGAGTTATTTTCTGTAATACCACCAATCTTTTTTGAATCTCACTGGTTTCCATATTTTCATATTTATTTAGTCTCGCTCTTTCCTCCCTCTCCTCCCTCTCTCTTCTCTCTTTCCTCCCTCTCTCTCTTCTCCCTTTCCTCCCTCTCTCTCTTCTCTCTCTTCTCTCTTTCCTCCCTCTCTCTTCTCTCTTTCCTCCCTCTCTCTCTTCTCCTTTTCCTCCTTCTCTTTCTTCTCCCTCTCCTCCTTCTCCTTTTCCTCCTCTTCCCTCTCTTCTTCAACTCCTTCCTCATCCCTTACTATCCTTGAATCATTTACACCCCATAGAATATTATACATATATTCATCAGGATTTCTTGTTATTCCTGTATCCAAAATAATTTTTTTTACAACAGGAAACCAATAAAATTTCTTTTGAATTTCTAAAAGAGCCTTACCTTTTCTTAACTTTATAATTTTTTCATTATTTAACATTCTAATTAAATCTAAAGTTGTCGGTTTATCAACATCAGCATAATGCCAATCTTTTATTGAAAATACCTCATTCTTATGTTGTAGAACATATTTATTAAAATACCGAATACCCTCTTCTTGAAGGTATGCTTGGACACAGAAATGATAATTTTCTTGAAGCCTTCTTGCTGTCATTTATGTATTAGAAATATATGTTAGAATAATATTATGGCACGAAACACCTCCCCATCTTCCCATAGTTAAATCATTTTGTATTTCCTTACTTATTATATATAATCCTGTTTTTTTTATGTTTTCATGAGATAAACAAGGGCAAAACCATTATTATATTTACCCTTATTAAATTCTTTTATTTGTTGTTTACTAATCGTGGACCCACAAAACTCATTCTCGATACCAAGTGGATAATATTCTTCCTTACGAGACTGATTTAATTGTTCCAGGTCTTCGAGGTTAATTTTAAATGACCAATTATACCCTAAATCATTCATATCATACCCCATTGTTCTATTCTCATACAAATGATACGCCCTTCTTTATAAAAATTTATTTTAATTCGAACTGTGAATTCTGTATGACCTGGAGATAATATCAACACTTCTGTATCTTTGGAATACACGGCTGTTTTATTTAAGGATATATATTGTGATAAATCGCTTAATCTCACCAAGTCATTCGCGTCAGTCGGGCTTGGATAATTTTTTAATTTATAAGCATTTTTCATGTTAATATTTTTGGTTATATTATATTTATGTCGTTCAGCCTGTGCCTTTGTGTAATAATTTGATAAATCAATATCCAGTTCTTGAGATACACCAAAGATAGAACCATCTTTACCAACATAAGTCATTTATATTAGATTAAAAATAACATCATAAAATTTTTTATTTTTGTTGAGTTGAAATAACACATATAGACATAATTGACCACAACACTTGGAATTTAATTCTTGGACTTGAAATGTTTGATAAACACCATTCTGTAAGAATTTTATGACTTCAACAGGTGGTGGAAGACCAAAACTATCAAAATAATATTTGTCTTGACTATTAAAAATACAAACCCAATGAGAACCGTTCCCATTATTATCTTCTAAGTTCATAATAATATTCTTTGTATGTTTCGGCACATTTGTTAATTCATCTCTCATACAAATAACCACATTATGAATTTTTAATTTCTTACAATATTTGACAAGTTGTAAATTTGATGTTGTATTCTTTCCAAATTCTTTCAACCACTCATCAATGCTCATTTATTTATTAGAAAGATATAATCCATTACCTCTTTTCGTTAATTTTACACCTGCTTGTGCTATAGAAGAAAGCATATCTCCAACTAACAATCTCGCTTTATCAGGCAGACCTTCAAGTTTTTCAGCAAAATCTACAATTACACCACTTCCACTAATTTGTTTCTCCAACTCTTTGTTATGTCTTTCCAATTATTTTTGAGCCTGGAGTTGAGCCTTCCTTTCGTTGGCAGTTTTCACTGCTGTTGAAATACCACCCGTCAATGCTTCAACCGCACTTAAACCAGCAAATAAAGGAATTAGAAATGGGAGAAATCCTCCACTCGTCTCTCTTATTGAATATTTTTTCAACATTGGTTTTGTCATTTTAATTTTAAGTGAGCCAGTGTCATTCAAGATTTTAACCTGTTCTCTTGTGAGCAAAACATCAATTCTTACTGCTCCTTTTCTCTGAATTGTATTAACGTGAATTGTACAAGGCTTTTGATTTTGAACACAAGATGATAGTTTATGAAGATTGATTTGATTAACATATACCCCAGTTGGTACTTTGCCACTCATTTATTTAACAAAAAATTATGTGAGACTAATCATCACACCGTTATCTGTATTAATCTGCAATTCTGTTTCTTCCAAAAGCAAACAATATGTATCAACTTCTTCACTCTCTCCTCTTTCAATGTATAGGGAAGTATCAACTCGATTAGACTTTATAGTTTCCTTTTGAGCGCTCAGGTCAAACGCATAGATTGTATACAAACTTTTAAATGCTGTCGTATCCAAAATAGGTTCTTTATTTCCATTACTTTCACACACCTTTTGGTAAGACTTGTATGCTTCAGCAAAATCATTTTTTTCCCAATTAATTTCCAATCTATCTTGTGGATAAAATGTTCCATCTAGAGAAACGCGAAGTTGTTTCACCTTAGCATTATCACTCAATGCATTATTCTTATCAGTCGCAGTATCACCATCTGGTTTTTTAAAAATGATCCACAGATATCGTGGCTTTCCTTCCAGAACACCCAAATTCCACGTGTAAGTCGTTTGGTTGAGTTTAACGTGTTGACATCTTTTGAGGTATGACACACTGAGTGGTTTCTTTGAGTTAAGTCTTCGATTCAACATCTCTTCTGTTCTAAGATTAGGAGTATATTCACTGATATACCAACTCATCTCCTTAATTACAAATTTATTCTGTTCACCAAAAGCACTACCAACACCAAAAAGCAATCGATTTTCATTATCATTCCTTTGTAGTTGAAATCTAATTTTAAGACCATACAAAACTTTATCATGATCACAAAATCCAAATATACCTTTAAGAGGAACTGCCACAGTAAAACTATTTTCTGCTTTTGTATCATCATTATACATTCCTTTCCTTTGAGTATATCCAGGGTCTGTGTTTGTTCCCGTTGACATATCAGGAATAAAACCTTCTACAGACCCCTTTCCCATTCTATCACTGAATGTATAGAGTGTAAATTTCATCATTTCAGATACAGCAGAGACATAATCAACCGCTTCAACTTCTTGTGTTCCAATATGCAAACGCACACTATCAAACATTTTCCAGAAGAAATCATTTACAAGTGTAGCGTTTGTGTTATTCCCAGCTTTAGTGAATTTAAATTTACACAACAAGAAACTTTCGGAGAGATTCAAATAGGTTTGTTGATTATTTATTTCAAAACTTTTTGTACCATTCGTATTCCAGTCTGTTCCAGTTATTGCATTTACCTTGAAGTAATCTTCTTTTTTAGTGGAGTTTGAGATAATAATAGTATCATCCAAATCATCGATACTATCAATTGCTTCCATACTTGTATTTATTTAGGAAAAAAGATGTTAAAACTTTTGAAACCCTGATCCAAGTATTTGAATTATTTTCTGTCGTTCTTGGGGGGACAACTGAGTTTTGCCTTTCTTAATTTCTTTTATTGCTTGTAATTTATGAGATTCCTTCTGAGCATCTTTTATACTCTTTACAGCACCTGCTACATTTCCCACAGCAGAAGCAGTTGAACCAATTAGATCTTTATGTTTCAGAATAGTTGAACCAATACCCATGAGAGTATCAATTATCCCATCTCCTCTAAATTGATGTCCAACACCCCTTTGTCTCTTGGGTTTATAGTATCCTCTACCAAGATACATACCTTCACCCTTGTAGTATGGAGAAAGGAACATCCCATCCCCTGTAATTATTTTATATTTCCCAACTCGTGTTTCCTCACAATAACCATCGTATTTATTTATTGGAAAACTTCACGTCGGTGAATTCTGATGGATATAACTTCTCCATTAAAAGAAATCACACGATTATCTTGGTCGGTTATCCTAAAATTTACTCTGTGTATGGTTTTTCCTGACACAGGTAGATAAACCAAAATTTTAGGTTCCATATTGAATTTATAACCAATTGGGGTTGAGTATGCGCTGAATGAAAATATTGTGTTTGTTTTTTTTTCCATCATTATAAGCACCATCAATCAAATCACAGTGAATTAACACTGAATTTATTCCTGAGGATATTTGAATGACATTATCACTGTAAAACGTCCCATTAGTTTCAATCTTTTTTGAGGAGAAACCCAATAACTCTCTAAATGAATTATCAATTGTGAAATCAACCTTGTAGTTATTTTTAACTTTAATCGTTGATTTTGAAGTATGTTTTTGAATGTTTATAACAATATTTTTGGTTCATCACCCTGTTCTTTCATAAGACGAGCAATTTCGGAAGATATTTGAGAAATCTCATATGCTCCGGGTGAGACTGTTATCGTTTTGTATCCACTTCCCGGATTATAACTAAACTTGTCATTTTTCTCGGTTATATTAAATAAGGTATTATAAGTTTCCATGGACAATAAAGATGCCTCATATTCTTTTGTTGTGTCAAGTTGTAGTGGGTATGGGAATGAAGATGTGTGGTCGCTTGTTGTGAAATTGAAACTAAGGATTGTGCTTCTCATCGTATTTAATATGAGATAAAATGTCTTTATATTGATATTTATTAATTATTTTCATGTTCATCAACTGGTCTAAAATGGCTGATGCTTCATTAAAACAATTGTTATTTCCAGCCTTCTTACTGCCTAACAACAATAACATTCTATTAACTAATTGCGATGGGTCATTTGGAAGAAAACTAACACCTGAACCAAGGATACTTAAAGCCTGAATAATGTGTTTCTCCTTCTCATTCTTCCTACTTTTACCAGAAAGAATAACCTTATAATTTAGAGTGTTCAGCAGATCAATATATACTCTATCATCATTCTTTTCCATATCCAATGGTTTATCAATATACTTTGATTCATCCCTCACAGTTGAACCTTGTCTTCCATCTTTTGTGAGAAGAAACATTAATCTCAGAGTTAGTTTAACAGGGGGTTGAGCAGAACCCAAGAACCTTAATTCATCATTAAATATCAATACCTTTTCTTGAACAAGATGAAATATTGCTGATTGTTCTGTTGGAATGAGTCCTGCTTTGGTTTTTGAATCCGCTGAATATTCATTGTTTTGAAGAGCATTCACAATATAATCAGGGGGTCGATTAATCTCTTTCAGTTGTTGAAATAAACCTTCATCATCATATTCTAATTCTCCTAAATGCTCTAATTCTTCCTCCGTCATTTGATCAAAATCTTTTAACATTTGAAGTTTTTTTAGGAGTATATTCTACTGTGGGAACTGTGGAAACATCTTTCATTTTTTCTTGGGAAGTTTTTAAAAGTGGTTTAAAAAATTTCTCTTGTTTTCTTTCAAATGCTTCTTCGCCCGTTAGTTTCTGTCTGCGTTTCTTCTTTATGTCTTCCTGTTGTTTTACAACTTTTGAAACCAACTCTTGATGTTCCTTAAATCTTCTTGCTCTTTCTTTTGCATCCATTTATTTATTGTAAAATATCATTTAATGAATTGTAAAGATCAACAGGGAAATTTTCCTTTTCTTCATCATTCAAGTAGATGTGTTCAAATAAATCCTTTTCTTTAAATATTTCATCAAATTCTTTATTAACATTAATGCGAGTTGTAATTTCTTCTTCACTAATCCTTGCATCTCTGCTTTTCATACGTTTGCGTTGAGTTTCTTCATCAACATCAAAACCGAATGATAAAATCTTCACTCCGCTCAGATATTTAATAATTTGTCTCGTTCCTTCTGGATTAGTTTCTAATATCCCAACACCACCAGATTTTAGTTTCCTTAACTCACTCTTACAATGTGAATATTTTGTTGTACCAAGAGAAACCTCCTCAAATATTTGTCCTTCATTCCTCAATCGCATATGTTCCTCCACTGAAATATAGTGATAATCTTCACCTTTTACTTCTCCAGGTCTTATTGCTCTAGTTGTTGTTGATACAATGCGTATCACGGGGTGTTTTTTAAGTAAATTTACAATATTCTCATTTGTACTACACAAGAACCTTAATTTATGAAAGTTTTTTCCAGAAGCAGATTTACCCACAAGATTTATAATAATAGTTGTCATTTATATTTGTAATTGTTTATAAAACAAAAAATATATCCCTTAATATCTCATCTTGTTTCACAACAATATATTTATATTTTTCAGTCGTGTGCTTCATGTAATCCTCAAATTTCTTTTTACTACATAATGTAGAACAATTATCTCTCCAAAAATTATTGATATCTTTTGAATTTAACTTGAACTAGAACTGCCACTTTATAACTGCTGGCAGTGATGACCGGGTACCCAGTCCGTCCGCCTTTGACACAACTGATACAACATGAGACTTAAATCATAGTCGCAAAGTTTCGCATTCATCGGATAAGCGGTGCCAGAGAAAACATTATTTAATGGTGATACAAACACAGGCCTGCTTCGAGACGGCACGGAACAGACGAGTTACGAACCGGGCAGCACAAAGCGTTCAATTTCCTTATTACTGGCGAACAGATTCAAATAATTAAATAATTCTGGCTGCCAAACCGTGTGACCGATCAGGTTGAAATTTTAAACTTTTGTTTCGCATGTCGGCTAAATTACAAATCTGAAGTTTCGTATATATAGAAGCAGCGGTTCGAGAGTAAATATTAATTAATATTTATCCTTCAATCCAAGATGGCGGCCAAACCATGTGACTTGTGACGTCATAATTTTCACCACGTGTGCAAACACGATCGGAGACGATAACTGCAAATTTTCGCTTTGCTAGGTTAAGCAGTTCCAGAGAAAACATTATTTAATATTTTTCTTAAAACCAACATGGCTGCCAAACCCTGGGCCCGATCCCGTTGAAATTTCAAACCCTCATTCGGCATGAGCGTTCCACCATAAAGGTGATGTTTCACATTGATTGATGCAGTTGTTCCAGAGTAAACATTAATTAATATTTTTCCTTCAATCCACTATGGCTGCCAAACGTTGCGTCGTACCTCAAAAGGGGGTGAGAACTTTTTATTCGTCATCGAGAGGCGGTCTTAGTGGTGGAGTTTTGCCTGGATCTGTTCAGTCGTTTCAGAGAAAAAGATGTTTTAAGATATTATTTTTCAATCCAAGATGGCTGACGAACCATGTGACCTATGACATCACAAGTTTATATTCTGCTTCCAACTGGGTATTGGAACACGTGTGTGAAGTTTCGTGTTAATCGGTGAAGGTGCGTTTTTCTATCCAGGATGGCCACCGAACCATGTGACGTGTGATGTCATAATTTTTATCACTCGTGCACACACGATGGTAGATGATAATTGCAAACTTTCGATTCGTTAGGTTAAGCGGTTCCAGAGAAAACATTATTTAATATTTTCTTAAATCCAAGATGGCGGCCAAACCGTGTGACATCAATTCGAAATTAACAAACTTATATCGCCTACGTGTCCCGAATATACTTCTGAAATCTGCCCTTCATCCAACCAGCGCTTCTGGAGAAGAAGATGTTTGAAGGTTTCAGGGTTTTTTCAAGATGGCCGCCAAACCATGTGACCAATAAAGAACAAATTAACAAACTTGAGAAAGGACCTCATGGGGAATATATGTGTGAAGTTTCGTCTTCATCTGTCTTGCCCTTCTGGAGAAGAAGATTTTTAAAATTTATTCATTTTCAATCCAAGATGGCTGCCGAACCTTGTGACCTATGATATCATAAATTTAAATTCTGCTTTCCATCGTTGACCCGAACAAGTCTGTGAAGTATCGTGTAAATCGGATAAAGTCTATTTTTCTATCCAAGATGGCCGCCAAACCATGTGACTTCTGAGGTAATTTTTTTTACCATGTATGCAGACTTGAGCGAGGAAGGCACTTGCAAATTTTCGCTTTGATGGCTTATGAAATACCAGAGAAAACATTATTTAATATTTTTCTTAAATCCAACATGGCGGCCAAACCATGTGACCTATCACTTTGAAATTAACAAACTTGCATCGCATACATGTCACGAACATAGTTCTGAAATCTCGCCTTCATTGGACCAGCGCTTCTGGAGAAGAAGATGTTTGAAGGTTTGAAGGTTTTTTCAAGATGGCCGCCAAACCATGTGACGTATCAACAACAAATTAACAAACTTGAAAGAGGACCTCAGGGGGAATGTGCCTGTAAAGTTTCGCCTCAATCTGCACAGCCGTTCTGGAGAAGAAGATTTTTTAAAAAAAAACACTAAAAAACAAGATGGCGGCCGAATTACGTCACCGATGACGTCAAAATATTTTTTTTCTACGATGAATTTTTGTGTCGATGATGCTCAAGAAATTTCAAATTTTTGCCATGTGGCGTTCTACTTGACGAATTTTTACTGGGATACCTCTTCACTGATGACGTCACGAAAAATCACACGTATTCCCGAGAGGGAGCTTGTTCAAATGTATCAAGCGAAATTTTTTTACACGAGAAGGTTTCCGAGATACAGAGGTCCAAAGTTGATCTGTTTTTTCAAGATGGCGCCCGTATCACGTGACCTATGACGTCATAATTATCAATTATGTATGCTATCAAAAAAGATACATATCTGGTGAAAATTTTGTGTCGATTGGTCTTACCATTTCTGAGAAAATGGCATTTAAAGCGAAAAAAATTGGAAATTTTGCAAATTTACGGCGGAAGAAAAATAATAATAAACAGAAGAAAAACAATAGGTTATCCAGTCCATTTGACTGGATACCCTAATAAAATAAAAGTATTAGCATTGTTTCTGATGGAACGACGAGGAAGTTGAAAGTACGATTGACTAAGATAAATACAATTACAAGAAGAATGTCTCCCTCTTGTGTAGTAGCTGTCCATTACCGTTTGGTTTCTCTCATTAACACAATCATCAAAGATAACGAGGTTCTTTTTTGATTTATCCAAATCTTGGGGAGACGGTATATCATCCATATTATCACTAAGAATACAAGTTATAGGATTTGATTTCTTTTTACATCTCTGTGTATCATAAAATAGTTGAATTATATCTTCAATGTTATAATCATTTAGGTTTTTTTGACGTTTAAATAAACCGATTATATCTTCTTTTTGAAGACCAGCATTAAAACCTTGTGAGAGTAGTTGATACTCTGGTTGAAAACTCGACTTTGTGAAAATTATTAAATTATCATAATCTAAAAAGTTGGGAGTGAGGAGCATTTTTAAAAGTAAGCAGGTTTTTCCACATCCACTTGAACCAACTGTGAGACATCTTAATGAATTTGGAAGATTTTTATGGTGGTTAAATTTTATCTTATTTTCCCAAATAGGTAAAAAATCATTCATTTATATATTTGGAAAACAGGTTATTTAATTTATTATTGGCTTTTTTAGAAACTATATTTTATCCTAAGTTCAGGTTTAATTTCAAGATAATCCATTATTTTATTTATACAATATCTTGTGTTGATATTTCCCTGAAAATTACATCCATGAATAATATATAACAACAATCCTTTGAACATTTCTCTTATACGTTCAGTTTCTTCCCTTGTAAGGAAAGGTGTGTTATCACCCTCATACTTTACATTCATTTCTCTAATCAATCTTGTAAAGTAATTCATTTTTGGTGTAAATCTAAAAGAATTATTTTCCTTTTTATATTTTTTATTATCATTAATTAGAAGATAATCACAGAATATACATTGTTTATTGGCTTTTGACTCTGTGTTTAATCCCCGTCTTTCACACGCAGGACAATTCTCAAATTTGTCATCTGGAGAATCAGGAAAGTCTAGCATATTTATAAAGTAAAACTTTACTTAAACTGAAATTCATCTATACTTTCAGTTGTATATTGACTCATATTTAATAATATTACCATCGATATCGATATACTTTTTTTCATTATCAGATTCAACGACAACATTTTTTATAGTAAAGGTAATTTTAAAATGATCGTTAATTACTATTGAACGAAATGTCATTTCACCTGATATATTAACATCCTTTATTTCATCAGGATTTACATCTTTAGGGTTGTTGAAAAAAAAATACAAATTTCTCCTTGCATATTACAGATGGTCTTATCTTTTCATTCTAAAGCTTCATCCATAAGGTTTTTGTTTTTTGATACTTTTTCTTGTTTCATTGCTTTTTCTAGTTTTGAATATATTACTAGAAGGAGAGGAGAAACTTTTGTTCGAGATACTTTAATTGATGTTCTACCAGGTATACTAAAAGCCCTTCCACTGAAGGAAATTGAAGAACTCATTATTTACCATAATAGTTTTTATCCAATAGTTGTTATATTTATCTTTGTTCAATTTTACATCCTTGACATATTTCTCAGTATCTTTAACAAATGAAGAGATTGATTGAAACTTGTCTTTTGTGTCTTGAAACATTGTATTTATTAAGTGAAAAAGTTGGAGGATAAAATGGTTTTAAGCACAGATTCACCTGTAAAATAAACGAAATTTTCATCAAGAAAATTTTAGTTTAAGCAAAGATTTATTATATAAATATGGTGAATACAACATACTGCGATGTTTGTAATCACAAATATAAACATTATAGAAAACACCTCCGAACCAACAAACACACATTTAATCTGTTTCATAAAATATCTCCTCTTGAGTTGGAAAGAAAACATTGTGATATCTGCTCAAAGGATGTTTTGAAGAGTAGTTATAATAGACATCTTCAATCACAAAAACACAAGAAAAATGAGTTTAAAGTAAAGGGAGACTATTATATTGAAAACACTGATGGGGCATTTAAAGGGCATATAAAAATAAGGATTTTTCAATGTGGAGAACCCGGTCCATCATCAATAGCTGAATCAATTGAAATAGTGAAACCCGATGTTGAAAAATTTATTAAAAAGACATTAAAAGAAATGAAAACTTTAAAGTTTTATATGGGAGTGAAAAAGAATATGAAAAGACAAGATGAAGAACAAACTCCTTATATGAGAACAGATCTTCATTTTATAACATCATTTCAAGATTTTTTGAATAGTGGGGTTTATGAAGAACTATCAAGACAAGAGGAGGATGTTGATAATACAGTGGTAGGAAGTGGATTCAATATTAAAAAAATCATCTTTTTAGATATACACATTCTAAAATCAAACCCTCTTAAAGCTTCTTCTTATATTGAATTACCAAAAGAAATAAAACTAAAGAAGGCAGTTGTTAATATTAAGAACAATGATAATAAATGTTTTCTCTGGTCTGTTCTTGCTCACTTTCATCCACCAAAATGTAATTCAGAAAGAGTAAAACAATAGATGAAATATGAGAATACCTTGGACATTAAAGATTTTAAATTCCCAATGCCACTAACAGATATTCCTAAATTTGAGAAAAAGAATAATCTTTCTATTAATGTATATGGATTAACGGATACAAACAAAGTTCAAATATTAAAAATTTCAAACAACTATAAAAATGAAGAAACACACATCGATCTTTTATATTTTAGTGTTGGAAAGAATTCACATTACACATACATCAATAATTTATCAAGATTAATCTCTTCTCAGGTATTCAGAACAGCAAACAAAATATATCCTTGTAAGCAATGTCTTAATTCATTTCATACAAAAGAACGATTAGAACAACATTCAAAATATTGTAGTAATCATAAATCAGCTGTAATTACAATGCCTAAACCTGGTGAAAAGATTTCTTTTGAAGATTATAATAAATCTATCATGCACCCATTTGTGATATACGCTGATTTTGAATGTATCCTTAAAAAGATAAATACTACTTCTCCTAATCCAAAAGAATCATATACAAATAAATATCCAAAACTTATTCCTTGTGGTTTCTGTTATTATATCAAATCATCTGTTGGAGAAAAGTATAACAAACTTGAACATTATCGTGGAAAAAAAGCTTCACAAGAGTTTGTAAAACGATTAGAAAAGGATTGTATAAGACTCACTAAATTAATGAAAGAAACAAATGAACCGATGAAATTAACCAAAGAAGAAAAATTAGAATTTAGAAAGAACAATATCTGTCATATTTGTGAGGGGGAAATTAAGGAGTCTAAAGTTAGAGATCATTGTCATCTTACTGGTAAATATAGAGGTCCCGCTCATTCCTGTTGTAATCTTAATTATAAATTACCTTCTTTTATTCCAGTCTTTCTTCACAACAGCGCCAACTATGATACACATCTATTTATAAATGAACTTTCAAAAACACCAGGGAATATTTCTGCCATAACAAACACAAGTCAAAAGTATATTTCATTTACAAAAATGATATTCACAAAACCTTTAACTCGTATTAGGTTTCTAGATTCTTACAAGTTTATGGGAACACCACTAGCCTACCTCGCATCAAATCTAAGCTCCATGGACTCTTTTCCAAATCTTAATTCATTCTTTCCAAAAGAGGAAATTCTCACTAAAGAGGAAATTCAGATTAAAGAGAGAATTCAAAGTAAAGAGGAAACTCTAATTAATGAGGAAATTAATGAAGAAATTCTAACTGAAGATGAAATTCTAATTATAAAGAAAATTCGAACAATGAATGAAATTCTAACTAAAGAGGAAATTCTGATTAAAGAAGGAATTCTTACGAGAGAGAAAATTCAAACAAGGAATGAAATTCAAAGTAAAGAGAAAATTCTTGCAAGTAAGGGAATTTATCCTTATGATTATATGGATTCATTTATGAGATTTAAAGAAACACAACTTCCTTCAAAAGAAAGTTTCTATAATAACCTTTATGAAGAAGAGATAAGTGATAAAGAATATAAACACGCACAAGAAATATGGAAAATATTTAAGATAAAGAACCTTGGAGAATATCATGATTTATATCTAAAAACAGATGTTTTATTGTTATCTGATGTGTTTGAGGCTTTTAGATCACTCTGTCCTAATAAAAATTGTTTTGGATTAGATCCTGCCCACTATTTCACAGCTCCTGGTTTAGCTTGGAGTGCAATGTTGAAAATGACAAAACAAGATATAGATTTAATCAGTGATGTTGATATGCTTTTGATGATTGAGAAGTCGAAGAGAGGTGGAATATCACAAGTATGTTCAAAAAGATATGCTAAAGCAAATAATAAATATCTTCCAAATTATGATAGTGAAAAAGATAGTAATTAATTGATGTATTTTGATGCTAATAATTTGTATGGATGGGCAATGTCTCAATCTCTGCCTTATGGTAAATTAGAGTGGGTGGAAGAAAAGGATTATGAAAAGGCTTTGATGAATATTGTTATTTCTTCTCAAGAGGAATTGAATGACGAAGAAGAAGGTTATTATTTTGAAGTTGATTTGAGGTACCCGAGTGATCTTCATAATAAGCATAAAGACCTTCCTTTTGCATGTGAGAAAGGAACCCCAAAGAAAGAATGGTTCAGTGATTATCATAAAAGTTTTAATATTAAAGGCAAATCAACAGAAAAGTTATTAACAACATTCTATGATAAAGAGGGATATGTTTTTTGCATCAGAGAAGCTTAAAACAGTTTTTGAGAGAAGGATTGAGAGTAGCTAAAATTCATAGTTTTAAAATTTAAACAAAGTCCTTGGGTGAAAAAGTATATTCAATTCAATACAGATATGAGAGCAAATACAAAAGTAAAATATGAAGGGGACTTTTATAAATTAATGAATAATGCTGTATTTGGAAAGACTATGGAAAAATGTTAGAAACAGGCAAAACATTAGATTCGCAACATCTTAGAAAGAAGCTTCGAGATTGATAAATAAACCAAGTTTTGAGAGAGAAGAGGTTTTTTCAGAGAACTTTTCTGCAATTCATATGAAAAAGGAAAGTATTGTAATGGATAAACCAATTTATATTGGAACAGCAGTTCTTGATTTATCAAAGTTATTGATGTATGATTATTTGTATAATGACTTAAAGAAAGAGAATGGTGAAAATGTTTCATTGTTGTGTATGGACACTGATAGTTTTATCCTAGATATAAAAACTGATGATGTTTATGAAGATATGAAGAAAAATATTGGAGTATATGATACAAGTAATTTCAGCAAGAAGAGTGAGTTATTTTCCAAAAAGAATGAAAAGGTTATTGGTAAGTTTAAGGATGAGTTGGGTGGAAAAGTAATGAGTGAGTTTATTGGATTGAGAGCAAAGGCATATGCTTATAAGTATGGTGATCAGATTGATAAGAGGTTAAAGGGAATAAAGAAATCAATAACTTTTAGAAATTATTATAATTGTTTGATGAATCAGAAAGAAGAATATAGGAAAATGAATACAATAAGAAGTTATAAACATAACATATATATATAGTGAAGAAGTAAATAAAAAGGCATTCGGAGCCTTTGATGATAAGAGATTTATTTTAGATAATGGAATAGATTGTGTTCCATATGGATATTGTATGATAGAGTGAATAGAATAGATTGTGTTTTAACGATGGGAAGATGGGTTAGGTTTTTTTAAGGGCTACCGCCACGTTTTTTCGCAATATATAAATGGTTAAACCAAGTATTAATCAAACTAAAGAGTGGAGAAAATCTCAGTCTTGGTATATAAATGGAAAACATAATGAATGTGAAAAATATCAAATAAGTCTTATTGAAAAAATAACTAAAACAAAGGTAAATAAAACAAATAAGCGAATCAATTTAAAAAGTACTAAGTTAGAGGATGTAAAGAAAAAAATGAATATCCTTGAATGGACTGAAAACTTTGATGGTTATCAATTGAACAATGAAAAAACAATTTACTATAATCTCAAAATGATATGTGGCTCAGGAGGTGGTCAAACAAGAGCATTAAGAGAAGTTTATCATTTCGTAATGGCACAAAAGGGGTATCTTAAAAAATATAAAGATTCAAATGTTTTGTTTGTCAATATTTTAGATGGGGATTATTGTGCAAAGAAAATTAAACTCTTGAAGGAATTTGAGAATGAACAAATGTTTATAGGTTCAATGAGTGAGCTAAACAATATGCATCGGTTATTTGATAAAGAGTGTCCCGGGGCTTAGACATTTCAGATATTTCTTTAGAATCACCTTTAACAAATCACATTACTACTTTGCTACTTGAACAAATCTTTATCTTGTTTTATGGGTTATTTGAATAGAGAGCCCCTAGGTTAAAAGGGGAGACAAATAAATATACCTTGGGATAAAAAGGGGGTTTATTTTTAAGGAAAAAAAAAGGGAATCGCTGAAAATCCTCCATTCATTTACATGGGGAAAAGTGAGCCAGAACCAGTATATTCACCCTACTTATATGTATGTGTGTGTGTGTATATATATATATATATGTATTTGTACACATACAAATATATATATATATATATATATATATATATATATATATATATATATATATATATATATATATATATATATATATATATATATATATATATATATATATATATATATATATATATATATATATATATATATATATATATATATATATATATATATATATACACACACACACACACATATATATATATATATATATATATATATATATATATATATATATATATATATATATATATATATGTATATGTTGTGGGAGGGTAGAAATTGTATCTTGTTTTTAATTGTATTTTTTTCAATTTTCAAAAGTCTAAACTGATGTGTAAAATGTTTTTCATTGTAATATCTTTATTAATTATTATCCTGACCACCCTCTCCCCCCTCTCCCACACCCTCACTCACCCCACCCACACTACCCTTTCACCTTTCCATACCACCTGAACTCACACTTCACACATGTTCCTGTCCCGTCTACTCTTTCTCCCCTCCGACTTTTGCATCACCTCTCAGGCATACGTGGGGAGATAAACATCACAATCAAAGTTGATCTGTTCAATGACCTCAACCGATTCCGCCAGTCATCTTGTGGTGTGAAGTTTTTCAGCAGTAAGTCATTTTACAGCTTCAAGCAAAGCTTTCTCTTATCTCAAGCATTATTGGAGTTTTTTGTTTTGTTCATTTGGTCACCAGAATTTTTTTTTTAAGTGACCATGATTTTATGGAGCTGACAGGATACTCACCTTGGAACTGTCCAGCCAAGGTTCAAATCTGTCATCTGGTGTTTTGCAGGCAGGATAAGGCATCAATTTGTGTGTGCCATCCCCTGATGGACGTTAAACTGGATGTCCCATCTGCCACCATAGTTGATAAACGTTAAAGATTCCATGGTGTCCTTTGTGAAAAGTAGCCAAGATATCACCAACACCTTGCCAGCTTGTCCGAATTCTAAATTCCTACATGTCCAGTCAAATATCCTATATCGAAGTGGCGACCTGTCCAGAATTATATTCCTCACCACGAGACTGCTTCAGCAGAACCGACGCTCTATATAGAGTATGATGGGTGCAGGATGATGATGTTATACCTTATGGTTCGGGTGTTTTATTTGTTAATTGCAATGTATGTACGAATACACAATATTGTTATAACATATTAACAAAAGTCTGGAAAAATCGACCCTGCTGGGTTTGGTTGAGGGGGAAGAAAAAGGACGCAGACATTGTGCAGTGCCTTCAGAAAGTATTCACACCCCTCGACTTTTGTTACATTTTGCTGTATTGCAGCCTGAATATAAAATGCATTAAATTTAACTTTTTTGTCGCCGATCTACACCAAATACCCCATAATAACAAAGTGAAAACATGTTTGAGAAATTTTTACAAATTAAATAAAAATGAAAAGCTGAAATGTCTTGCGTCAATAAGTAATTCTAAATAAGTCAGTAATTTGTCCTTCCCTCTCCCGCCCCTCTTGTCTCGTGCCACCCTGGTTGTGCATTGTGTGTTAGCTCTAATCCAAGCCTTGACAATGTATACAAAACTCCTTTGCTATAGGCCCTGTCACACCTTGACGCTTTAACCAGCGTATGCCGACGTATGAAAAATTTGTCTGAAACGCTGGCACACGTCGAATACGTATGGGTAAGTTTTGTATACGTTCAGAGCACGCTGGCATACGTCATAGTACACCGAGCTGTTAGACAAATTTTCCATGCTTGAAAATTTTTGACGTATGCCAGCGTATGTCTCGCACGTTCCGCATAACGCTGGCCATAAGTTGTAGGCACGTTACGCGATCGTTGACACACGTCGACACGTGCTACTTGTAAGTTACTCATAAGTCGAAACACATCGAGGTAATGTTTAGCATACCCGAAACTTATTTCTAACCTACGAGTACCGTGTTGTGGACACGTTACGCGATCTTTGACGCACGTCGACACACGCTACTTGTAAGTTACTCATAAGTCGAAACACGTCGAGGTAATGTTTAGCATACCCGAAACTTATTTCTAACCTATGAGTACCGTGTTGTGGGCACGTTACGCGATCGTTGACACACGTCGACACACGTAACTTGTAAGGTACTCATAAGTCGAAATACGTCGAGCTAATGGTTAGCGTCAGTGTTCCAGACTCCCTGTTTTTTTTTTGTTTTGTTTGTTTTTTTTTTCCTTCGGTATAACGGTGATGTTGACGCTTCGATTTATAGTGCGGTTATAATATAATATAATTAATAGGTTGCCGCTCAACAATTTAAATCGAAGTGTCAACTTCACCATCATACCGAAGGGGAAAAAAAAAAAACCAGGGAGTCTGGAACACTGACGCTAACTATTACCTCGACGTGTTTCGACTTATGAGTAACTTACAAGTAGCGTGTGTCGACGTGTGTCAACGATCGCGTAACGTGCCTACAACTTACTTATGGCCAGTGTATGCGGAACGTGTGTCATACGCCAAGTACGTCGAAAAATTTTCAACATGCTGAAAATTTTCTACGTACTCGGCGTACTATGATGTATGCCAGCGTGCTATTAACGTATGCAAAACTTACCCATAACGTATTTGACGTGTGCCAGCGTATTTGGCAATTTTTTCATATGTCGGCATACACTGGCTAAAACGTCAAGGTGTGACAGCGGCTTGACACTTCGATGTCTTGTGCGGGTCTGATTTGAATCGTCGAGCCACAGCCTTTTAATAGCCTACGCCACGTGATCGTCGGCGATACGCTGCCGCGCTATGCATAAGTTAGACTATCATTGGGCATAGGTTGTGAACGCCGACAACACGCTCAGCATTCGTTGATATAAGTTATCTATATGCTATCGAAACGTTCTGTGTATGTTACTAATACGTTATGCATACGTCCAACTCGTTATGATTACGTCCAAAATTGGAAAAAAAAACATCAATAGTTCAGCGTACGCCATCGTTTTACATACATTTTGATACCTTGCCATACGCTGGCTAAAACATCAAGGTGTGACAGGGCCCTAAGACACTCCATGTTGAGCTCAGGTCCATCCAATTTCTCTTGATCATCCTTGAGATGTCTCTATAACTTTATTTGAGTCCACCTGTTGCCAATTCAATTGACCTGACATGGTTTAGAAAGCAACACACCTTTCTATAAAAGGTCCCGCAGTTGGCATTGCATGTCAGAGCAGAAACTCTACCATGAAGTCCAAGGAACTGTCTTGAACTCTGAGATATAATTGTGTGGGGGAATATTGTAAGGGAAAAGGTATAACACAATTTCTAGAGTGTTGAAAGTTCTGAAGAGCACAGTGAGCTCCATCATTAGGAAATGGAAGGAATATGGAATGACCCAGACTCTTGCTATAGCTGGCCGTCTTACCAAACTGAGCGACTTGGCAAGAAGGACCTTCTTGTGGGAGGTGACCAAGAACCCAATGATCACGATAACAAAACTCCAGAGTTCTGTGGCTTAGATGGGAGAACCTGCCTGAAGGACAACAATCTCAACAGCACTTCACAAATCTAGGCTTTATTAGAGAGTTGCCAGACGGAAGCCACTCTGTGGTGTGATCAGACGAAAATTGAACTCTTTGGCCTGAATGTAAAGCGCGACGTCTGGCAGAAACTGAGTATAGCTCATCACCTATCTCGCACCATCCCCTCTGTGAAGCATGGTGGTGGCAGCATCGTGCTATATGGGATTGCTTTTCAGCAGCAGGGATTGGGAGACTTGTGAGGATAGAGGGAACAATGAACAGAGCCAAATGCAAGCAAATCCTTGAAGAGAACCTGCTTCAGAGTATAAAAGACCTTGGACTGCGGCGAATATTTACGTTCCAACAGCACAATGACCCCAAGCATACAGCTAAAGCAACACTGGAATGGCTTCAGAACAAGAACATGAAAGTCCTCGAGTGGCCCAGCCAAAACTCAGACTTGAATCCCATTGAGAATTTGTGAAAAGACTTGAAGATTGCTGTTCACCGACGCTCTCCATCCAACTTGACAGAGCATAAGCAAATCTGAAATAAAAAAATGGGAGAAAATCCCCAAATCCAGATGCGCAAAGCTGACACAGACATACATAAGAAGACTCGAAGTTGTAGTCACTGCCAAATGCGCTTCAACAATGTATTGACTCAGGGGGTTGAATACTTATTGATGCAAGACATTTCAGTTTTTCATTTTTAATCAATTTTATAAAAAATTTCAAAAATACGTTTTCACTTTGTCATTATGGGGTATTTTGTGTCGATTGGTGACAAAAAATTTTAAATTTCATCCATCTAAGTTCAGGCTGTATCACAACAAATGTGACAAAAGTCGAGGGTATGTGGATACTTTCTGAAGGTACTGCTGGATTGATGGGGTAAAGGCTGCAACCAAGCTGTCTCTGCCAGAGCTTCAGGAAGCAGTGCTGGGTCGGGATTTTAAATCTAATCATTGATGTCACCAGAAGTTGGCCACTACTTAACAGAATTATATGAATGGATGATGTAATATCTTGCGCCAGCTTAGGAGTGGGTTTTTTTAATTGCTGAAAATGTTGCCGTACATTCCAGCGACATGTGTGCCATGGTGCTTCCGTGCCATCGCAATGCATGGATTTGTGGAGGAACTTGTGGTGAATGAAGATCCCGAGTACCAGTGGATTGACCGCATCCGTACACCGAGAGCCTCCAATGAAGCTCGACAGCGACTGATCTCTCAGATGTCAGGTATCATGGGGGTAGGGAAAAGGAATGGCACGTGAAGGAAACTTTGCACAAAATAAACAAGTATGAAGCTGTCCTTTTGTACTGGATCTTTCAGCTGTGCTTTGCAAATCAAACAAAGGAATATTTTTGTTTTTGACTTTTCTATACAGTTACATACTACACGAAGAGAAAAACATGAAACAAAAAAGTTTAGTCCAAGTTTTGTAAATTCATCTTCAATTATTCTCCAGCGAGAGTAATTATGACCAGAATTATAAAAGCAATGATGGTGGATTGCTATGATATTCTTTGTCCACAAAATATTTATCAAATAAGTATTGTTTCAAGATTAGATCGTCTGCTCCGAGTCTGGGAGGTCGGTGGTTCAAAGTACGGCCGAGTCACACCAAAGACTTTTGAAATGGTACATGATGCTTCCTTGCTTGACGCTCAGCATTTAAGAGGATAGAACACAGGCAAATAACCCTGGGAAGGCAATGGCGAACCACCCAGTGTAACCTTTGCCAAGAAACTGCTTCAGCACCCACCACCGATGCTCTGTAAAGAGTGTGGTGCATAAATTCAAAATTGTTTCAAGATGCACATTCCACTTCTGTACCATAACTCATGTCTGACAGATGCTGCAGACATAATGCACTTTCCACTGCGTTGTCTTTTCTGGCTTTGACTCAAATCCAACTATAAACTCAAAAACTGGTCTTTCACATGCAGGGCCTTGCATCATTAATTATGCCCTCTCAGATGAATCTTAAATTGGAGACGTGTCTGCAAGCATTAGCTGGTAGACGTTAAAGATCTCACACTTTTGTGAAGAGTAGGCATGTTATTATTACAAGCATCCTGGCCAAATTCCTGCCACCTTCAGTCGAACAACCAGGCCAGTAAATTGATTTGTAAAACACTTGGGCCAGAATCTTTCCCCAGCCGATCATACAAGAAGGTGGGAATAATTGTGGTTATTACCTCCACCACCGAAGGTGAACAGAGGTTGTGTTTTCACCCATCTATTTGTCTCTGTGAGCGGCAGAGATGGCTACTCGAGTCGGTGACTTGGACTCGAGTCGCAAATTTTGTGACTTCAGACTTGGCCTTAAATACTTGAGACTTGAGCTTGTAGACTTGTTTGTAATAATAATGAATGAACAAGAAGGGTACTCGGGAGAGCACATACCTCCGCCATGTTATGCCTGATCCATGAGAGCATATCGGGCCCATTACATTTTTGAAATATCATGCTGTACAGTACTATATTGTTTTTGGCCCTATCTCTCAATGGTGAAGAATCACTTAACAAATTATCATATCCAGATCCGGATACAGATCTTCACCAAAATTGAATCGATTCTTCCTTATCGCACACCCAACGTGTCGACCAAGTTTCGTCCGAATCAGTCCGCAACTTTTTGAGATATCATGCTTTATATAATTTTTGGCCCTATCTCTCAGTGGTGAAGAATTACTTAAAATATGATAGTAGTCGGTTCCGGATCTGGATCTTCACCAAAATCTAATCAGTTCATTCTTGGCACACACCGAACCTGTCCACAAAATTTCATCAAGACCATCCACATATTTTTGAGATATCCTGCACACAAACAAACACAGACAGACAGACAAAGAAACAGACAGAAAGGGGTGAAAACATAACCTCCTTCATCTTCGGTGGTGGAGGTAATGAACACTATCTTTGTCCAAAAAATAAAAAATCTCAGTGATGTGCTTGTGACTAGTTTTCATTCCATGTCTGGTGAGATGTGATTATTATATTTATAAACAAAGACTGCCAGAGTCGCGCGCCGAAGGGACCACAAACTCAGTAAATAGATAGTGCCGAGCTTACAAAAGGTATTGGTTACACACCACCCAAAGTCCCGCTGAGCTCTGAGCCTCCGATTGCACATGCACGTGTCGAGTGGAGTAAAAAGAGGTAAATTATGGAAAAAAAAAATCAGGTTGGGTTTTTGACAAGGACGAATTGATTCGATTTTGGTGAAGATCTGCTTCTGCATCCGGATACGAGAATTATTTATTTATTTATTGTGACTCTTGAACACCATTGAGAGATGTGGTCAAAGATGATGTATACACATGATATTTCCAAAAATTGTGGGTGAGTTATGACAAAACCAGGTGAATAGGTGAATGAGTTGGTTAGGTGACAAGAGCAAGCAGATTCGATTTTGGTTCAGGCCCGGATCCAATGTGGCCAATCATTGGGATACAAAATGTCAACTGTTCAGCATGCGGAGGTATGTGCTCTACCGAATTTTCATTCTTGTTAAAGATGTCATGGTATATTGTGCCATCACCTTCCAAGGGACCTCATTTTGCACCACAACCAGTGTTGATATTTCGACTGGTACACAGCTTAGTAGATCTTGCCATTGGAGTCTGTAACATTACAACATTGCAACTTGATCACTTGGTTAATGATCAAACAAGGATTTGGGAATCTATGACAATAAATAGAGCATGTGTGGCTGTTGCTATGTCAGCAATATTTAATCTTCGATTGGTCGCAGCACTGAGGTGATGACAACATTGGTGATGACGGTGCAGTATCTTTATCACATGCTTTCTTCACCTCGTGTTTCCTCACCTCTCACAGCATTGATTACAATATTGGTTATAACGATGCGTAGTCTTTATCACACGCTTTCCTCACCTCGTGACTCATCCTAGTGGTTTCTATTTTGCTGGCGGGTGCTATCCTTGACAATTTAACGTTTTTTTTTGATTCCCCGGACACAAAGCAGCCATCCCTGTGCGGTGGGCCAACACGGGCACTCCCGCCAAAAGGTGGGGATGCCCGCGAGTCTAAGCTAATTATTACTGCTGAAGAAAATACCACAAGATGAGGCAAGATGCACCACTTCATGTAACATTTTCATACATTCATGTAACATCTGTCCATCCACAAATACTTGCAACTTCTCTGAAACTACACGTACGATTTTGAAGGAACTTTACCGCAACCACAACCTTCATTACCCTGAATGTACCAAAGTTTGTTCATGGCATTAAAAAAAAATTGCACCCTATGGGGGTCTACGAGGGTTGCCCCCCAAAATAGGTATTTGCTTTCCTCTCAGAAACGACACTCGCAATTCCAATGAAACTTGAATACAACCTTCATTGTCCGTGATATACCAAAGTTTGTTCGGGACATTTAAAAAATCATGATCTAATGGGGTGGGGGGGGGTTGCCCCCCAAAATATGTCTTTGCTTTTTCTCTGAAACTGCACACATATAATTTCGATGACACTTGACCGCAACCTTCATCACCCATGATGTACCAAAGTTTGTTCACGGTATTTAAAAATTGGGGTTGAAGAGTGTACAGGAGTTCTCATTTTCCACATCATTCTGCCCCCTCTCTGCTTCCCCCCTGCTCCTCCCCTTCCCAGCTTTGCCCCTGCCGCTCCCTTTCCATTTTGGAGAAAGTATTCCATTCTAAAGGATTCCCGGCTTCGGCCCGAACCTAACCTGATATATCTGCCCCGCTAACTAACTGTACTCATGTCCCTGTAATCCCTCTGCTCTAATTTGACCTTTGTCCCTTTTAGTTCCCCTTGCCAAAATGCTGCCCCGCTAATCCATTCGAAACTAGAAGGGCACTCAGTAGAGCGCATACCTCCTCCACGCAATTCCTGATCCAGTGGAATATATCGAGCTCAATAACTTTTTGAAATATCATGCCATAAATCGTTTTAACCCCATCTCTCAATGGTGAAGAATCACAAAAATTAAATAATCCCTGTTCACCAAAATCAAATCGATTCGTTCTTGTCACACACCCAACCTGTCCATCAAGTTTCGTCCGAATCCGGCCATAAATTTTTGAGTTATCCTGCACACAAACAAAGAGACAAACAGACAGAAAGGGGTGAAAACAACCTCCTTCCACCTTCCATGGTGGAGGTAACTCATCTGTCCCTCCTGGGCCCACTAATCCCATTAACTATCCTATCTTCCAGGAGGAAAATTAAAGCACAGATGGCGATAAACATGATGAGGTGGCATGGCCTCAAAAGGCTCGCCGGTGGAGTTGCCTGTGAGGGGGGGGGGGTTGCCTACCCGTATCCTAAAATTTGGGACAAAATGGATCCTTGCAAAATCCAATTACCCGACTCCATTATTCCAGTGGCCACAGGCATTCATAAATGGTGCAAAGGGGAAGGAAGCATCCTGACTCTATCCTAAATTTTCAAAAGCGCATTTCTCTTTAATCATTAAATCTCTCCCGCCCACCCCCCACCCCACAACCCCCTCCCCCACAGTGGTTCTATGTAACCAATTTACCTGTCAGCTCATGTGTTGGTGCTCTAACTATTTTGGTCCTGGCCTTCAAGTTTTCTTTTTGTGTCCACACAATATTGCGGTTGGGTCCTGGCAAACCCAAGCGGACGGTGTTTGTCTCCAGACATGTCCGGGTGGTGTTTATGTCCGGGTGCTGTGTGTCTCTGGATGTGTCCGGACGACACTTATGTCCGGCCAGTGTTTGTCTCCGAACATATCCAGGCGGTGTTTATATCGGAACGGAAGTTTGTCTTCGGATGCGTATCTCCATATGTGTCGAGACGGTGGTTATGTCCGGGCAGGGTTTGTCTCCAGACATGTCCAGATGGGAGTTTGTCTCTGGACGTGTCTGCATGGGAGTTTGTCTCCGGACATGTCCGTGCGGTGTTTATGTCCAGATCGAAGTTTGTGTCCAGGTAATGTTTATGTCTTGACGGGGGGTTATCACCGGATGCATCCTGGCGGTGTTTGTCTCTGGGTGGTATTTATAGTATGACCGGTAGAAAATGGATTTCAAACATTATCTTGTTTCCATCTTCACTGTTATTCTATGCAGAATAATTTGGATGAGATGGTATGAATCATAATTAATGCTCCACCACACATCTGCCTTCCCTTCCTCTCACCTCACACTGTCTCCCCCCCCCCCACTTCCTCACTCTCCCCCCACCCATCACCATCACCCCACTCTTTTTTTCTCCCCATCTCGGTGTTCCCATCAGTGAAGCAACGGGTGGTATTTGGTAGTAATGAAAATAAACGCGTGATCATAAAAATATAACCATGCGTGAGGTAATGAAACGTAAGGTTAACTAAAGTCTACTTTGAGACGTGTCCACATGGTTACAAAAACAGACAAGGGGAAAGATAAAAATGAAATGGAAATCCTCCCTTTGTTCAGGCACTTAGCTGCGTGTCCAGAGATTATCTTTTTGGAGCCTGGCGATTGAACCACAGAGTCACCGCACGGGAAAAAGCACCCAAAATGGCACCACTTCGTTCTCTGTGGTCACTTGTGTGAGGTGATTCGCACGGACGGTCTTCCTTCGTTTGGAACCACCATGCAGTGTCTTCTCACGATAGAGATTGCTGACGCCGCTCCTCTCTTAACACCAGGTCAGCTCGCAGCCAATGGCGCTGCCTTCTTCCTCAAATATACAATGCGATACTGCCGAGTTATCGCTCAGAGATGTGCTCTTCTTCTGCTCAAAAGCGTACAAACTTCACAACTTAGCCGAATAGTCATGGCTGGCATCTTACTCCAGCACACAGGCAAATTCACCCCAGCATGAACAACGAGAATCGTGCTGCCTTCTTGACTGTGTTGAGGAGAGCAAGGGAAAACGAGACCCTCTGTCTCAACCGTGTTTCTCACACCAACTGCCCTCTTGTCTCTCTTCCCCGTCTCTTGTCACACCGACCAATCATAAGCCTCAGGGCATGGCCTGCCAGTATGAAGCCGGGAAGGCGGGGTTTCTGCCTGCTCAGAACGGCTCTGTTATTGTTGTCGTTGTTGTTGTTGTTGAAACGTCTTTCCTTTTTATAGCCGGCCTTGTAAATGCAAGAACGTAGGAAAAGGTTACAGGGGAGCAATCACATGCTTGAAGAAACTCGCCTTAAACCCTCCCAAGTTAACACAGCACCACCCCCTGTGGTGACACGTAACAATCTTAAGCTGACTGTTTTCCCTACTTAAATGAGATTGAGATGTCTCCTCGTCCACAGACCATGCTGCACGATACAATCCTATACAATGAAATTCCTCCATCGACCCCACAAACAAAACAATACTTATATTACAGTCAATAAATGCTTACTTGAAAGTGGGTGAAATAGGTATGACATTGACTTCAATGTTAAATTGAAAGATTGTGGGGGGAGGGGAGTGGTGAAGGGGGGGAGGGTGTTTGGGGAAGTGCTGGAGAAAGTGGGAGAAATAGGTATGATATCTTTGGAGGATGGTCGATCAGTTTTTCCCTTTTTCCCATTGACTTTGTTCAATTGAGTTGTCCCAGAATTCATATTTTCATACTACTTCAGAGTGTATTGTTATTAATCAATATATGTGTAGCTTATATCAGACATTGTAGGGTTTTTTTGCGATGTTTAAAAAATATTATTGCTATTTTTCTCATGTAGGTGCTCTTCAAAGGAAACTGGGCCTCAAGGTTCTGGAGATGGGTGGGAATGCTGTTTTGGGCTATCTTCAGTGTTTCGACTTGGAGGGAGAAACGGGCCTGGTGGTGAGAGCCATTGGCACAGCCTGCACTCTTGAAAAGCTGAGTGGAGCACTGCCAAACATACTCGGCTCCCCTCAGCGGGAACCCAAGGAGTACGTACAATAATATATTGTGGAGCCCATGTAGTGTGTTGTGCTTAGATTACAATAACAGCAGAGCCGCAAAGCTTATTGTGCATATTATTGGCTTATCTCATCTCGTATGTTATTTGTTTTCCAAGACGAAAAAGATGCTGCATCCACCATTGAAATCCACCATTTGAGGACACTACAAAACTAAATCAAGCCTTGAAAGTTCATTTTAAAATAACAATAATAATAGTAATAATAATAACCTGAGTTCCCTGACAAATAACTTTAATGCAGGAGGCAATTCGGCCATTCAAGCCGGCACAATGGTTGTCAACCGATGGTTTGTCCAAGCTTTGTCCTTTTTATATGCTGAGCGTCATGCAAGGAAGCAGGACAACCCAGTTTTAAGTATTTGGTTATTCGGCCGCAGTTAAAGCTGCCTTCCTCCTAAACTCAGATCGGATGCTCTTAACCATTTCGCCACTGCGTCGGTTGATTTTAAATGTGGGTGGAACGACATGTATAGACCATTTCATTGCAGTCTCAAGTTTGATTAATCTCGACCAGCTCACAGTTTTTGCAAAATATAACAACTGCACACCTTATAACATATAACAAGAAAAGAGCAATCAGAGATTGCAGACCCCCTCGCCAGGACTTGTTTTGGGTATTGTTTTTGTAGTTTTGTGTGCTGTATTCTGTGTACTGGTGTATTACGTAATTAATAAGACATAATTAGAACTGCCACCTTATAACTGCTGGCAGTGATGACTGGGTACCAAGATGTCCCACTTTGATGCAACTTTGCTTTGATCGGACACCTGACCCTGACCTATGACCTTTTTTATTGTTATTCAATTGAACTTAGAATGGAATTAAAATAACAAATTCAAAACAAATGGAAGACCAAATCGGAACACTCCTGCATTGGAGGAATCAGAAGGAACCCAAACAAATAAAAAGCAAAGATGAAGGCATCAGGAGGAACCTGGATAGGATTCGAATTTCAGCTGCGACTCTTCTCCCCTCAAGCTCATCTCGGCACAGCCAAGTGAGCCTTGTTAAATAAAAAAGTATGTATATATATATATATATATATATATATATATATATATATATATATATATATATATATATATATATATATATAGTAATCCCCCGTTTCTCGCGGGGGTTAAGTTCCAAACCTCCCCGCGCTAAGTGAAAATCCGCGATGAATGGACGCCTCCCCAAAAATCGACTTGTCTGGTCTGGTCGGTTTGGCAGTGATTGGGTTTGAGGTGGTGGAGATCGACTGGTCTGGTCTGGTCGGTTTGGCAGTGATTGGGTTTGAGGTGCCGGAGATCGACTCGTCTGCTCTGCTAGGTTTTGAGGTGCTGGGTATGAGCAGTGCTCATCCAACGACGGCAAACCTTTTTCCTTCCCGAAGCATATATCGAGCACCTTTTCCTTAACCTTCTCCTGGAGCATCCCAGGACCTTCCTCTGGCGCTTCGGTTCCTTGCCAGAAGCCTTAGAAGGTGCAGGGCATTTGGGCGGCATTGTGGGGCTTGGAGAAAAAACGTAGAAAATATTCGAAGTTCACAAGCGAAACTTTGTCTCGTGTGTTGTGTGACTGGTCGAGCACCACACGTTATAATCTATTGCTTAAATAATTTATATTTTATATATTATTACCACGATGTACCGGGGGAATCCGCAGAAAAAATTAGTTACGTTCCAAGGGAAAACGCACGATGAACCGGGGGCGCGATAGGTGAACCACGATGAAGTGGGGGTTGACTATGTCAAAAATAACCCAGATCAAAAAAATGAAACAATTCTGGCTGCCAGACCATGCATCCGATCAAGTTGAAATTTAAAACATCGATTTCCCGTCAATACTCAATCATAATTGTGAAGTTTCACATGGATTAATCAAGTGGTTCCAGAGAAAACAATAATATTTTCTTCAATCCAATATGGTTGCCAAATCATGTGACCTGTCAATTATTCCTCAACAAACTTGTACACCCATGGCTTGGGAAACATTTGTGTGAAGTTTCCCCTCAATCTGTCCAGCCGTTCTGGAGAAGCATATTTTAATAGGTTTTAAGATAAATCCAATATGGCTGCTAAACCATGTGACCTATGATATCATATGTGTGAACCTTTTGCTCCTCATGGTTCGGAGGTCATGTTTGTAAAGTTTTGCCTCGATCTGTTCAGGCGCTTCAGAAAAGGTTTTTGAAGTTTTTTTTTTTTTATATATATATATATTACAATATGGCTGCCGAATCACGTGACCGATGTTTTTTTCTGTGGACCATTTTCGCCTGAGATGACCCTCAAAATTTTTCATACTGATCAGATGTAGCATTCCACATAGGCAACTATGATGTTGTAACGAAGGCACCGATGACGTCATGAAAAATCACATTTATTCCCCATGAGGAGTGTTTGTCGTGTGCCAAGTTTCTTTTTTTTTTCCTTTGGTGCGGTTTCAGAGCGACAGAGGTCCAAAATTTTTCAAACATGGCTCTGCCACACCACGTAACCTATGACGTCATAATTATCAATAAAACATTCGACTTCAGCAGTCGCTCCTCTGGTGAAGATTTTGCCTCGATCCAACGAGCGGTTGAGGAGAAAAAAATTAAGTTCTGTGCAGACAAACTAACGGACAGACAAACAAACAAACGGACCCAAATGCGATACCCTCTCCTTCGGCGAAGGTAATAACGTTTTTCAGAAACAGTATAACAAACATAATTGTCTTTCTGCCGATGCATTGGCTTTATGTATGCATTTTTTGAGAAAAATAATTTGGTAAGTTTCCAGCTTCTCTTGATTCTCTTCACGTTCTCCGATGTTGCAAGGAAAACTGGCTAAGAGATATAATCCACCTCTCCTGCATTGAAAATTCAAATTGTTTGCTGTTCTTCAACTTCTGGTGTTGAGCAGGCTCAGGAATACGCTCAGAATTTTTACCAGGGTACTTTTTATATAACGCACCAGGGTATAGAAGTCGTTTATCGCCTAAAACATTCCTGGACAACACCCCGAGTACATCCATCAGTTTTAACTCATTCCATCCAGCAGTTCAGCAGTGCATAGACGTCAAACACACAAACAGTATGATATCATTGCGTCAGTGGCGTCCGTTAACACAGACCCCTCTGAGATGAGGGTAGAAGGCCTCCGCGGATTCTGAAATAGTGTTTTTGTTTGCCGAGTTCAAAACTATTATCCCTCAAGGATCACCCAAATGGCAGCCAAACCTGGCAGTGCAAAGTGTGGGAGGCAAAAGCAGGGAAAATGTCTCTTGTAATTAAAATGGGTTGATTACTGAAATAACTACAGGGATAAGGGAAAATAAGACGCTATCAATAAAACGGACAAACCGGGTGGTCAACAGACACAGGTACGGAAGAGGGGTCATGCAAACGTATATATGCAAAGACAAAAATAACCCACTATGGTGCCAAAAAATGGGATTTGCACAACAATGGGTAGTGAGCGAGAGCTTGAGCGAAGGCATGAGCTGGTTTTGGGTCCATTATATGGTGTGCAGGGCTGCTGTCTCTTGTCTCTGTCTCAGCAGCAAACTGCTGTCTCTTTCTAAGCTCTCCACCTCCAAATCTCTTCCTTCTTACCTGCCCTGTGGCTGTCAGCACAAACCACGTGTGCGGCAGGTCGACGACTCCAGGCACTGAGTCGACCTCCACATGGTCCACCTAAAACACCCTGGGTCTCAGTATGACCCTCACTGCCAGTTCATACACCTTGACAGACAAGCATAGCCACACTCACCATCGAAGGTCTGTACCTGCTCACCAGCAGTCCAACCTTGCCCCCACCCTGAGCAGACTCACCTGCCATCCCACACGTTGTACACTCGGAGACCTAACTCACCGGCTTAGGCTTGGCCACCTACGCATACACCAGACCTGGCATTGTTTTGTACCTTGTCAGTCCCAGGCACACCAGAAGGACCCCTGCAGGCTGCATGGTCAAAACGGCCATTCTGCACAACACGGTGGTTGCTTCGCAAACTGCTACTACTTATAGCTTCTCCCCTATTAACTCTCTCTGGTTTATCATGTAGATGGTTTCTTTCCACTGGGGCAGAGTGACATCCACACTGGTGTGATGTCTTCCAGACCATTATTTCAATTCAATCGCCATTCCACTTTCAATTACTGCTCCCGTCTGTGCCCCAAAAATTCCATTCTTTTTATTAAGTCTTGCCCCGAGACTGTGTGTGTGTGTGTGTGTGTGTGTGTGTGTGTGTGTGTGTGTGTGTGCGTGTGTGTGCGTGTGTGTGCGTGTGTGTGCGTGTGTGCGCGTGCGCGCGTGCGTGCGTGCGTGCGTGCGTGCGCACGCGTGCTCCGATGTATTTTCTCTTTAAATTTTACCCCCTGTCTGTTTAAAGAGATTTTTCACCATGAGACAAAAACGATATATCGCATGCTACTGTATCTCAAAACATTATGGATGGATTCGGGCAAAACTTGGTGGACAGGTTTGGTGTGTGACAAGGAGGAATTGATTTGATTTTCATCATTTTCCAAATCCGGATCCGGATATGAGAATTTTTAAAGTTTTTTTAAAGTGATTCTTCACCATGGAGAGATTTGGCCAAAACACAATATGTCGCTGATATTTCAAAAAGTTGTGGACGAGTTATGACAAAACTTGATGGGTGAGTTGAGTAGTTGACAAAAACATAGCTGATTGGATTTTGGTTCAGGTCTGGATCCAGATCCGGCCAATCAGTGGGACGTAAACTGTTCAGCCTGGCGAAGGTATGCACTTCACCGAGTGCCATTTTTGTTTTTTTCTCTGTAACTGCCTGTCCAAACAATGTGAAACGTTAAACAGAGGAGGGACTCCCCATGGAGAATATTTTATTCATAATTCTGATGTCCTATGTCACATGGTATGGCAGCCATATTGGATAAATTGGGAGAAAAAAATGGACATATTTTTTTGTCAAAACCGCTCAACAAAAAAATGTAAACTTGGTATTAGTCATAAACTCCCTTTGGGTAAATAGCGTGATGATGATTACGTCATTGGTGAAGTGGTATTGCAGCCTTGATTGAATGAATCGAAATCCTTTCCGAAAAATCTGAAACTTCATATATTTGATCTATGACCTGATGTGAATGAAGAATTGCACTTATGATGTCATCAGTCACTTGGTCTGGTGGTAATATTGGATTGAAACTCAGAACGTAAAAAAAAAAAATTCTCCAGAACTGCTTAACAGATCGACGCAAAACTTCATACATATGATCGATGGTACTCCCCACTAGGCCCCATCCCTGGCTCATCTCTGAGCATGGGCCTATGTCCTCCGCCTTTAAACGGCCTTCCGCCATTTTGTTCATTGTTTTCTGCACAATTAATTTGATAATTAAATCTTTTAAATTTTGCCACAGCCGAACTGTGCTTTGCACTTAAATTAGGATTCTTAATTTTCCTTGGGGTTTTTGTTTGTACATCCCACAACCTGACAACAGATGTCAGATCATGTCAGAAGTGATCATTTTAAATTTGGAGTTATTATATCCCATTTCGGCTGGTGTTGCACAGGGTCGGTGTGGCACAGAGCCGGTGAACCATAGGGCTGATGCGGTATTGGGCTGGAGAATGGCATTGATGTCGTTGAGATGGATGTGAGGGATTGGGAGGTGGCATCCCCATTTCCAATGTAGTCCTCCTGCTCTGCATAACAAAGCAAAGAGGTATGGCGATGAAGAGAGGGATGCTGCCTATCTAAACGTCCGGCTGCAACTGCTGCACAGAGCATCGCTACTGCCCTCTTAAACTTTGGGACCGCCCTCATTCAGGATGAGTCTCTCTCATTATCCACCTACTGGTGTGGGTGTGGCACCTTCATTAGTCCATCCTGCCTATTGAGGCGGGCCGCAAGCGTTCTGCCTTCAGCCTCAGAGTACTGTGGAATACTATATATGAGGCGCCGTGAGGAGGAGTGATGTAAGCGACACCGGCCATTTTGGAGTTAATGCCATAAAGCACTATTTTAACCCTTACCCTATCATCCGAGCCTATCATCATCATCTCATTAAAAAATGTCGCTTACATCACTCCTCTTCGCCGGGCCTCATATCATGGTTTCCTCCAGCTATCACAATTGCCACTTGATGCAATTACTATCTCTTGTCAGCACCACTGACTGATTACTTCCTCCTGCCTGGTCAAGTCATCTTCCATTAAGGTGACAACCCTACTTCATAATTTATGCACTGATGTTGTGAGAAGGTGACCTATATTCTTCCTAAGAACGAAAACTATCCATTACCTCAGGACAGGTTAACCCTTTGGAGATTACCCTGATCATGTGGACCCACGAATCCACCTGACCAACGTGTAGATTCGGACAAAAACCTTTCATTTTTATGTCTGGAATGATATCGCTGAATTACATTCTGCAAGATGCTGGGCTTGCAGCATGTTAAGAATAGAAGATTTACAAACGATTAAGAAATTGGCATTGTGGTTGCCAGTTGATTTGAAGTGATAAAGAAGGAGACCATGAGCAAGTTGGAGACAATGAGATTGTAAAAAGAGAAGGAATGACGACTGCACAAAAAAAAGAAGATACCAGGACCAAAACAGCAGAGAAAGAAGTTGTTTTCACTTTTATTCTTAATGCAGTGTTGATGGCTCCGAGTTAATTCTGAGCTTGATTTGACTTCTCGTTCTGAGTTTAATTTGCACAGAATAAAGCAGTTAAACAACCAAAATAATTATTTATTACCAGCTGTGGTTAAAGTAAAAGTCTTCTGCATCTTTGCCTGGCATGAGACATAAATGGATACTCAACTATAAAATGTTCTAGACTGGGAGTTGCTTGATTCGATCATGATCAAATATTTCACTTTGCATCCTTGTACAGGGTGTGGCGGAAAGATGGGATCGATTTCAGGGTGGAACAATTATGTGGTAATGGTAGGTAATTATTGTTTGTTTGTTTGTTTGTTTTCTTTCCAGCTTATATCAGCCAAACTGGAGATTAAAAAAAATTAATCCTCTGGGATAGCAAATTGGAAATGTGAACAACTAGCATTTGTGGTAGAGCAGTATCTCTTACATTGAGATTCTATGATTTTGGCACAAATATAATTCAGAAGACATTTCCAAGTTTGTGATGCACCCCCAACAAGAAAAGTAATGAACAGATGCGCGGCACGCTTTTGTGAAACAACAAGACAGGACTGCATACCACACTTCAAGCCTATATACTCGGAACTGTTGTGAGGACATCTTCTTGGAAAGCTGATCTCCATATTGTGAGACGTGAATTGGCCTCCAGGTCTCCTGATCTCAGCCCTCCTGATTATTTCCTGTGGGGCATTTAAAAGACAGGGAGTACAGGAACAGACCACACACACTCGGTGAACTGAAAGAATACATTGCAAGTGGAATGCAGGCCATTCTGATGGACATTCTTGTGCAGGTTATGTGAGATGGGTACCAAAACAGCGGAAAGTGTTATCCGCCAAGGGGGCATTTAACTGACATTATTTTCCAAACCTCGTGTATGCTCAAGAAATTTCAAAGGCTGTTCTTTACCAATGTTAATACAGTTCAATGAATAACTTGTATAATTAAAAGATTTTTATTTCAAACGTGACCCATCTTTTTGCCACACTCTGTCGGGGCAAATACACCATTAAGTGCCAAATGCAACTTTAGTGGATTCACCAGTAATTTTTGAAGAGTCTATGACATCTTGCCTTTTTGGGTGTCTCGGCTGTAACATATATATATATATATATATATATATATATATATATATATATATATATATATATATATATATATATATATATATTTCTCCCACAATGGCAAGACGTGGCGGCACTTCACTGGCATTACTGTCAAATTCATTAAGATGCATTTGCAATGTAACAGTGATCTTTTTGAAATGTAAGGATGTAAAAGTGATTATGATTGCATTCTTACTTTTTGAAATTTAAGGATAAGTTTTGTTTCAGCGGGATCAAAAACGAGGCAATGCCAGCGTCAAAAATCTTATGATTAAATAACTGATGAAATTTGAAAAGGATAGGATAAAAACATTCGATTAAAAATAATTTGCACTTTTATTTTAAAAACGATGAAGCCTGGTGTTGGCTTAGTGGTTAGCGTGGCGGCTTGGGATCCCAGGGTCCTGAATTCAAGCCCCGTTGGCTGCTGAATTAACACCAGGGGGTTGACTCAGCCTGTCATCCATCTGAGGTCGGCGAAGTGAGTACCAGTGTACTGGTCCCGGTGTATGCCCCGGTTAGAATAGGTATACCATATCCCTGTGTGTCGTAAGAGGCGACCAGGGTTGGCGTCAGGAAGGGCATCCGGCCATAAAAACATTGCCTCAAGAAAATGCCTAACCCCTGCACAGCAGGGAAAAATGGCTGTAAAAACGGTCATTTTTTTATTTTATTTTAAAAACGATGCATATGTGAGAGCCCGATATGCTTGGCCTACCCTTCCTTTCTCCTTCATTTCCCATCAACACCTTAATGTAGAACTTGCAAATGCCAATGGACACATTTGTTCTCGTACATTGCAAAGCTATAGATAGACTGTCCTTGTTTTAAAATAAAAGCAAAACGGCAGTTATGATTAGTGCATACAGCATTGCTTAAAAAAAAACCCTCCCCTTCCTCTAAACACTGCATAAACAACAGTCCAACACCCCCTCCCCGCTTCCACTTACAAATACCTCATCCCTTTTTATACATAATTTATGTAGATGGCCCCTTGAGTTCTCAAATGTGCTCTGATTCACTTGTGCTGCCTCACTTATAAAACTTATTTGATTGTGGTCAGTAGGTTGGAGGAGGTGGGGGGGGAAGGTGGGGGAGTGGGTGGCGGTTCTTCAGTCCATATAATCTGTAGGATTTTGATCCTCACGTCCAGATGATGAAACGACAAATAAACATGTGCTGTTGCACCTCACTGGAGGGCCTTGCCGCGAGAACCAAACTCATGTGAATGACATAGTGGGTGGTGGCTCAGGTGGATACATTTGAACCAACAACCCTTGCATTCTCTAGCTGATGCTTTGCTACTGCGCACTCACCTGGCAGGGCCTCTCCCCGGCGCCTACCTTGTCAGGGAAGCCTCTCCAACTACAGCAGCCCTGTGCATTCAACCAAGCGTGCCTGTCTCAGCAACGCCCTTTCTCTGTCTGTCCCAACACTGCTTTCTGGTACGGCGCCACAGATCAAGCTTCCCCGTTCTTCAGTCCTTTGCCCGTCACTCCCGCTTTTTATTATTTTTCTTCAATTATTTCCTGCTTCGTTGATGTATTCTTCATTCCCCAACCCAATCCTCTAACCTCCCCATCCCCCACCCCCACCCCCCCCCAGAAAGGTGTATGTTAACTGTGGTCATTTGCTTTTAGGAGGAAGACTGCGTGCCACACTTGTCTTCCTCCACCGTGGCTAATCTAAGGAGAACACAGTTTTTTCTGCCATCACTTTCCCCTTTTCCCTCAGGCTATGCTGTGAGCTGTGCACGCACCACATACACCCTTCCCTACCTTAAGCTTTCTCCTTCACAATTTAAAGGACCCTCACAGCCATAGCAAGTCCCTCTGAGACACCTGCACTCCATAGAGCATGTTCTGTGGCATTGGCTGCATGTTGAAGCTGATGGGGTTCAGCCAGCCACCATCCCAGTCATGCTGCACTGCCCCCATCACTTGTTTCTCCTCTCCTTAGCCTGCATGCCCCTTCTGGGCTATTGCCTGTGTGCGTGTGCGTGTGCGTGTGTGCGTGTGCGTGTGCGTGTGCGTGTGCGTGTGCGTGTGCGTGTGCGTGTGTGTGTGTGTGTTTTGGTTGTGTGCATGCATGCGCATGTATCGTGTTTGTTTGAGCGAATGGATGAAGGGGGTGATTCAGGAACAAATGGGAAGAAGCCTCAGTGTCCATGAAGTAGGAATGGAGTTTATGAGAGCAGGCACAAAGGTGACCGAAGGACAACTTCCTTCACTCTTTTTCGCTGGATGGAGTTAAAGGAGGAAGAAATGTGAGAGTGCTTAATGCCTCTCCTCCATTCCCCTTGCCAGGACAGCCAATCCAGAGGAAGTTGCTGTGAACAGTCAATCCCCTGGGTCTTCCAGTCCCCGGAAAATCCAAACTTTTTCATTTTCACCCCCCAAGCCCAGCAGTCGGCATTCTTCCTCTTCTGATACAGAGTTGAGTCTAACTCCCAAAACCGGTAAGCTTGGCTGATTTTAGCCAGCCCCAGAGTTCTGTGGTGTCTGTCTGCCAGCAATGTTGTCCCTGTTCAACTGCTTCTGCTCTTCCACGTGGTGAACATTTTCCTTTTGGTCGATGCTTGCATGCTCCGCTCCATCCCTTTCCCTTCCCTTTTTCACAACTGCCCAAATGCATCTGCTCATACCTCATCTGGCCTGACGGCAAACTCTTGCAACAAACGGCAAAGTATCCTCTTTTCATCGGAAAAAGAACATCAAAGTAAAATTACAATTGTTTGGTAATATTTTTTTCGGAATGCAGCTGGTTATAAAATAATAACAGCTTCTTCAACATGAGAACAAAAGCAGCTGTTATATTTGTGATATCATTATGTTAAAAACGATCAATTTATTACGTGATCAAATTTGTGATATATTTGTAATTTAACACTGATGGAAACTTCATGCTGCAATATTTGGTTTCAGCAGTTGATGATTTTAAAAGAATCTGTTTCTGGGATGACAGTTGGGAAGCTTCGTGAAAGCAGTTGAAAACATTCTTCCGATGGCTGTTTTTATTTATTTATGTTTTGAAAAGCTAATCAACGTAAAGCACATGCCATTGTTTGATGAACTTATTTTGCCGATTGTTTCCTGTGTTTGCTGCAACCTGTCAGATGGACTTGGTGTGTTCTCCTTAGTATCTGCAGTATATCTTCAAGTGAATTTTCTGTGCTTGCCTTTTCAATTGAGAGATTGATTTCTTAAGTAAGAGAAGAACATTATCGAAGATTGGTCGAATGTAGGAGGCAAATTGATCGATATTGTCAAATAATTAGTTTAGAGGCTGGGTTGGCAGGATAGATGAGATAGATGCACACTCATCTTTGAGGTGTCGAGCATGGATTGAAATCTTGACCCAGCTATAAGCTGACATCCTGGTGTTTTGCAGGCAGAGTGATGCATCAATGTGTTTGCTGCCCCTCAGAATGCCATTGACACTAGATGTCCCATCTGGTAGCAATGGTTGATGGACGCTTAAAGACCTTTCGTGAAGACTAGGCGAGTTTTCGCCAGCACCCTGATCAAGTTCCAATTTCCTGTACGAATTTGTAGGGACACTGCATGTAAAAGGACAACGTCAGAGCAGCACCTCAGTGGTGACGCAATTGGCAGGCTGAATTCAGAATTGATCCCGAGTCAAACATGCATTCGCCAACAACAGTTCAGATGCTCTTACGCCGTGGTCGGTAAAACGAGATAACTTGATATGAGTATCAATGGAGTTGGTAAGGAAGAGTAGCCGTAAATATATTGCTTATTATGTATGTAAAATGGCAGAATTTTTGACCCACCTGTCACCCTTTTATTCCATATATATGCACCTTATTTCCCCCTCCACTTATTCCTACACCTTATTTCCCCCTCCACTTATTCCTACACCTTATTTTCCCCCTCCACTTATTCCTACACCTTATTTTCCCCCTCCACTTATTCCTACACCTTATTTCCCCCTCCACTTATTCCTACACCTTATTTCCCCCTCCACTTATTCCTACACCTTATTTTCCCCCATCCACTTATTCCTACACCTTAGTTCCAAACTGCCCTCTTTTCTTATCTTCTATTTCTCATTCTTTTTCTTCCCTTCCTTTTCTTTTCTCAATTTTAATTCTCTCAACCTGTCCTCCACCATGCCGCTGTTCCTCCACATACATCGCCGTTATAAATTGATCAACCAACCTGATTCCACGAATTCATTTGCAGCATTTTTATTTCCTTTTTGGTGACCTGCTCATGACTGTGTTGTGGGGTGATGCAACTGCCTGTGCAGGTGTTGGTAGTGGAAGTGGCAGTAGGGAAGCCAATCCTGCCAAGACGCTGAGTCGACAGCTCACCCAGACTCCTTTTGATCAGCGGGTGGGTGCAAAACACTTCACCTAATATTTATGCTTTCTTAAAGTATCGTTATCTCTCCAAGGAGATCTTGTTTGGCATATATCCTTTCAAAATATCCAATTGTTATCGGCATGGTGAACTCCTGGCAAGTACTCTGCGAATAAGCATGCAAACTCATTAAATGGCTTCACAGACGCCGTGTCTGTACTTGCACTTTCTCCCTGCATCAATACTAGATGGAGGTTGTGAAACTTCATGAACTGAAACAACCATGTGATACTTGTTATCCCCCATTTTTATTTTTTATTTTTTTTCAACGGGGCGATATTACAATCGGCTTTGTCTGTTTGTTCATCTGTCACGCTATCTCCTCCTAAACGGTTGTGCAGAACTTCACCAAACTTTATAGTTATGATCATCACATGGCAATAAGGTGTAAGAGCAGTATCATTTTTGCCCCCACTCCGTGGGGGCACGGTTGGAGTCAAAAGGTCAAATACCCCAAAAAATACAATTATGGGCACATTTTAAAACATTTTAAAATTAAACTTGGTATGTGCATTCGACATTGGGTGATGCATGAAATATTTAACGCCTTTCTTAGATTCGACCCCCGGTTCATGCCCCAGGAGGTGTGAACTTGGGATAATCGGGATCAAAACATTAAAAAAAAAATTAACTTTCAACTTTCCTTTGGTCTTTCATCTTTCTCTCAACTTTCTTTCAACTTTCAACTTTCCTTTGGTGGAAAGCGTGAGGATTTGCGATGGCGCACCATTGACTCCGCTCTCATTGAGAATGGCTTGGTGTTAACAGCAGTGGAAAAATCAATTGGCTTGTTATAAAGTTTGAACACTTCAGATATGGTATTCTCCTGTTAATGATACTGAAACAAAACTATCAAAACATTTCTGTTCTCTTTATTTATTTTTTTTTCTATTCAGTTCGGAAGATTTTGGGCAGCTCTGCCTTTCACATCATCTTAGAGCCACACCATTGCTTGGTAATGTTCATGTGAAATAGCTTGTACAAGGAAATCAGAAACATGTGGAGGCCATTCAGCCCATCATGCCTGTGTGGCATCAACAACACGACATCATGTCCATGTCAACAATCAAAGTCCTATCCACATCCCCATACCCCTCTATCTCCACAACTTCCAGGTTCCTATCGAATTCCAATTTAAAGTTATCTACTGTTTCTGCTGCCACTACCGTTCAAGGGAGGCCATTCCATGCATTAACTACTCTGAGTGAAAGTCCCCTGCCTTGCTTCCATCTTAACTCTCCTGTTCTTTACTCTCAAGCTATGGCCCCTGGTCCTATCACTGTCTACTCTGTTGAATAACTCATCTGCACTTATTTTATCTATACCTTTCATTATCTTAAACATCTCCATCCTATCTCCTCGTAGCCGCCTCCTTTCTAGTGTATAAATCCCTGTCTCCTTCAGCCGCTCCTCATAGCTGAGTCCAGCTCAGCCCGGAATCGATCAAGTAGCCCTGCGCTGAACCCTCTCTATGGCATCTATGTCCTTACGGAGTTGTGGTGACCAAAACTGCACACAATATTCCAGATGTGGCCCTCACTAAATTCCTGTACAATGCTAACACCACCTCTTTTGATTTATAAATGATCCCCCTCTGAATACAACCAAAAACCCTATTTGCTTTACCTCCAGCTGTCTGGCACTGTGCTGCCTGCTTACCTCCCACATCTATTACCACCCCCAGATCCTTCTCCTGTGTGACACACTCCAAAATACCCCCATTGCATCCTGTAATCTCTATTTTCATTGTTCTTTCCCATCCCCAACACCTTACACTTGCTCAGGTTAAATTCCATCTGCCAATCTTTTGCCCAATAAGCCTGGTGTTGGCTTCGTGGTTAGGGTGGCGGCTTGGGATCCAAAGGTCCTGAGTTCAAGCCCCGTTGGTTGCTGAATTAACACCAGGGGGTTGACTCAGCCTGTCATCCTTCTGAGGTCGGTGAAATGAGTACCAGTGTACTGGTCCCGGTGTATGCCCCGGTTAGAATAGGTGTACCATATCCCTGTGTGTCGTAAGAGGCGACCAGGGTTGGCGGCAGGAAGGGCATCCGGCCATAAAACATTGCCTCAAGAAAAAGCCAACCCCTGTACAGCAGGGAAAAATGGCTGTAAAAACGGTCATTTTTTTTTTTAAATGTTAATCTTTTGCCCAATCCATACAAGTATCAATACTTTCCTGTATCTGAGCACCACCTCCTCTGCTATCCACCTCACCTCCAATCTTTGTGTCATCTCCAAATTTTAAAAGCTTACTCTTTACCCCATTATCCAAATCATTCATGTAAATCATGAATAATAATTGTCCGAGTACTGATTCCTGAGGTACCTCGCTGCTTGCATCCTCCTATTCACAGCCACTCTTTGCTTCCGACCATGAAGCCAGTTTATAATCCAATTAGCTACCTGACCAGCCACTCCACAAGCCCTCACTTTGGCTAACAATGTCCAATGTGGTACCTTATCAAATGCCTTCTTAAAGTCCAGATATACTATGTCAACTGCCTTTCCCTCATCCACCCAATCAGACACTGCTTCATATAACTCTAAAAGATTTGTTAAACAGGAACTACCTTTGGTAAACCCATGCTGACGACCTTTAATTAGTTTGTTTTTATTTAAATGGTTCCTCATCTGGTCCTTAATGTCTCCAACACTTTCCCCACAACTGAAGTTAAACTAACAGGTCTATCGTTTCCCAGTTCTTCTCTGGATCCTTTCTTAAATCATCGTGTTACATTTGCTACTCTCCTTTCCTCCGGTACCTGTCCTGACTCCAGTGAACTATTGAAAGTATCCATTAACATCTCGCTTACCTGCTCAGTCACCTCCATCAATACTCTCGTGTCCATATTGTCTGGACCCGTAGCCTTATCGACTCTTAGATTTCCGAGCTTTTCCTTTACTTCCTCCACTCCAACCTGGATCTTCTGTAGAAGCCTTGATAGATACTCTCAGCTATTGGCAATTCTCCTGACTGTTCTTGTGAAAAAGTTGAGGCAAAATACTTGATTAATAAGCCTGCCATCTCACTTTCATGACTAACCACTCTCCCGTTGCTTTTTCTCATTGTGCCCAAACTGGTCCTAACCTGTTCCTTTCCCCTGATATACTTAAAGAAAACCTTGCTATTATGTTTAATATTCTTAGCCATGTCCTTCTCATACTCTTTTGGCTTGCCGAGTTATTTTCTCAACTTGCCTCTGTTTCCTCTGATAGTGATATAAATCTGCCTCCAGTCCTGTTATTTTAAACTGAATCAAGGACTGCTGTTTCTCCTTTATAGTGTTTCTTATCTCACTGCTGACCGTCACCACCGCCTGACCCCGCTGCACCATCATCACCACCTGACCCCGCTGCACAGTCACCACCACCTGACCCCGCTGCAGTCACCACCGCCTGACCCACTGCACAGTCACCACCGCCTGACCCCACTGCACAGTCACTACCACCTGAGCCCGCTGCGCAGTCACCACCACCTGAGCCCGCTGTGCAGTCACCACCACCTGACCCCTCTGCACCGTCACCACCACCTGACCCCTCTGCAACATCACCACCGCCTGACCCCACTGCACAGTCACCACTGCACGGTCACCACCGCCTGACCCCGCTGCGCGGTCACCACCGCCTGACCCCGCTGCACCGTCACCACCGCCTGACCCCGCTGCACCGTCACCACCGCCTGACCCCGCTGCACCATCACCACCGGCTGACCCCGCTGCACCGTCACCACCGCCTGACCCCGCTGCACCGTCACCACCGCCTGACCCCGCTGCACCGTCACCACCGCCTGACCCCGCTGCACCGTCACCACCGCCTGACCCCGCTGCACCGTCACCACCGCCTGACCCCACTGCACCTTCACCACCGCCTGACCCCGCTTCACCGCTTTACCCCGCTGCACTCTCACCACCGCCTGCCCGTGCTGCACCATCAAAACCGCCTGCCCCCGCTGCACTGTCACCACTTCCAATATCCTCAGCAACCTCACTCCACAACCGTAACCAACTATTATCTTCAAATTTCTCACATTCTGCTACTTGTTGCAAATTATCGATGCATTCCTTCAACCTCGGAATAACCATCCTCAAGTGGGCTATTTCCTCACACTTCCTGCAACAATAAGAACCCTCTGCTTTCCCGTATTGTTGATGTGGCCCACATTGAGCAACTGTCACATTTTATGAGCTCCTCTTCTTTTCTCCTTCAGTCTCTATTTATACCCTTTTTTATACCCATACTCCCAAGGCCCCAATTGACCTAACGCTGAATTTAACACTCAGCCTCCTCCTGCTTCTTTCAATTATCTCACACAAATATCCACTAAAACTGTTATGAACACTATTACAGCTTTTTAAGTGTAGTTCCACAGCCCCTGAAACAAATGAAGATAACAAAAGACGCAAAACAACACACAAAAAAACACTTGTTTTGTTCTGGTCAAGCTTCCCTCTTGCGAATGACAGGAAGTGACGGCCTCACAGTTGTTGTTCACACAGCTTCTTTCAAAGCTCCTCGAGTGAATGGCAACTTTTGGGCTTCTAATTGTTTCCTTGTGAACAATCACCAACGGAGGTCAACAACATCAGAAGTGGATGTCCCTGGCTCATATAACTGACAGAGAAATTTTTTTCTCGAGCTGCAGTTGTTTCTGGTGATGTCTGATTGCATTTCCATAGGGCAGCAAAGGCAGATGTCGTATCAGGGAAGACTTGTTCAGTTCTTGCCAGCAACTAAGCTTGCCCTTGACAGCAAACCTTCCAGTTTGATCTGCTCCAGAAAAAGCATGGAGGCCTGGCAGTGCAGCAATCTTTTCCTCACCGAGTGCATGAATATGAGTGACACTGAGATGACTCGTTTCTTGTTCCCTGTCCCTGTGACAAAGTTGGTGTCTTTGCATAGTCATGAATCTCGTATGATAAATAATCAGAACGAGGACGTCTGTTTCTGGCAACTGTATGTTCAATTCCATAGCTGTTCGATTTACAGCATCTTGGCTGTGTCGGATGATTCTAGTGTCAGCTTCTTCTTGCTAGCTACAGATGTCCTGTACGTCAACATTGTTGGGCATCATATCTTTCCTTGAAGTGACAATGAAGGTCTTGGTTGTCTTCTTGAAGTGGTGCGAGGCTTTCTATGCGAGGTACACAGTTAGTTGGTCTTTCGTCTTTGCGCTTGAAGGGAACTGTTTTGCTGATACCTTCTCTACAGGTGTGTTGTCTTCCACACGATAGACGATGGCTGGCTTGCCACCTTTGCGCCTCTCTTCTGGTCTCCTTCAGTGACATTATGACATCGTAGCAATCAAACACTCGATGCACCTCATCATAGTCTTTGGCCTTGTTGTCCAGTGTGGCTTTGAAATGATCGGCCAGCTCTACACATTTTTTTATCCTTGCTGGCTTTCCCATTCCATGCACCACAGTCATACCATTGATGATGGTGACCTTCCTCTGTGGAAGTTGAACGTCATCGATTGTAACATTCTCTGGCAGCTGAGCACCATCAGTTGCCCAGTCTTTGGGGAGCGCCTCCAGGATGGTCATGAGCTTGCTTTTGTCAATGCATGATAGAAGCGCTCCAGTCATGGAGAACAGAGCTCATGGGAGTGAAGTGAATTCATACTGACCAATGACTTCCTTGAGATTAACCTCTGGTCGGGACCTGCCAAGAATCAGTGTACGGGCAAATGGTGTCCTGTCATCCTTCAGCTCTGCTACTTGATCAACCAGTTTATGCTTCACCATCTTTCTTGCGCTTGTCCATATTTTCAGCTGAACCTTTTTCATTCTCGCCCATATGTGTACCTTATCACGATTGATGTGTTCTTCGACGAAGGTAGCGTACTCCTCCTGGCCAATTCCATATTGGGTGCAGACGTTTTTCTGCACTTCCTCTGACATGACGACTTTGGTGATGATATTCATCAGCTCATCCTCCTCATTTGCCATTGGGTTTGTGGAAGACTTGAAAGTTTTCAGACGAAGGACATTTTCTTCTTGACTCATCCACACCCAAGATATGTAACTCTTATAACTATGAACAATTTTAATATTTATTCTGTCTAGATGAGCACAGGTCATCCTGCATTCTTGATTTTTTTACAGCACATGCGCTGTATACAATTGCACCGACTTTGAAATGTCCCGGGTGTCCCCCCCCCCACGTGCCTCAAGTGAGCCAATGATGGCCGACGGTAGATGGCAGTGCGTAACCTAGACGAAATGGCGACAATTGACGGAAATACCCGAGTATTTCAATGGAAATTTGTGAAACTAATGTGTTATTTATGTGAAAACCATTGAATTTATTGCTTGACGGAAAAAAACCAAGAAACGCTCCCCTCTTATGTACGAACGAACGAAAGACATCATTTCCGCCCACCATGGCATTTCGCGCCGAACGCTGAAAGCTAAGTTCTTCTTATGCCATCATTCTCTTTAATATTAGCCGCACGCTGTATTGAAGGATTTCACTTGCTCTGATATAAATAGACAACTTTTTAGGTTTTATGTCTTTAGAAACACAATTTTTATTCATATTTCCCTGAAGATAACGTGAATATGACATGAAGACAGCTATGTATTCCATATCCTTGCATCAATATGTCACTTAGGTTAGAAACTGAAAGCGGAAATGACAGAAAAGCTGAATTTTGGTTAAAATCACATTTGAACTTTGGATTCGCGTCAAGTTATTGAAAGGTCAACATAAAAAATGGCAACGTCAATCCATCTTGCCAAATTTCTCACATTCTGCTACTTGTTGCAAATTAATGGTTGCCAAAAATTAACGTGCCATGCCTACGGCACCCCAAATCTGCTGTATTGCCCCCCCTCCCCCACTATGAGCGATTCTTCTGAGACGAGCTCAATTTCAACACCACCATACTCGTGGAAAGATAACTATGGATGCTTTCAAAAACAGGAGGGGGTGATAGAATGTGAGAATCCTTTTTAATCATTTCACATAGATTTGAAATTGGAAAGTGAGTGTTCAAGTGGCCAGCAATTGACATGGTGCTGAAATCAGACATCTTTGCTTGGTATTGTCTCCATCGTATGTACATCATGTGACTTAAAATTATGGTTGCAGAAACCTCAGGTTAGGAGCCATCCACATCTTATGTGCACAAATGCGGAATAGGCAAGAGAAGTGATAAATTTAAAGAAAATGATTGTGGGAAAAGGACAGGAAATGACAGGATTTGAGGCAAGCTAGAGTTGGGGAGTTAAGTCAATTGGGAGGAGTTTGGGGTGAGGGTAGTTGTTTGGTCATGGATCATGAAAAATCAAATATTGGGACATATTTGCATCAAAAACGAGAGCGAGGCCGATGGCGCACCATCACAAATGCTTCCCACCGAAAGCAAAGTTGAAAAATGGCTAAAAGTTCCACCAGGAATGACCCAATATCAAATTTGAGCGAAAAAAACATTTCCCCATTTTTGACCCCTGTGACCTAAGTCCCCACCTTTAGGGGTGAAATCCAAAACCAGTGGATAAAATCCATGAACCAGGAGTGAAATCCCCCAAAAATTGTGAAATACTTCATGCGTCCCCTGATGTTGATTGCATATGCAAAGTTTCATTTAAAATGTGCCTGTAAGCATTTTTTGGTATTTGAACTTTTGACCCCCCCCCCTATAGGGCAAGGCCAAATATAGCACTACTCTTGCAACTTTTTGCCATGTGGTGATCATAAGGAGTAATGTGCTTGCAAACCTGGCCAGTGAATGCCAAGACCTCTTCATCAAGAATACCAAGATACCAAGTTTGGTGAATTTCTGCCAAACCGTTTCAGAGGAGATGGACAGACGGACAGATGGACATACAGACAGACAGACAGACAGATGGAAAGAGCCGATTACAATAGACCCCAGTTTTTTTCAAAATGCGTGGGGATAATAAGTTGATGTCCCCAAGGTGATTGAACATGAAAGTTTGTTCTGTTATATCGAAACGAATGATAATGCCATAATTTTGTTACTTGTGTAAATTAACAAAGTGCTTTGCAATTTCTCCTTCTACTTAACTGTTTTTTGGTGGGTGAGCCTTCCATTCTGAGGTTGACAGGTCTGCATAATACAATGTCTTTGGATCATGTATACAGGAGTACCCTTTCTTCACCCTGACATCCTTCCCTCCTGGGTTCTTGGTGCACGTTGCTGGTGTGGTCAGCGCCCGCTCAGTAAAACTACTAGACCGAATATACAACCCAGGTAACAGCTATAGTGGTAACAACTGCAAAAATTGCCTTCCAATTAGTCCAGCAGGCTGCAATCAGCACTAACACTGCTTATGCTGAGCGAACTCATCTTTTTGTTTGACTTTTTCTCCTTTACTTCTGGTGTCTGTTGTCAGCTTTTTAATCATTATATTTTTTTATTAAAGCTACTGATTGACATAAGCTCACAATTCTGAAGATAGATGACAGCCCAAGTATCGTTAATTTATACTCTGGTGTCTTGGGCCCAGGATTGCACCATTGATCAAAGTATGACGTACTTTCCTGATTTTTCAACCGTGGGATGTTTTTTTTGGGGGTTGTTTTGTTTTTGCCCTGTGAAGTTGACATGTTTCTTGAATAATCCAGCTGGTGCATCAAGCAATTTGGGCTGTGAATAATCGTTTTTGGTTCAACTCTGATGCAACTAAAGATTTAAGGTGACCCCATTTGAATCGTCGTCCACAGGTACACTTCCTGCCGTTGGCCATTAATCAAAAAGATGATTTTTGTGTGGTTTTTTTCATAGCCATTGGCATAATTGATTTTTCTGCACGCTGTGTTCCCTTATTTTGTCGTTGAGGGATTTAAAAGTTTCAGTGTTCGTTCGATTGTTATTGCCAAGGTTTACGCCACTGGCAAGCTATTTTCTTGCAAGTTCTTGAAAGCCTGTTTTTCTATTCCTATGTGGTGTTGCCACTCCACGTCGGATCTCGTTGTGCGTCAAGCTGTATTCTTCCCTTCTTGAATGATTCACTAACTCTTCTTTCAAATTCAGCTTTTGTCGGCATAATGGGTAACAGCCGCTCTTGCAAACTGCTTGACTGGAATAGTTTCAATTCAGGTACTGTTTGTTCCATCATCGCTCTCTGCACTCAAAGGCTTCTGCACATAGTTTCTCCCCACCATCCTTCCCCCCCACCTTCCTGCCTTGGCCCCTTCCAACCTCTTGGTTTGCCATGATTCCTTGGGGTGAATGGTTCTGTGATGTTAAATGGCCCATTCCAAGCTTGAACATAGGTTGGGAAAACCTGTAGCCATTTCTCATGCAACCTGGAGACTTGGCTTACTCAGGGAGCTCTTTGGTGTGTGGAGAAGACCAGGGATGTTTGTTTGAAGGCCAAGGCTGAGGCAGGGAGTCATTGCTGTGCATGACTTGGACTGGTTTAGTTTGGCCTGGCTGTCCACGCATCTGTGTGATAATGCATGTGTATCACTGCACTCCTGCATCTTGTACCACTATGCACTCTTATCAGATTCCTTCCACTGCTGTATCTTACTCTCTTCGCCAATGTCGCGCACTCGGCCATGACATCATGTGCCCAGTGAAGATGAAGGCCGAGTGAGATAGATAGCTTCTGCAAAGCACAACCTGTTTTGTCAGTCGGCAGGTGCCGGCTTTCAGTTGTAACCTTCTTCACTTTCTTATTTCATGCACAGGCTTATCTATCCAAAGAACCATTTATGTATTAAAATATGACATGCATGCCAGTAGACTACAAGAAAACTAAAATGCACCATCTTGGCTTCGATCTGTGTCACTTCTGCTCTATATGCATGGCGGTGATGCGTGCTTTGTCCGCATGCATGCCACAGAAGGAAGAGCCTGAGCATATTTTATGATTGTCGTAGTTTAGAAAAAAAATTTAAAGTACGATAGCTTGCGACAAAAGGTCATAGTTTTGTTCTTCAACCTTGTGTTTTTATTGTTATACATGAAAAAGATTACTTTTTATTTTCTTGGTATTTCTCCATTTATACAAAACATGAGCCATGGTCCTCCCTCAGTGGCATGCATATTGATCATACTTGCTTTTCCTCCTTTGCATAAACTGCCGGATTTGCGCTTCATGGCTGTTTGCCTTTTTTATGATTATTGTTAAATGTAACCTTGCCCAACACCATTGCCGCTCATGCCTTCAGTGCTGCTTTTACCCTGGCATCAGCATATGTGCCATCTCCTATCCCATCACCATGTGTGCCCTTCATGGTGTACGTCGCTGTGCACAGATGAACCGGAGACACGCGATGCCTGGTGGGCTGAGATACGGCAGGAGATCCGTTCACATGCCCGAGCACTTGGATGCCATGCTGTCATCGGTTACAGTGAGCATACGAGTATTTGGTACGCCAGTTTTGGAAGACCAGTACAGCGCAGTCTGTGGGCTTATGCTTGTGCATACAAAACACACTTTTTATCCCAGATTGTCATAAGGTCAAAGGCTTGCTTCTCTGAACTTGGTGCCAGCTTGAAAATATAAAATCGCCAATTTATTTCCTCCACTTATTGGTATGTACCGACACATTACAATATCTTTATTCTTGACATTAATCCCTTCCATTCCTCTACATCAGTGAAGAGGTATGCATCCTGTCGGCTTCTGGGACAGCGGCCATATTGAACTCTCGTCTGTTGGCTGATGCAAGTCGAGCACCAGCTGGAGATGTGCGATCATGGCCGGGTGGTTCAGAACGGCGGGAGACAGAAAATGGTCGCTCAGCTCCCAGAGACGGGACCGGGTATGCTGTTGAGAGTGTTCATTCATAATTGTTCATTTAAGCTATCAAGCAAGAAGATTTTACAACGTATAATATGACGCCCAGTTATTTTATCCCCGATTTGCAAAACGCTCTTTGATGACCTCTTACTTTTGTCACCGAGTGCAACACAATACTTCAAATATATAATGCCAAGTTAATAATACAACAAAAATAATGCTGACTTGCTCTGCATACCTCGTATGTTGCTTCAGTATGGCTAATATATGTGTTATTCAGCACACCAGCCAAGAACTAACCATTCCCCAAATACCTTGGAGTCACCCTTAATGACAGCCTCATTTTCCGCACTCACTTATAACGGGTCTCAGAAAGAAAGATCAGGGTAATCATCATCCGGAAACTAGCGCACACCAGCTGGGGATCAAGTGCATGCGCTCTTCGCACTGCTAACCTTGCTCTTGTGTACTCTTCAGTGGAATACTGTTCTCCTGTTTGGGCATAGAGCGGCCACACACAACACTTGGACACTGTCCTGAAAACACTGATGCGGATAATCAGTGGTACACTGAAATCAACACCTGTGCAGTGGCTTCCAGTCCTGTGTAACATCCCACCCCCTGATGTGCGCTGTAAGGCAAGGTTGCTGACAGAGTTTGACTGCATCAAGATGGCATGCCCATAGAAGCGGACAGTCAACGAGCAGGACGCACCACCCAAAAGGGCGGTGCCAAAGTTTACGAGTCCGGAAACCGCACCTGAGCGTGTCGGTTCGGTTTTGTTCTGGTTTTGCAATTGTGGAGTTCTGATTTTAGTGAATTGAACTTGGGCTTTGAAGGGGTATCATCTCTCTCTACACTTGCTCTCTTTACTTTGTCGTCAGGATGGGGTGGCCGAACCTCAAGATGTGGATGCCCCATCCTGGACGCTTTGCTGCCCCATCCTGCTCCTGATAACTCCGAGCCTGCACATCCACAAACTTCATACCAGCCTCAAGTGCTTGCCTGCCCACATTGTTTTGTGTTACTCCGTTTCTAATTAGCGGTGCCATAGTTGGGTTAGGCTTTCATGTTTTTTTATTTTCATTGTATATAAGCGTCTGTGCCTCCCTCCTCCTCGTCCTTTGAGCTCCTGGTCTGTTTTGATTCCTTATTTATTGGTGTCTTGTCTCTCCACTCCCATATCCATTTAATAAATCATTTTTATTGGAAAGAAAAGGTTTTCCCATTTTCCTGCCTTATGGCATGAACACCACCATTTTTGGCTACTTTCGGGTGAACCTTGGGGAATCCAAGTAATTTTGAACGCAATAACTATAAACACCGTTTAAGGGATTTACGGAGTCATTTATAAGACCTCCGGCTCAGAGCAACCATGTTTACGACGCCTCTGACACGACAGTATATAAGTAAATCAATAATTCAAGGTGGTATGTGGGTAGCAGTAAAGGGTATATAAATAAATAAATAATCCAAAGTTTTGTGTTCGTGGTGGAGATACACAATACGTGGTGGAGATACAAAGTGTACACAAATATACATGGGGATGATGAGATGGATACAGAAGCAAATTCTCAAGAAGGAAAATTTGGTGAACATCTGTCTTGAAGTCTTGGAGGGCAGAATGGAATTGAAAAGAAAATGTGGATGTTGGTTCCACGGGGAGGGGGGGGGGGTTAAGAGAGGAACAAATGATTATAGCTGAGCAGCAATTCAGAATTTTGGAGTTTCACTAGAAGGGAGTTGGTGGTGGACCATGTATGCTCTGCAGAAACCGAAGGGGGCAGGGGCAGGGGAGAAAGCACGGAAAGAGTAGAGGGTGCAAGACGAAAAAGGAGATGGTAGAAGATGGAAGGACCACTAATCTGTCCGCAATCAGAAGGTGAGGGGCCCATTGACTCCAGTTCATCGCAGGAGATTCCGATGATCTTGAACGCTTTGGTTTCCATGGCATCAAGCTGAGCAAGGTGTGAGGTGGAGAGACCAGCCTAGAGGAGAGAGCCATACTTCATAAAGCTGCAGATACCATAAAGATGAAGACCTTTATGGTGGATAGGAATTCAGATGTGCCAAGGAAGGACTTTGTACGACGCACAATGCCCAGTAGGGCATTGTGACTGAATAGCCCAGGAGACTGACTTTGAAGGCCAACTTTGAAATGTGGTTTGCCCAAGAAAGATCATGGATGATTCTAAGAATGTAGATGGGAGGGTTTGCACTTTGGTGAGAGAGAGAGAGAGAGAGAGAGAGAGAGAGAGAGAGAGAGAGAGAGAGAGAGAGAGAGAGAGAGAGAGAGAGAGAGAGAGAGAGAGAGAGAGAGAGAGAGAGAGAGAGAGAGAGAGAGAGAGAGAGAGAGAGAGAGAGAGAGAGAGAGAGAGAGAGAGAGAGAGAGAGAGAGAGATATATATATGTATATATATATATATGTATATATATATATATATATATGTATATATGTATATATGTATATATATATATGTATATATATATATATATGTATATATATATGTATATATATATGTATATATATATATATATATATATATATATATATATATATATATATATATATATATATATACAGATGGATGCCTGGTGTTGGCTTAATGGCGAGAGTGGTGGGCTTGGGATCCCAGGAACCTGAGTTGAAATCCTGCTCGGCTGTTGAAATAATACCAGGTGGGGTTGACTCTGCCTGTCATCTTTCTGAGGTCAGCAAAATGCATGCCAGCTTGCTGGTATCCTGTGTCGGAGTGGCGACCCATCTAGGATTGTGCCGAATAGCCCAGGAGACTGCTTCGGCAGCACCGATGCTCTGCACAGAGTGTGGTCCCGATGGATGGAAGATAGATAGATAGATAGATAGATAGATAGTGACAGTGTGAGATTTGTCAGGATTGAAAGATGTATTACAAGTGTTTTACTATCTTGTGATTTTTGTCAAGGTGTGAAGAGAGAGTGAAGAAGCTGCAGCCTGTCTGTCTGAAGGATGAGACAGAAGGTGGAGTCATCAACAAATACATAAGGGGATTTTCCAGTGTCAGATAGATCATTCATGAAGATCAGGATTAGGGCTGGGCCCAGAACCATACCTTGCAGCACTTCAGCCTTGACAGTGTGAAGAGACGAAAGGATTCCGTTGAGAGCCACACATTGGCTTTGTGAGTAAAGGAAGTCTGTAATCCATGTGTGGAATTGGCCTTGAATGCCATCGGCATAGAGTTTGGACAGCAGGGCTTGATGGATGTCAGACTGCATCGAAAGCTCGAAATATGTCCAGAGAGACGAAATATGTCCGATCGAAATATGTTGAAATGTGTCTGATCTCATGTCTGACATTAAGAGCCTCCATATCCATTGTTTGGAGAGAAGGAGCAGCATGTCCAAGGTGGAGTGACCTTATTCTGAATCCGAATTGGTTTTGCATGTTGATTGTGCAATATGTGACATATTGTTTGTGACAGACACAAACGGAAGTAAGACTTTGTGTGTTTGTGTAAGACAAAGTTTTATGAAATTACAAATATCCTTTTTGTAATGGCCGAATTTCAGAAAGATGTGTTGATATTTGCCTTAAATGCCATATTGCTATTAGTAGACATGAACACTTACAACAATTTTCTCTTCATTATTTTGTTTGTTGTGTGCATGTATGACCTTCCAAAGACCTGAAGATTCTTTGCCACAAAGCTGCTGCATTTGCCACGTGCCATACGATGAACTGAACCTACCATTTCCCATGCAGCTCGCACAGTGTGCCTCTTGCCATCTAAACAAGGTTCCTGACGTTCTGTTCACCACCATCGAGCTCCCAGATAGCCTGGCTGTCATTGGAAAAGGCTGCCTCATTCAAGCCAGGTAATCTTTCCATGTGAGCCAAATATCATTTGTCTTCACCATTTTCTGTTGATATGGTGGATGCTTTCTCCAAATTTTGTTCTTGCTTCAACTTTATCCGACAGGATGTTTTTTGATGTCTGTCTTTTCATTTCCACATGCTCTGACCATAATTATCAGTTGCTTCTCCAGACAGCTGCGGTGGAGTCGGGAAGTATGACTGGTCAGGCAGAGAGATTGCTGATGTGATGAAGAGGAGGAGGGTGCAGATTCTGTGTGTGCAGGAAGCAAGGTGGAGGGGAAACAAGGCGAGAGACATAGGCTTCAACTTTTTCTTACAGTGGTGGAGATGGGAGCATAAACTGTGTTGATATCATATTTGATCAGGACTTTAAAGTCCTTTAAGGAAAAAGTGGTGACTGTGGAGAGAATAAGCAACAGAGTTGTAAGTGTGAGGTTAGATGTTGGTGAACAAGTGATCAATGTGATCAGTGCTTATGCCAGAGCCTGGTGTTGGCTCAGTGCTTAGGGTGGCGGCTTGGGATCCTAGGGTCCTGAGTTCAAGCCCCGTCGGCCGCTGAATTAATACACCAGGGGGTTGACTCAGCCTGTCATCCTTCTGAGGTCGGCAAAATAAGTACCAGTTCCAGTGTGTGTACTGGTAGAGGGGCACTGCATCAGTGACACAGTCATGCTTCAAGAAATGATAGCTACCCTGGCAGCTAAAGCTGCCATACGACCACCAGTGCTTATGCCCCTCAGGTGGGATACCAAGGTGGTGAGAAGGATGTATTTTGGGAAGATATTGAGAGAGTAATGGCAAAGGTAACTGGGTCAGAAAGAATCATGGTTGGTGCTGACTTCAGTCGGCATGTTGATGAGGAAAATGGAGGTGGAGAGATTGCAAGGTGGTTTTGGAATGCGAAAGGGAAACAAAGGAGAGCAGCTTATTACCATTGCCAGAGGAGAGGGTATTGCATTTCAGTCCATTTGTCTGTCTGTCTGTTTGTTTCTGTTTGTTACCTCCACCACCAAAGATGGATGCAGGTTGTTTTTACCCCTGTTTGTCTGTCTGTTTGTTAGTTACTTGCAAAATCGAAGATTTTTCTAGTATATTGGTCAGTCGATTTTGTTATTCTTTCTGTCTGTTTGTCTGTCTGGCTGTCTGTTTATCACCTACAGGTCACACTTTTAAACCGATCTTCAAGAAACTTCACCACATGGTGGAGTTTGTCATAAGGAAGAAGACTTGTTTTTGAGGTCACCATTGACCAAATGCTCAACATAGGCCCAAGGTCAACAACTTAGGTGGAATTTCTAAAATCCTCAATTTTTATCCCATTGACTTGAAATTTGAAGAGGAATTGCATATTTAGTCAGTGAGTTAAACCACCAATTATTTTTGAGGTCAAATTTGTTTTATGGATTTTGCAAGTATCGTGCTATGCATGACGTCTTTCTTGTTTGCTTGTTTGCCTGCATAGAATGTGAGTATAGTTTTTCTCTGCAAAAGGTCAGATCAGGTATGGAAGCATGCACAGGAGCAATGCATCGCTGCGTTCACTTTCCGCCGGTACTCCAGGGGCCTCCACCCGGCCATCCTCCAGGCAGTTGCCTGGCCCATCCCCATCTCCTTGAGATGCTGATCAACCTACTGCAGCCACGAGCCACACGGTCAGCCCATTGGCCTCCTCCACTCATGAGGCTCCCTCGCTGAGAGAATCTGGTGAGCAAGATCAGTTCAGGAAAACGAGACACATGTCCATACAGCCACAGCTGATGCACACGGACTATGCAGGTCACAAATCTCATCTGAGTCTCTCTTGTCAACTGCTCGTTCGACACAAAGTCTGACCGGCAATAGTCAAGGATTCTCTGAAGAGACCTGTTACCAAAGGAATTGAGTCGCTATCTCAGATCCCTTGTCAGAGTCCAAGTCTCACATCTGTAGTGCAAGACAGGAAGCACCAAGGACCTGAAGAATCGGACTTTCATCTTCCCACACAGGTATCGGCAGGGCCATGATCCAGTGAATCCATGACTCCCCACGCCTGACCCAGACATCTGTTGACCTCTGACTCATAGCCAGCAGAGACATGAATATCACTGCCAAGGTCAGTGAATGTCTCCGTGACCTCAACATCCTCACCACAAACGGGTACAGACAAGATAGCAGCATCCAATATGTCATTGAAAGCCTGGATCTTAGTTTTGACCCAGGAAACCCATAATAGCAGTGGCTCCGACTCCTCATTCAGCACCTTGAAGGCCCCCAAAATTATATCCGGAATCTTTGCAAAGATGACTGCATCATCTGTGAAATCAAGGTCAGATATCTTGACAATCCCAAACAATGCACGGCAGCTTGATCGCTCTGACATCCTCCCCAGAATCCACTCCATTGAAACGTTGAAAAGTGTGGGTTGAATTACACACCCCTGACGAACTCCAGTAACAACTGGAAATAAGTTGGTACCCCCACATCTCACAGCACTCTCAGTACCAGAGTATTGTTCAGACATCAGATTGATCAGTTTTGGTCACACCCCCATAGACCAAAAATCCTCCAGAGGGCATCCCCATTCACCAAATCGAACGCTTTGCAGGGATCAACATAGGCAGCAAGCAGCCCTTGCTGAAACTCTCATTTGCGTTTGGTAAGGACCCAAAGAGTAAGGATACAGTCAAAGTTTTCATCTTTGGTGTAAAGCCTGACTGCTCTCGACGCTGGTGCTCAATCGGATGGTGGTGAACCCCATCAAGTATTATCCGAGCAAAGACTCTGCCTGGCACTGATAGCAGCATCACCCCTCGGTAGTTGTTGCAGTCCTGGCAATAACCCTTCCCTTTCCAGAGAGGAGCAAGAAGGCCCCTCTTCCAGTCAGTTGTGATGATGCCTGTGTTCCAGGCAGAGCACAGAACTACATGTAACGACACGAGTCCAGCATTTCCACCAGCCTTGAGAAGTTCATCATGGATGCCACTGATCCCAGGAGCTTTACCCCATTTCAACCCGTTCACCACAGCCTGTGTTTCCACAAACGAAGGTGGATCGCAGTTGATTGGAGAGTCAGCAATAGGGATATAGTAACACCCCGGCATATAACTTGACAGCTGGTGGATCAGCCTGGTACACCCGCTCAAAGTAACCGGCCCAGCAGACTTCACGTCAGACTCCTCTGTAAAGAGCTCACGACCATCCGCTCTAACTGCAGTACACCGAGGGATGGCTTGGAGGAACGCAATGTGCGAATTCCCCTTTAAGCAGGACGAGAATCACTTTCCCACAGGTGATGCTCTACAGTCTACCCCCTTAGAGATTCCTCGCACATAGGCTTCCTTGTCCACCCTTCGTGCACGTAAAGTTTTACTCGTCATTTCCCTGAACAGCTCAACACTGCCATTCAGCCTGGCCCTGCGACTCTGGTCAATAGTATCCATTGTCCCTTAAGAGACAAAATTCTTCTTCACCCTCCGGTGAGTTCCAAGGCATCCACCAGCAACATCAAGGGCGGTGGTTTTGAAGGCACTTCACAATTCTTAAGGATTCCCCAAAGCACCCAGGCCCCCTATATCCTCACTCAACCTGTTTCCAAACTCCTCAGCTACCCTCTCATCTTTGAGCTTGCCAACATCCAGCCAAGGCTGGGATGGTACCATTCTCCTGGATTTAAGCTGCCACTTCACATTTGCTACAACAAGCCTGTGGTTGGTATTGAGGAACTGAGCACTCCGGTGGACCCTGCAGTTCTGGATCATCCTCCAACGACCATCAACAAGCAGATGGTCAATCTCCTTTGCCACACCACCAGTGTTGGAATACCAAGCCCAGAGATGAGCCTGTGAGCGCTGAAACCATGAACCAGCCAACCTAAGTTCGTGACTTCCTGCAAAGTCAAGGACCTTAGTGCTATTCTGGTTCACAGTTCCAGACCAACTCATGTCAAGGTTCCAGTCGATGCATTGAAATCACCCAAGACAAGAAGAGTATCTCCCCTGGGGCACTGATCAACCACAGACTCAATGTGGCATAGAATGCATCCTTCATGGTGAGATCGCTTGCCTCAGCCAGAGCATTTCCAGAGACCAGGGAAATTACACCCAAGGAGTGACAAATACTTCGTCTCATAATATGCTCGATGACCGTTGTTGATTCAATTATCATTGGAGTCAGCTTATTGGTTTCAGCTACAGCAACTCCTTGGGCATGGTAACCATTAGAGTGACCAGACTAATAATAGGTGTAAACACCCACCATGATCTCACTGCAATCCGGTCTCCGAACCTCATCGAGTGCTGCAATACTGGTGTTCAAATGCTTGAGCTCACATGATAACAGACAGGTGATCATCCTCTCTTAGAGATGGGACATTCCAGGCACCCACCCGAAAGGACCACCTCAAGTTAACCCAAGGAGACCACCGTCTGGTGGACAACACCTCATCACCACCCCGACACGCACTACCGCAATCTGACCTGGGAAGCTTACTTCCTCTTATCAAAGATTGGGGGTCCCGAAGGCTCTCCGCAAACTCTTGTCGGATTGACACAAAATTGTCACCATATGAGCGATTACTTATGTAGAATGTTTTCTCTGACGCCACTCATTCTCTCTGACGTGTTCAGCCTCTGCCCTGTCATTCTCCCTGTTATACATGTCGAGTTGTTGAACCGGGTCAGCCCGGACCAGAAGGTCGAACGCATGCATTTAGTTATGATGGGATCGCTCCCAAACATGTCCGATTCAGTGACCGGGTCAAGGCTGATTGCGTCGCTCACATCGACACCCACGTGACTGTCAACCTGATCAGGTTGATCTCTCACTTCTCCAGCCGACATGGTTTGACTACGAGTTATCATACGACAAGGGCACAAAACACTAAGTCTAAAAGGAGGCTGGGTCGAAATATTTCAGCAATATCTTTCACCACATGGGACGGGGCAATTCACACAAGGGAGGCAAACAATATTGGGGTGATGCACGTAATTTGCACACAACGCCCTGTTGGGAAAATACGACACGAAATACCCAATATCACCACCGCACATCAAATTGCCAATGAGAAAATGCAACGTACAAATAACTCAGGTTTTTTTTGTTTTTTTTTTGGCCGATGACTGGCGTAAACACAAGATAGCGTCCTATGGTGAGAAAATCCCTCCAAGATGGCGTCTGCTGGTGAGAAGGTTCCTCCAAGATGGCGTCTGCTGGTGAGAAGGTTCCTCCGAGATGGCATCTGCTGGTGAGGGAACGATGATCAGATGAAGGAAGATGGCGGCCCACTGTGGAATTTCTGTCTCAGTTCGAATGTCTCTTACTTGAACGATCCTGGACGAGCCCCCATTTGTCGTGATCCCGGCTGTTAAATATCTTCCAGCACGGAATACTGACGTTATTGTCCGAGCTTCAAGCAGTCCACGTGTGGACAAAGAGAACAACAAAACACACTACTGTGTTTCAAATCTGCCTCTTGGGGTAGGCACGATATTTTATTGGCTCGATCTCAAAAATGGCTGGTAACAGAATTGAATACACAGCGCAACAACCTGCCAGAACTCTTGGCAACAATAGAGTTCCAAAAACAGGTCGGCCAACTCACAGCTCCGCTCAACGATATCTGGGAATAACGATCACACTCTTCCGGATTTAACTCATTCTGTTAGACGGAGCTATCAACGATCAGCGCGACGGTGCTGTCGAGAGTCTTTAAAATCACTTGAAATCGCATTAAAACATGCGCGTCCGAGCGCTCTATCTTTTTCCACTCGCGATCTTAGAGCCCCGGGTCTCTCACGGCCCACCCACCATGTGCCGACTCGCCAACCAATCCCTGGGAGCCTGAAAAAGGTCACGTGACGTTGTGGGCGGGACACTAAATTTGGTGAGAACATGGTTTTTCTCACACTATACATATTCTAATTGTGTCATTACAACTCAAATGGAATTCCTTTTTCGTTCTACAATGTATGTTTTATTTCCTGACAATCAATTTCAAGTTAAATTTCTGCAAACGCTTAGAATAACAAAGACTACTACTACGCCGAATCAGGCCTAAAGGGCCAGCATCGGGCACGATGACGGACTCTTCACTCCTCCCTCTCTCTCATCAGTGTGTTCAGTTCATCTACATGAGCCGTGCCACTGTCTTCTCGGAACGTGTTGACCATAGTCTTGGGAGGGCGCCCAGGGTTCGTCCTCCTGTGTTTGGGCTCCCATGTGATGACTAGGCTGGCAGGTAACTCGGGGTGGCGTAAACAGTGCCCCGCTAGTTGCAGTCTTCTCGCCTCTATTTTAGTGGTGAGCATTGGTTGGTCGTCATGGAGCTCGACGTTCGTCATGTGCTGTTGCCAACTGACGTCAAGAGCCATCCGGAGCATTCGTGTATAGCAACCATCTAATGGCTTTGGCATGGTCTTGGTGAGTGTCCACGTTGTTCATCCGAACGTGAGAATGGACTCTATGGCAGCTATGAAGATCCTCTTTTTGAGCCCTCCAGTCAGGTTCGACTTCCAGATCTTCTTCATTTCATTCATAGCCCTCCATGCCAGCACCTTCCGTACCTTTATGTCCTTCTCCGAACTCATCATTCTTGATCTGAAGTACTTGAAGTCTAAGACGTTCTTGATGGTGTCATTCTTTACAGTCTTGAGAGTACCTTCGTCACAGTTGAACGCCATGTACTCTGTCTTTTTAGCATTTAGGTGAAGTCCAACTTTATTGCACTCACTTTCCACTCTTGTCAGTAGCTGCTGTGCTTCCTCCATCTGGTCAGAGAGCAGGGCTATGTCATCTGCAAAATCCAGATCTGTGAGCATAACTGTTCCGACCCTTTTAGTTCGTCCCAGTTTTATGGTTCAACCAAGCTTCTCATGATCTTTGGTGGCTTGACGTAGAGCATAATCAAGGACGATTATGAAGATTTTGGGTGCCAGAGTGTCTCCTTGCAGCACACCAGCTAGGAGCTCAAACACTGCTGTTTCTCCATCCGGTGAAACAACTTTCACCATGGTCTTGGTATAGCTGGCCTCTATTGCTTTCAGTAGACGGTCCGGCACTCCGTAACCTTTCTGGATCTTCAGCATTTTACCTTGGTGAATGGAGTCAAAAGCTTTGCGAAAATCGATGAAAGTAAGCACGGCTTGTAAGTTGTTCTTCTTGACTTCCTCGATGATTTTGCGGAGAGCAAGTATTTGCGTTACCGTTGTGCGCTTCTGCCGAAAACCATTCTGATTAAATCTCAGTTTAGGGTCTATGGCGGTGTGAATCTTGTTCAAAATCATCCAATTGTATAGCTTTGCTAAGATGAAGGTCAAACTGATACCATGGTAGTTGTCTGTCTTCGTGAGGGATCCGGACTTAGGAACTGGGATAATGTTTGAGAGTGACCACTGCTCTGGTTTGTCGCCTTTTATCAGTGCCGTATTACAGATGTCCAGCAGGATATCGTCCAGGTCGCAGATCTTCAGGACCTCTGCTGGTATCCCGTCTGGTCCAGTGCTCTTGCCTGTTTGATTGCGTACTTGGCCTTCTTCAGTTCCTCCATAGTGAATGGGCCATCATCGATGTCAACTTGCGTTAGTATCGTGGGTATGTCCTCCTCCTCTTCTATGATCATTGGAGGGCTTCCCAGCAGGTTCTTGAAATGGGTACCCCATGCCAGGACACGCTCCTCTGCTGTTTACCACTTATTCGACCTGATGGGGACTTCTTCCGTCCGCTGATCTCGTTGACTCGGCACCATGCTTCTCCATGCTGGTTGCCCTCATTAGCAGCCTCCACCTCTCAAATCCGCTCAGCTAGTTCCTCTTCCTTCAGTCAGTCGTAGGTGGCAAATAGATTATTTTTGCTGTCTTAAACTTGTCTCTGAGCTCTTCTGTCACGTTCCTTTTAAGCTCGGCATGACAAGCATTGACCATGCTTCTTGCTGCGACGACGTCAGAATGTTTTGAGATCCGGCTCTTCTTGATTCTCTTCACAGTAGGCAAACTCTTTGTTGCATCTGTGTGTGCATCTATGAGCTGTTGATCGTAGTCAGTGGCAGTCTCTTCCTCCTCCCTCTCTAGTGGGCCGAAGCGATTTCTCACCTCCACCGTGTACTGGGCTTGAAGAATAGGTTGTGAGGAGAATGCCTTCCAGTTTATCTTCTCCATGGGACCTGTGGCTTTGGGTTGCCGCAGGCTCAGTCTCACTTGCATTGACACCACTCTGTGGTCAGAACTGACCGAGTTGAAGGTGCGGTAGGCCTCTATGTTGATCACACAGTTGCACCATTTTGTTCTCACAAGGATGGAGTCGAGCTGCTTCCTGTGGTGGAGGCTCTGTCTTCTTGTGTCCACAGTTTACCGGCTCGCTTCTTGAATTGTGTGTTGGTGGCAATGAGACTGTGTTCCTGGGGAAAGGCAACTCGACATTGTCCATTTCTATTGGTAAGGTCGTGGTATGAATATGGAACATCTTCTGCTCCAATCTGGGCATTAAAATCACCGAGCACAGCCAGGAAGTTATGTGCCGGTATTGAAGCGACACCTTCGTGAAGTTCACTGTAGAATGTCTCCACCTCCTTCTCCTTGCTGCAGTTGTGCGGGGAGTAACAGACGATGACGGAGGTCACCGGGTTTCCGTCAAATTCCGCAGCAAGGATTCTGTCACTGACTGAGACAACCCCCCTCAGTACCTTCTTCGCTTTCCGGTTCAACATCAACCCTACTCCGCCTTGTGCTAACTTCGTCATCGGCTCTCGCCATGCGGACGAAGTGATGAGGTGCATCCCCTCTACCTCTATGAACCTCATCTCTTTGTCTGGGTGTACATGACGGTGCTCTTGGATCGCCAGGATGGAGATCCCGTAGCTGCTTGCCTGTGATGCCATCTCTGTACATCGAGGCAAGAGGCGGATGGTGTTTGCGTTGAAGGTAGAAATGATCGTTTTTACCTTACAGCGCAAAAGAGGTGCAGTTCGCTCAGCCCCGTTGTCGGACTCAACCCTCCCGATTGGGTTTGAGGTTGAGTCTTCATACTGCCTATCTAGGCCAGGGTCTCAGCATTCCGCAGAGTTCCTGAGCACTCATGGCTCTGGAAATATAGGATTTGCTGGGTTGTTTGCCATCATGATGCCTTACAAGGTGCGAAACAAAAGACTGTGTGGCACGTCACTCCTCACACAGACAGTAGGTGGCCGTTGACTCGCAAGAAGTTCATCCGCCCTTTGACAGGTTTTGTTTTTAGTCCTGCAGGGTACCTCCACACCCAACCTCACCTGGTTAACCGAAGTGCACCAAGGGGTGTGCCGGTTGAGTCGCCGACAACCCGGCCCGAGACAGGTAGTACTGGGCTACGTGGTACCAATACCAAGGCAAGGCCCTGACCTGACAAAGAACCTGTGTCTTTTTATGCCTTCATTAATGTCCATCACATACCATGCAATAATATTGCAAGATGTGTTTGTTTACATGACGTAAAACCTGTATGAGCAAATGTGTGCCTATTTCTCCGTCTAATAATGAACTGCAGACACAGGGCTGAATTGATTTGTTAATTAAGGCCATCAAAAGGGTTAATGTTTGAATTCTTCATTAAGTTTTTTTTTTTTTCCCCTCCATATCCATCTCATGCATTTTCTTTCGGATAACTGTAATTTTGAATGATAAACTTCTCTTTGGCCCCAGCTCATGTCGGGGTTGCATTCCTTGTAGACGTGACAAAGTAAAATGACTTAAAGCTAATCCACTTTAGCCATAGGAACCCATTTATAAAGGCTGGTGACGTTCCATGGGACTTAACTCGGGAATACTTTGTATAATGAAACATACTCTTCCTCTTCCATTGTCCTCTGAAAAACAAAAATTGTGTTATAGTCCTATGCACATTGTTATGCCACAACACATCCTGCCCTGATCACTAAATTCTGCATTTCACATCAATCATCACATTATTTTCCAAACAATAAATACATGAGAATGATACTCGCAAGAAAGGACTAACTCTAAAACTGACAGAATATGGCATAAAAACACACTTGAGGTGGACAAATTTCACTCAATACGCTGTACCAACAAAATGTGACAAGGGGCTGAATATTTTTGCAACCAGTGAATTTTGATTGGTACATGGTTTTGCAGGTATTCCTGACATATAACCCCATTCAATGATAACAGTACTTAGTTTGAGCTCTTCAGTGATGGATAAAAAAGTTCATTTTGAAAAATATGTTTCTACATAATCCGTAATTCGTCTAAACATGGCATTATAGTTAGCGGATGATTACTTTTGCAGGCCACTGTATCTTCCAGTAACCCCTTTCAAGATACTCATAAAATTCAAGGTAACTCATGGCCACCTCCACTCTGATTAACCTTTCCTCCCATTCGTGTGACTGCCTTTCAGAGACTATTCAATCACAATCTTCTGTCCAGGGCTTTAAGCTAGTGGTGCACTTCCAGTCCCCATCACTACATCTCGTATTTTCTACCCACATTAATCGTACCCAACCCAATCCTCTTACTTGCAAATTATTGTATTTTCTCTCCTTCTCTCTATCCTCTTTACATGTCATCTTTCCCCTGCTTGTTGTGTCCAACTATAACACCACTGTTAGTACATTGCCCTTTTACCCACTGTACCCTGCTCTTCCAAGAGCCTTGATTATTATATAAAAAAATACAATACTAATATAATTTGCCAAGAATAGCTATTCGACAGCATTTCCCAATGCACCCTGTGTATCATTAGACCTCAGTTTGCCTTAATAATTTGTGTTGTTTGTGCAACATACACAGAAAGACGATGAACCTCGGTTTTGTGAGTTGTTCAGGCTCTACTACTGGGAGTATGGTTTTCTTGTATTTTTTTTCCCAACTTATAAAGCAGGGTTATCAAATAAAATGTTTCAAAACAGAAGCACATGTAATGCAATGAACAAAGCAACATCCGTCTTTGAGTAGAAGGAATATAATTTGAGATAATGATCATAATGCAAAGATGTAATGATGTCTCATGAGACACAATTTTTTGTCGCTTGAGAGATGATTGTTTGTAAAAATTGATCTTTGGGGAAGCACTGAGAGGGACAAATTGGGTCTTCAATTTATAAGTTTGGATTTTAAAAAAATAATGCGAGCCAAGTTAGTTGCTTGTTTCTTTTTAATACTTTACCCAAACATGATTCAACAAAAGGACTGACAAACAAAACTGAAATGATATTTGGCTATTCTTTTTTTTTCCACATTTTATTAGCCCTCAACCGAGCATGAGCCCGTCCATTATTGGGTGATGTCAATCTATCCGTCCTTCCATCCATACAATTGTGCATCTATTCGGAGCCTCCATTCAAATTGTTTTGTGCCAAAAATCATAGTGGGGCAGATAAGTGAATATATTCAGGGGGATCTTTCAAATGGTGATAAAGCACCAAAATTGGCATGGATACCCCTCTAAGACTTCCTTTTTGAAAACAGTCCATTAGCCACCTGTAATGTATCAGGCAGGGAAAGCAGTTTGAATACACCATAAATGTTTTATTGTGCTCCACACACAAACATCAGAACCCTCCATGAGCCCAGCTTCGTCGTGCGCCGCTATCTTCCCGCCTCGCGATGACCGCGCTTCCGGTTGATCTGATACATGAATACATTCCATGTAGACGTTCCATGGGACTTAACTCGGGAATACTTTGTATAATGAAAGACAACATCACTTGATTATGCATGTACACATTTAAATGTCCTCTTAATATAAAGTATAAATAACATGTGCACTCACCAGAGATGGTGGTGAAAGCTTGCTTCTCGTGTGGTTGCATTATTGGAACAAAGGGACAGGTTTGTCTGCCTCTTCATCCGTGGGTGAAACTTGATGTGTAGACGCTACACCAACAGAGCATAACTGTTTTTACACCGACCGCGACTCAAAGTAGTTCGCTTGCCGCATGACTCAAAATCAGAAGTTGTGACTGACTGCAAATCTTTGTTCCCGACTTGATCCTGGCATTAAAGTGAAACAACGTTTCATTATACGGAGCCGACCTGGATGTTCCATCTACAGGTTCTTTGTTTGCTTTTGGTCGAACTTGCCTACCGTTTGGAATCAAATTTAGCAGACAGTTGGTTTTCCCTTTTTGGCATGACCACCTGAGCACTGAGATTTTAATGGCACTGGGAGGGACCCCAGGCTCAAGTTTCATACGGGTTTTGATTTGCCTATAATATCCCAATGTCCTTGTCTTTTCCGTAAAAAGTACACTGATGTCTCCTCATTTTCTTGTCCTGAATTTGCTTCGTGTACAAGCCCTCCACAAGGCAAAAATAATCATCAGGGAGCATGGCAAAGCTTGCTCTTTCTCATATTTGCATGGACTTTTTAACATTAAAGATGAACACAATATGTTTTGAACAAAAATATTTCTTACTTATTGTAGTACACAACTCCACACACATGCATTGTTTTTCTGCCCTTCTAATTTGGTTGTTTTACTTTTGTTGTATTTTTTTAATGTTCATCACTTAACTTCAACCCTACTCTTAACATCAACCCTTAACATCTTCAAGCTTTTCCTTCTCTGCTGTTCTTGTTTCTGTCATGAGAAACGTTTCTTTTAGTTTTTGTGACTGACTTTTCCTGTACCTTCTGTACAGTGTTCCATTATTTGCTCAATTTTTCCATCAGTGAAAAATATAATTTGAAGGAAATTGCTCTTGCATGGCCGTGAGTTCAGAGCTTTTGTCAGTGCATGTCCAATGTTGTCACAGGTTGTGTCGTCAGAAGAAGAAGGCGCAGGGTGAGGTGAATGCTGCCACAATCAGCGGCCTGCTGCCATTTATGGAATACGAGCTACACACACAGCTCATGAGCAAGCTGAAGCTCCGTGGCATGAATGCCCTTTTTGGTCTCCGTGTGCACATCAGTGCGGGGGAAATGATGCTTGTGGGCGTTGCGGTGCGTTGACTCGAATGTTGATGCCAGAAAAAGGCTTGCCATTTGGTTTGTAATGATGGCCTAACATTCTCAGCAGTCTTAAAGTCACAATGTTTGGGGGGGATTTTGTAGAGAGGATGGTGGATTGGGACTGGGGTTGCTTTGGTGCGAGGGTGAAGGAGTGTCATCTCAAATGTTAAATTGAATCGTTGAATTAAGTAGCTTTGGTTTACTGCTAAAATATAATCGTTTCTCACTTGTCAAGGAAAATATCTGGGCATACTTGCTTTGAATGTACGGTGTCACGGATATTATAGTTGTATCATTGGACAAGCTGTTAATTCATTTGAGTTGCCAAACCATCTGTTTGCATCTTGCTCTGCGCAGTCTGCCACAGCAGTATTTGTTGCGGCGCTGCCACCACCGGGGTCTGTGACTGTGGCTGCCAAGACACCTGAGCCAACTTGTGAGGGTCACTTGGTGACGTTGCAGCGCCACATTGATGAGATCGTTGCAAGAAACAAACAGCAGTACAAAATAATACTGCCGGTATATAGCGGCACACCAAGCCAAGAACAAGCCAAAACATTAGCTCTTTCTACTTCTTTGTTGGTCTTTTATTCCACTCACACTCATTCTATTCACACCCTAACTTTACCATACTTTAACATTTTTCATGTTCTCCTTTTCCTTCTTACCAATACACATTTCAAAATTATCTCTGTATATTTTTTGTGCGTTATTGCTTTGCTAATGTAAGATGTCTCTTTGTGACCGAGCCATAAGCCTTACATTTTAAGATGCTTAATGGAAGACAAACTTGTTGACAAGACAAGGCTTCCATCTCGGCTACATCTGATGTTGAGTCATCCTGAGAATATCACTGTACTTCACAAATCTCTCTCTCTCTCTCTCTCTCTCTCTCTCTCTCTCTCTCTCTCTCTCTCTCTCTCTCTCTCTCTCTCTCTCTCTCTCTCTCTCTCTCTCTCTGTCTCTGTCTCTGTCTCTGTCTCTGTCTCTGTCTCTGTCTCTGTCTCTCTTCGCACCGTTTATATGACTATCCTACATCCTGTTGGTGCTGGCACACTAAAACCTATGTGGAGGCAGTTTAGGTCATGCAGTTTGCTATGTCATTGTAGAAGGCTAACCCTGCTGAGTGATTTTTTTTGTCATTCTGTAAAGAAGGTAAAAGGTGCATGTCCATCCTTAGGCAAGTCAAAAAACACCATCTTGCAAATCTCAAAGCTGAACTCTCCATTTGGTCTCCTTCATCAGTCATCGTGGCACATTGGTAAGGCAGTCTCAGGTTTTAGCAACCCCTCCATCCCCTACCTTGCCTCAGATGACTTCACCACAGACTCTTTGAGACAAGGAAAGATGTGTCAACTCAGTGTTTGCTGACAAACCTCATGTACCCATCCCATCCTGCGCTGTCACCAACTTACTCCCTTATACGCACTGCTTACTAGACTCTGTCTTTCTCATCTGAGATGGTACAGAAAGTTCTGTCAAGCCTTGACTACATCGATGATGGGCCCAGATGATATCAGTACCCGTGCTCTCAAATCTTGCTCCCCTGCTGTTGATTCTCATCTGTCTGCTCTCTCCAGCTTGTGCTTCACTTTTGGCCACCTCCCATCTGTCTGAAAAATAGCTACAATCATTCCCATTTCAAGAAAGGTGCAAAAACCTCTTCACAACTACTGGCCAGTCACCTTCTCATTACCTGTGCAAGCAGTCGTGGAATCCATCATCACACTTGATGTCATCTTTCCTATTTTTCTCCAACCTGATCTCTATCATCCATTTTTAGTTCATTCTAGTCACTCAACTCTCAATATACTGCACAATTGTCGCAGGTCTTAAATCACAAACAAAAGATCAGAACTGCTTCTCTGCAGGTATCTCGAGCATTTGACACACAATGTCATCCTGCTCTCCTACCAAGCTCACTGCTTGCAGCATACAAGAGCACCTTTCCTCATTTCATGACATCCTCCACTTACACAATCAACACATTGCTATACTTTGAGTATTTTTGTCTCCTCTCACTTTAGGCTGGAGTGCCCAAAGGCAGCTTTGTTCCTTATATTCATTGACCACTTCTTTAATGCTCTTTGAACCCTCCCTTCCTTTTTGACTCTCCATTATGCCTTACATTACCCCCCATCCCACAAAGAGGCAGGCAGCAGTTGCATCACTCTGCTGATCTGTAATTGATTATATTCTGATATTATGAAGGGAACATGTCTTTAAATTCTGGCAATTCTCAGTTGCTACTTAGTACTCCCAAAGGATCATCAAAATAATCAACCTATTGATTTCCATAGTTTACTAAGTCTTGCCTTCCAGGCCATGCCATCAGCTACAACCTCTCCTGGGCTAATCCTATATCAAAGCTGGCCTCCAGTGCCAGACAAATACTGGCTGTCCTCCCTTGTTCCAAGTCATTCTTCAGCAAAGCAGAAATATTTATAGCCTAAAAGGCCTTTGTTGGTAGCTCAATAGAATACTGCTCTTCTCTATGCTTGGTACTCCCTCACCACACCTGTCTTTCCTGGATTCTTTGTAATGTAAACATCACCCATGATGAGGCAGAAGCACAAGACCTGTTGCTCTGACATTGTTTACAGGTTGGTAGCCTCTTTTATATCATCTCTTCCACTCTTGCCCCCCCCCCTCGCTCTCAGACATCCGACACTTCCTAGCTCCTCCAGATGCACACATTCCTTCAGTATCCCCTTGTGTTCCTCCACTATTTTGTTCCTCTTTTCTCCTGTTTGTGAAACTGCCTTTTTCAGGCTATTAAAATCCCTCATCCCTTGAAAGCTTCAAGTTGACAGTACACCACCATCTCTTGTTACTTCCAATCCCTACCCATGAGCCCTATCCCAAAGCTTCTTACTTGCTTGTTACTGTTTTCTCCCCTCTTATTTCTCTTATATTTTACTGTTCATTCATTCTATTTCTTTTTGCTTTTGCCTGTTGCCTCACTGTCACACTGTCAGTTTGTTACCTTTTTGTCCTCTTTCACCCTGTCTTTCCATCTGTAATTTTTTTTGTATGGTAAAAAGACCAGGCATAAAATGCTGAGCATGTGTACTTCCCTTTAAGAATTACTGTCCTTGGTAAATATTTGTTTGTCTGCCTGTACCTTTATGTATCTGTTCTTTTGTCATTCATCTCTTGTTTTCGATGCTGTTTGCTCCACACTTTTTTCCCATGATTTAAAAAAAAAATTTTACTCTTGTTTCCTCTCTTCCTCTCACTTTCTGCTCAGTGAATACATATGAGCACGAAGGTATTTTATGTGTCTGTGTGCATTATTTATCATGGTAACCATTATAAGTTTGGAGAACAGTGGGAGTTAGTGAGGTACTGCACCTTTATCTTTACTTTCCACTTCATCCCCATCCCATTTAGGTTTCATGAGCTATTTTCTTTTTCCTGACATCTTCTTTCAGGAACAAGTTGAAGAGGCAGCTGAACCGCCTCCTGAGCCTCGCCGTTTACGTGTGTCACGCTCACAGTCTGAAAGCTCAGAGGAAATGCCAGACCTGGATCTTGCACACGGGCGCAAGGATGCCTTTGTTATCGAGGTTTGTAACTTTATATTACCCTTCCTTTGCAATACCATTAACATCAAAAACGGTCCTTGCTGTTCTGTCACATTGCCAGCATGTCCATTTTGTCTTGGTGTCACTTGTACATATTTTACACAAATTTCAAATACATTAAGAAAACAAAGTGGTGCAGTAGATATGGGAGTTTTGAACCCCCTGGTAAAAATATGATGAAACAATTGCTCAGATCAAGTTAGCTGTTCCTCTTTGTCAGAAATGGCTGCTAAATGCCTTTTTTCTGGCCTTAATAGGCAATTTCCTTTTTTTCTTTCTTGTTTTCTATACTTAGTCGACGCTCGTGGTAGAGATATTATCAGGACGTAACAGACAAAAACAGGACTCAAAACATGCATGCATGGAATTCCTGTCTTTTGTTATCTATGTCAAAGGAGAAGTTAATTCTTGCAGAAATTTTTCTGTAAAGCTCTCTTGGCTGCTCCTGGATGGGTTTGGGGGTAGTGGAGTCGTGGCTGAAACCCGAATCCTATCCAGGTTCCTTCTGATGACTCCATCTTTGCTCTTTACTTATTTGGGTTCCCTCTTCATCTTCAATTTCATTAAAAAAAATTAATATCGTATCTGGATCCTGATCTTCATTAAAAGTAAATCGATTTCGCCTTGTCACCCATCCAACCTGTCCAACAAGTTCCGTCCGAATCCATCCATAACTTTTTGAGATATCCTGCTCAAAGACAAACAGACAGACAAACATGGTGAAATCATAACCACCATCCACCTTCAGTGGCATAGGTAATTAAGGGACAGTCAAGATATGTTGAACTTTACTTTTATGGCCATGTTCAGTTTCATGCTCTTTGTCCTCTGCCTCTCTTCTTTTGTAGATAGATGATGCTGATGCTGAAGAAGATGTGCATATGCTGCTTTTGGATACACCCACTCCTCCAGGTGAGTCATTTCGTGTTTTATTTGTCTGTATTTGTGTCTCATCATTGTTCCATCTTGCATCTGTTATCATTTTGCGCCCTACACTATAATCCACAAATTATTTCCTTGTTTCTCAAGTTCTGCTTGTTTCCTGCAGGATTTCTCATATGCAACACAGAGACTGTGCCTGGTGTTAAGAGATTGACATCCAACTTGCAGGTAGGCTTTGCATGATGAGAATGGTTCACCCACTTTAGCTACTTGACGTTACCTCCGGTGGGTTGATGATTATCCCCAGTATTGTAAGTGTGTAATTCCTGGAGAGCTACCCAGAATTACAGAGAAAAATCTTGATTAAGTTTTATCAGGTTTGGCTGGTGATGGCAACTCTGCATGCCTTTGAAATCAAATGCGTTAAATGTAAAAAATATTTGAGTAGAAACTACCTTTGTGCAAACAGGTTTTGCTTGGATGAATTAATATTGCTTTTAACATATTTTTCTTTCTGCAAACATCTTCTCTTTCTAAAACTTTTCTCCCTCCCAATCATATTCTCTCACACCTTTCTTTCCTACCCTACTTTTCTCAGATGTTCACAGCTGTACGTATGTACAGTTTAAACAGTTCTCTCACAGCTCATGCCCTGAATCGCGCCTTCAACTCGCTTTGCGATAATTTGCTCAAGGTGACTTGTCGACGTGTTTGATGACTTTCTTGCAGTCCACTTAATTACTCAATGTTTTCTCGAGACCAAGTTCCTCATTGTGAAGCCAATTACAATGCTTCATTAATATCTCTCAATTTTCACCTTAGCATATATTGACAAAGCAGTTGTAATTGAGATGAGTGAGAATCATGGTCATATGAGATTGCAAGGTGTACATCCCACCAATTTTCTGTCTGACACTGTTCCTTGTATGCTGCACATTTTTTGAAACATCTGGCAAATTGATTGTCACTGCTGAAAATGTGGCAGGATATTCCTGCTAGTGATGCTTGACACTTGATACAGCATTTTTATTTGTCCTTCCCTGCACTAATGATGCAATTTATTCCAAGCAGCCCCACAGTTTATGCAAATGATTTTCTAATTTTTACCCAGAGCCTGTTCTTCAAGCTGCGCTCCATGACACCTTGTTGTCTATGTCATGTGAACTTCTCCGTTTCACTTCCTGAGGATGAGCAAGTTCAGGTCTGTAATTCTACTCGCAGCTCACCATGCACTTTCTCATCTTGCTTCCTGATTGAGTGAGTTGGCATCATTTTGTGGTGCAATTGGTGTACACATGGGTTTGTGTGTGCATGCATGCAGGTGACAGTTACGTCCTTGGTGGCCGCCTGTGAAAAGGATTCGAACAAAGATGAGGCCATCGGTAGGCCAAAGACAGAGCAACTGAGAGGTTAGCTTCCTCCTGGGGTGTGCGTGTGGGTGGTTGTGCAGTTGGTCCAAGTGGTTGCTCGACCAGTGGCACATGTCAGCGTAAATGAGCAGCTTGTTAAGGAAGGTGCTTAAATCTCATTGATGCGTTTCAGGCGGTTTGGAAAATAATGTGCTATTTGAGCTTTTTCCAGAATGCAGTGTTGACAATGCAATAGGCTATAGACCTAATGACTTGCATTACAATATTAAGAGGGTTGGTTTTTCCGCACTCCTCCCCCCCCCCCCCGCTACAAAATTGCTTTGTTAAAGTCAAGGCTTGTGGAAGAGCGAGAACACAAGAACACCTAACGGTGGAATCTGGGGAACTACACCAACAGTAGGGCAGAGGGACACTTTGAAGAAGAATGGTCGAGGGGAATAATGTTGGATACGAGCTGGAGTACAAGTAAGGGGCTGAAAGAACGGGAAGGGTAAACCGGGATGAAAGAACAATGGAGCAAACAAATGGAAAGGTGTTGGAAGGAGGCGGTGGGGGGGGCGGGGGGAAGAAAACACAATAAGCTGGTAAGGAAGTGGTGGGCTTAGAGCATTAATGAGGGTAGAAAATATC
>NC_140961.1:110403022-110405522 GCF_056783735.1 Eptatretus burgeri | reverse complement strand
TTACAATTTTAGCTGCAGCCATAATGTCAACTTCGTCAATGTCGAAGTTTCCACCGCTTCTTTGCCTGGCTTGGCCGAAAAACTTTTCCAAGGCTTCATCTGCAAATATAGCAGGAAGAACGTAGTCGAAGTCTTTCTCTGCCATGCAGCTGTGACAGAAGGAAGGTGAAATGAAGAAGCTCGTATGCCTCAGTCATCCAACAGAGCTGGCTTATTACAAGCTGAGGAATTTCCTTGCTTGTGCATTCATAGATGTTTATCTGGTCAGTTATGGATCTAATCTGGGACCATTTTGAGAGCAGGCTGTTCTTCTGCAAAGGAAAAAGTCGTTTGGGCACCTCAATGCCATCTTTCTCAACTTTATTCAAGAATATAAATCCAAAAGGTGAGTGAACTTGTTGCAAATGAAAGAACTGCTTGACAGTTTGTCCAGTAGCATCAGTTCTTGATAGGTAAAGGTTTTCCTGGTGTTTTATGACGTGAAAGCCAGGAAAATAGTAGCTGATTTTAGCACAGAAGTTATCAAAATCTTGGATATTGTCTGCAGCCTCATCAGCTGCCTGCATCTTCTTAACTCTTGATTCTGACGTAGAAGATGATGTTGGGGGTGGGGCTGAGGTCACCTGCTTCAAAGCTGATTTCGGTACTCTAGGAAATATTGATGGGGGTTCTTTGGGTCGTTTACCACCCCGAACTGACACCCAATCACAATTGAAATGTGTCTCACAAATATATATCTCCTTTAAGCACCTCAAGCTTTCTTTCTCATTTGGCATTGCCAATATCCATCTCTCCCTCTCCACAGGATCTTTTGGGAAGGATATGACCTTTACATAAGGTGTCCCATCATAGTTTCCTCTGCAACCAAACCAGCTGCAACGACGTGGCATATTGTCACCAAAGCAGGAAACAACACAAAGATCCTGTGAGATCACCAGCTGGACAGTTTCTAAAAGAGAAACAAACAAAACATATATTGGTTAACGATGATAGAAATCAGCAAATAGGTGCAGTAGGTGCACAATGTCATGTTTTGTCATAGACTTTACAAAAGTTTTCCTCTACGAGTCGACACAAAAACGGGCAAAAAAAACCTAAATTCAGTAATTTAACCTTGAAATATGACCTTTTGACCTTGAAGATGACCTCAGGTGGTGTTGAAAATGACACTATTTAACTCGCCGTCCTCAAAAACACCTATATGGATCCCGAGATCGTGTCTCTTGCACTTCTCGAAGTCATTTTAGCCTTCAGACTCAAGTTACAAACCCTTAGATCGTGAGGTTCCAGTCCTTCTCTATAGATAGGAGTCTATGATGTGTATATGTGTATATATATATATATATATATATATATATATATATATATATATATATATATATATATATATATATATATATATATATAGAAGCCTGGTGTTGGCATAGTGGTTAGGGTAGCGGCTTGGGATCCAAAAGGTCCTGAGTTCAAGCCCCGTTGGCCACTTGAATTAATACACACCAGGAGATTGACTCGGCCTGTCATCCATCCGAGGTCAGCGAAGTGAGTACCAGTGTACTGGGCCCGGTGTATGCCCCTGTTAGAATAGGTGTACCATAATATCCCTGTGTCGTAAGAGGCGACCAGGGTTGCGTCAGGAAGGGCATCCGGCGTAAAACCTGTGCCAAATCATTATGCGGATCATAACGGATGATCGGCTGTGGCGACCCCTTACGGGAGCAGCCGAAGGAAGAAGATGTATGTATATGTATATATATATATATATATATATATATATATATATATATATATATATATAAATATATATACATACATTTCTACAGTAATACCTTGACATACGAGTTTAATTCGTTCTGTGACCGAGCTCGTAACTCGGTTTGCTCGTATATCAAAACAGTTTTCCCAATTTAAATTAATTAAAATGCCATTAATCAGTTCCAGCCTCCCAAAAAACACCCTAATTTCTTTGTTACATAGTTTTAAATATGAGAAATGTATTTATAAATAATTAACAATTAATACAACGATAATAAAATAGAATATAAATATATAAACTTGCTTTAAAAAGTGTATTTACCTTGGAGATGAGACGACTTCGGCTTATGGAAGATTCTGGTGGAGGTGGCGGTGGAGGTTGCGGCAGTGGTGGAGGTGGTGGTGGAGATAGGCGGAGGAGATTTGAATCTCACATAACACTTTATTGCTAAACGTAATTGATACTATTTTTTTTTAATTCACTTTATCGCTAAACTTCATTGCTACAATTTTTTTTACATTTTTTTTTATTATTATTCCCTTTGCCATTCCACGTTGTTAGGGTTAGCTAAACACAACGCAGATTACTACGGTATGACCCTACTCAACGAGATAACCAAGAGAACTGAACGAGTGAGTGGCGGGAGATGCGTGAAAAGGCGGGAGTTGCGGGTGTTCGCTTGCTTGGCTGCACGCATCTCAAAGCTCACTCCACTCGTAGCTCGGATCTAGACTCGTAACACAA
>NC_140961.1:110395522-110398022 GCF_056783735.1 Eptatretus burgeri | reverse complement strand
AGATGATTGATATGGGGCCTATAACACTGCCTTGGTGTCCTCCAGCCTTGACATAGAGAGGAGATGAAAGGGTTCCAATGAGAGCCACATGTTGACGACAAGAGGGGAGGAAGTCAGTAATCCAAGAGTGGAGTTGGCCTTGGATTCCATAGGCAGACTGTTTGGAGAGCAAGACAGGATGCCAGACTATCAAAATCTCGAGATATTTCCAGAGAGACGGCCCTGATCTCATGTCTGATATTGAGGGCCTCTACCATTGTTGGGAGAGTAGAAGTAGTATGTCCAAGGGAGAGTGACCACGTCTGAATCCAAATTAATGATGTGAGATGATGCTGTTGGAGAAAAGGAATGATTTTGTGTTAACTGTGATGATTGATTCCATGATCTTGCTGATTATTGGAAGTACGATAAGCTAATTGGGCTGTAGTTAAGTAGATCCGTTTTTACACCTTATTATGTTGGCTGATTTCCAATTTCCCAGGTGGATGTCCTGGAAAACAGAAAGTCCTGGATTAGTCCTTGAAAACAGAAAATGTGTATACGCGAAGCGCGAATGTTGAAGCAGGTCACACTTTATGACCTGAGAATAGTGATGGCCGATAATATTGTCGCATCAATGGTTCAAATAATCTTGAGCTCGTCGTGGCGGGAGGTTAAAATCCCACGACGTTCCGAACGGCTTTAACTCCTGTGGAGACGTTCCGAATTATGGTGGACAATGCGCATGCGCAGGTCATGAGGAGAAACAAGAGAAGTTTAGCTCCTTTTAAAACCAACGGGTTTATTCCCAAGCCATTAACAAACAAAAATAACCAGGGATAGTGATCGTGAGGAGAAAATGGCAGGTTTGGATGGGAAGGAAAGAAATGCAATTTATAAATAATTATTTAAAATGTGAATAAAATCTCAGGCGCCACACACCAGATCTTGAAAATCTTGAAAATCTTGAAAATAGTACTAAAACACATGTCACTGTAAAACTTTCGTGTTTTTATTTGATGAACAGTCTGTTTCAAAAAATATTGGGTCAAAATTTGATTTAAAGAACAGTTCATTTAACACATTATGAATTTGTGTGACATGCCCTTTGGCATGAGCATTTCAAAATAGATGCTTCAGTTTATAGTCTCGGCCGTATCTTAAAAACAAACTTGCACTTCAGAGTACAAATATTCCCTTTGGCACGTCGATACAGTGCCAGTCAAAAGTTTGGACACACGTACTCATTCAAAGTTTTTCCTTATTTTTACTATTATTCTACATTGTAGAATAATAGTAAAAATAAAGAAAAACCCTTGAATGAGGAGGTGTGTCCAAACTTCTGACTGGTACTGTACATTGAAGCTCTCTCTCTCTTCATTCTAAGTAAGATCAGGAAACAACCTGCTGGACTGTTGGCTGGCTAGCTGTCTGTCTGTGTCTGTCTTTCTGATGCTTCCTGTCTGTCTGTGTGTGAACATTTTTGTTGCCAGGCTAAAACTCCTGAACCATTTCATTTATCATCATGAAACTTCACAGACACTTCATCCCTGTTTGTATTGTACTACATTTTATTATTTTGTAATTTCTGGTATCTTTTATTGTCATTATTATCATTATTTTATTTGTATAGTGATCGGTTTGCCTGCCTGCTATCATGTCGTACAAGGTGAAGCTATTTGACATAGGACCAAGTGGATAGACAAGTGCAAGAGAAACACCACCGCCATCAACGGGCTGCAACATATGTGTTCTTTGTCAGAGTGTGACTGATAAAAACCTTGGAGATAAAAAAAGGCTACAAGACAGAACACTGGTGGCACTGTTGGTTACGGAACTGTTGCACATAATCTGAAGTTGCACATAAACTGTTGCACATTAGAAGAGTTTCAACAGGTGCCCGTGAACATATGCCTTGCAAGACTCGAAGATGAGTTTGGAGTTGAAGAAACGGTCATTATACTCATCGAGAAAAGTTGCAAAAGACTTTCTTTGCTGGAATAAATAATTTCAAAAATCAAACGAATGCTCGGGAAATGGAAGGCTGATATCATCAGTGACACTTTTGGCCCAAAGAAAACAAGACTCCGTTGTGATGCAACACAATGCACCATGGACCAGTAGGAGGCTGCTGGTGCTCAGACGTGCTGCTCAGACAATTTAACCTAACCTGACGATGCTGCTAACCCCAACAAACCCTAACCCTAACCCTAACAAATCAACTCGGATGTGCTGCTACCAAGCAACTCCATGCAAAATTACATCAGTGTGCTCCAAACCTCCAAGACACAAAGGTTTTAGCCAAAATTGCTGTCAGGCCACATCTTGGCTGTTAAGTTCTTATCATTTAACATGCCCCAACAAATACCACAGGAAAGCAGCTGGAGTTCTTCAGATTCAACAAGATACAAATGCTCGGAGTGAAGAGTCAGCAGAAGGAGCCATTCTTGCTGAACTAATGTAATATATAAAAGAAGCGAGGGAAGATGATAATGTGACTACATTTAAACTCGCAGACCTC
>NC_140961.1:110380522-110390522 GCF_056783735.1 Eptatretus burgeri | reverse complement strand
CTGACTCATGCATGTGAACATTTAACCAGGATTTTGTTTTGTGCCTGTGTGCATGTTGCTGTAAAGGATACTCTGACTCAGAAGATCCATTGCAGTTTCCTCTGGAGCTAACATCTGAGGCAGCACCAGCACTTTCTCCATCCCACAGTAGTGGTAAGGCTGAGTCACGATTCCCTGCACTGGGTGTGAAATACGATCACTTGCTTTTATCACATGTCAGTGCACCACTTTCAGACTTTCGGTTCAGCATGTATAGATGACAGTTGTGGAGAAGAGCTATATCATTGTATATACTACAATGACAGTGTTTGCTACCCCCTCATTCCACCCTTTGTATGTCACATTGACATGTTTCCTTCTTCCTTTACTTCCATAGCCAATTGTCTATCTCCTCCCTCATCCCAAACTTGCCTTCCCTGTGTTTACTCCCCATTCCCTTCCCCTTTCCTTTTCTCAATTTTGTTCTTCTTGATTTAGCTGTCTTTCCTCCCTTCCCTTTTTTTTCCTCCCCTTTTCCCATACATATGTAGTATGTATATGGACCCTAAATCAATTCTCCAAAACCATGTATATTTTTTAATGGCTCACTTGTAAGGGTCTTTTGCTGAAGTCAAAATGTTTGGGAGTTTTTTGCCCTTTATTTATGCGAAAGAGTAATCGGTATATTTTACAAAAATATTTTCGAAAACACATTGGATAGTTTAATATACAGTATTGAGGGACTGGGAGAACATATTTTGTATAAATGGGTCCTTGAGCTGTCTTCCTGCAGGCAGTATGGAGGGCATTCCAGGACTACCATCACGGGGTGCACAGGGTGAGTGCTTAGCAAGTCTGTTGCACACCTGTGTGGTGAGCAAATTTGAAGTATAGCCATGTTTCCATGAAAGATTGGTTTCCCTTTGCTACTGGAAGGATAAAAACAAAGCACACTTCAAGTCACCATATTTGGTTCGAAGTTTCATCATAAACGACCGGCATTAGCCACATTAAGAGCTTTTTACAGCTATTTTTCAGCATTAATTTGTTGTCACATTCCGAGCCTTTTGATGTCAAAGCAGGGCATTTTTATATCAATATATACTCAATTTTATCATCTAAAATATATACTGTATAAAGGAATGTTTGTATCTGTATATAAATATGCTTCAAAAACTTTAAAAATACTCAACCAAATCCAATGAAATTTTGCATGTTGTCCAAGTGTACCCCAAGTATGGTGTCTGTCAGGGTAACATATCTGGGGGAGGGATTTCAGGGTGGGAGGAAGGCCCCAATTCTCTCTATGTAAATGTGTGGCGAAAATGCTACCCAGTGATGTCCGGTGTCACAAATCATCTTCTACAAAGAAAGTTCAAACAACTTGATAACATGGATAAGAGTGATGTTGAAATATGAGTGAGAATAATTGAAAAGTTTTTTTAAATGTTTAAATTCACTCATTTTAAGTTGGGTTCAAACCAAAGCATCCAACACTGAGCTTCACAGTGAAGTGGAAGTGATTTTTGCTCGCACCATATATAAGCAGGAAGGATGGTTGATGAAGGTGATGTGAGCTGAATTCCAAGCAGACGGAAGATTACCTCGTAAATTATCAAGTGAAAAGAGCAGAATGTTTGTGAAGTACAACATGTTGACTTGATTAAATCCATCAGCAAAGTGACAGGTACTCTTACTGGTACCATATACAATTTGTTTGTTTCTTTGTTTGTGTGTTTATGATATATATATATATATATATATATATATATATATATATATATATATATATATATATATATATATATATTTCTATATATATGTGTGTGTGTGTGTGTGTGTGTGTGTGTGTTTGTGTGTGTGTGTGTGCATATATACTGAAACGCAAAAGAAACTTACCACTTGTTTGAAATGTAATAAAATTGTAACAGTTCAAAATAAAACAAACCAACAATTGCTAATTGAAACATTGGCATTTTATTGATGACATGTCAAGTTTTTGACCAAGATACACCATCTCATAAGTTTGTTCTACAGTACAGAACAGCACAGGGTGCAATGTCAGTCCCCTTTCAATAGCGTGTGTGGCCACCATTGTTTTGGATACGGGCAGTGCATCGTCGGCGCATACTGCCTACCAGTCTTTGGATGGATTGCTGCTGGATTCTGTCCCACTCAGTCCTCAATGTCTGAAGCCATCTGACTGAGGACCATCTGCCTGTTCTGCCTTGCAGTGGTGACTCTTGGCCTCCCTGATCGAGGTCTGTCATCTGCAGAGTTGTGGAGGGTGTCTCTGTCCACCAGGGACGATATCGTCTGGTGTGAACAGCCAAGGCGATGTGCCACCTCATGGTAGCTCAATCCGCCTTGCAGTATGCCCAAGGCACACTGCCGTTGATCCCTTGAGAATCGTGTCATGTTAATTGAAATGCCCATTTTGCACTGGCCTTTTTAAAGCCAATATCAAGACATCACGTGCAGCTCATTAAAATCATCCCGTACCCCTTGGCTAATCACTGACAGTCAAAACGGCTGTTCAACAGCTGTGCTATGAAGTGACCATTGAAGGTTCAAGTGACCATCCATGACCATTTTGTCTGACAGTGAGGACACTATTGTCCACAAATAAGTTCACACATTTACTACACGCAGTGTTATTGTTGATATTTGGAGGTTTAAAAGGTGGTAAGTTTCTTTTGCGTTTCAGTACATATATATATATATATATATATATATATATATATATATATATATATATATATATATATATATATATATATATATACATATATATATATATATATATATATATATATATATATATATATATATATATATATATATATATGGATTATATGTCGTGTGTCGTTGGATATACCATCTCGGTTTGTGCAAGTACACTCTGATGTTCGCACAATGACGACACCGCTTAACGGCGCATTTCTCAGAACGTATCCCCGCCGTTAAGTGGCGCATGACTGTGTGTACATATGTGTGTGTATATATATATGTATATATATGTATATATATATATGTATATATATATATATGTATATATATATGTATGTATGTATTGTTGCGGACAGGTATCGGATTCGAGCATGACTGCCAGGTGGAGCAGTCGGCTCGACTCTACCGAACTCCCGGAATCTAGATCGTACCTTTCGGAAAACTCTGAGGGTACGGGTCCCTTACCGGACCGTGAATCGTCAATAATTCCACCACGTGGAATTCCACCATCTTCAAAACACCTGGAGATCCATGTGGCGAGTTACCGAGTATTCACACCCTCGACGGCACTCCTACGAGTCGAGACGTCAGCGTGCCCAACCCGTGTGCAACCCGAGCGGATTGTTGCCGAAGTCCCGTCGGTCCAAATGTACATTTACAGCGGCAACAGCCTTTGTAACTCACCAACACGCGCCATGCTAAGCCAATGGAAGAAACACAGCAACGAACTGATACATTTAACAAATGGAGAATTTATTCACAGTAAGGCCTCAGTTATTTTATAACTTGGTTTACGGATCCGCCGACGTTATATTTGCCGAAATGAAATGCAAATATAAAACACATTTTTAGCCTCTTATATTTGTACATTTTCCGCCGAAGGTGCAAAAGTTTCAAAATCCGAAATGTAAACGTCAGCATTTATTTTCAAAATATAATTTCGTGCGCACCAAAATGTCGAGTCACCTTTAACCGAGCTGCGCAGTATAACTGTGCAGTGGTCTTCGGTCATGGCGTCTGAGCAGTGGCCAGCGTGGTTCAGTTTGACTGTTGTTTCTGGGGCGAAAGTGATTGGTTTTTATTTTATTTTTTTTGCATAACTTGTCGAGGCTCGCGTGAGAGCTAACACATATCGCACATCATGGGGGACATGAGACAAGAGAGGAGAGAGTGGGAAGGACAAAACAGTGGGGAACAGAGACATTAGGAGATCTGTGGAAGGGAGAGGGATGGGACAGGGAACAGGTGGAATAGAAGATTGACATTACAGGGACTTTCAGGAAAGAAAGCAGGGAATTTGAAGGAGGATTATCCTTCAGGATTTGAATTTGAACGAGGGAATCTGAAGGAGGATTATCCTTGGGTGGATTATCGGGGGTAGAAAAGATCGAGGATTTGGATGGGGGATGATAAGAGGTGGTGGTGAACAGTTGTTTTGAAGGCCTGGACGGAAGAATGGGAATGAATAATGTGAGGGATTTATTCCAAAGGCGGGGAAAAAGAGGAATGAAAGAGTGAAGGTGAGCAGTGATTCGTGATTTTGGTAGTTTTACCAGAAGGGGGTTGTTGGCGGACCTTGAGCGCCCTGCGGAAATGTGGTGGGGACAAATCGCAGAGAGAGCTGGGGGGCGAGGCTGGAGAGGAGACGGTAGAAGACAGAAAGACCACCGACCAACCTGCCGTAATTGAGTGAGAGGCCCAAAGACTCAGCCTCATTGCGGGAGATGCCAATGATCCGAAATGCCTTTGTTTCTACAGCGTGAAGCCGAGAAAGGTGGGAGGCAGGAGCATCAGCCCGGGGAGAGAGCAGTACTCCATCAGGCTGCGGACAAAATTTTGTAAGTGGTCAGGAGCTCAGGTGGGCCGAGGAAGGACTTTGCACGACGGAGGATTCCCAGTCGGCGACTGGCTTTGGAGGCGAGGTTTGAAATGTGGCTTTCCCAGGAAAGGTCTTGGCAGATAGTGAGACCCAGAAGCTTGAAAGAAAGGACTTCTTCCAGAGGATTGTTGAGAAAGTGAATGGGGGATTTTCTAAATGGTCCTTTCGAAGAGACATAGTTCAGGGTTCCCACTTATTTTGAGATGTCTTTTTTAAGGACTTTTAAGGGATAAAATAACCCCTTTTTAAGGACCACATCCTAGAAATTCCAGGGGTAAATTGAGGTGAGTCACCAAGAAATTAACAAAGATAGTAAGTTTACAAAAATCTATTTTAATAATGAACATACAGAACACAGCAGGAGCTTATTCAGTCAACAAAGCACAATGCGCCACACAGCCAATTGGCAAATTCACTTCACAGTTACTGTAGAATCAGCCAGGAGCAGTCACAAGTTTCCAGATGGCAGCACTCTCAATGTTAATGTGTTGTTATGTTAAAATGTTATTGTAGGTGCTGCCACCTGCAAAGTTGCTGCATCTCCTGACTGCTTCTACACTACAGGACAGTACATTTTGTAAGCTACATGCCATTGTAATATCCAATTAGGACATAGCAGGCAAGGATTTAGCCTTCTCCTCAATTTCTCTTTCAAGAACTTTGAGTTCCACCCGTTTTTGCTTGGCAGAGTGCCTGAGAGCATTTCATTTTACCAGAAGACTGTGGCTAGTTTTGCCACCTTTTGCCTCAGCCTCGTCTGCATATTTTTCTGACTGTGGTCAGACCTTCTATGTCAGTTTCCAACACCTTCTTTCTCTTTTTCAAACCATCCACTTCATCTTCAACCATTTTTCGTTCTCTTTGGATGGCTTCTTGCCCTTTCTTTCTTTTCTCTTCTTCAAGATATTGATGGTATTTATGTCAAAAACTGGAGGCTGAGGATAGCAGTTCCTTTGTGATTTCAACTTTGAGCATTCCACCTACCAGTACAAAATAATCAATAATCTGCACAAAATAATCAAATAATCCAGTACAAAATAATCAAATATATTCGGACATTTGCTTTAAAGCTTCGAAAAGTTCACGTTACTATTTAAAGATTATTCCATTTAATGTATTGTAATTTCATAAATACACTATTTATTTCGTAAATACACTATATTTCGTAAATACGTAAATACACAATGAATGGTCTCGCTATTGGCTTAATCAAGACACGTGACGAAATATCGGAAGTTGTTGTTGTTTGTTTTTTTTCTTCTTCTTCCTCTTCTTGTTCTTGTTCTCCTGGTGAAGACAAAACCTTTAGGACGCGGCTCTTGAACACATTTGTCCTTGTTTAGAATACTAGTGCGAGGAAAATGAAACACCCTTCACCAAATAACAGGAAAATCTGATTTTGATTTACTTTTATTGACTTTGAACATTTTCCTGAAATTTAAGGATATTTAAGTACTTAAATTGTACAACTCAGAAATGTTGGCCTTTTATGGGTTTTAAGGACCCGTACGAACCGAGAGTGAGAGTGTGAGATTTGTCCGGATTGAAAGACATGTTCCACGTGTTGGACCAGTTTGTGATTTTACCCAGATCTGCCGTGAGTGAATAAGCTGCTGCATGCCGGTCTGAGAGATGACAGATGGTACGGCAGAGGGTGGAGTCATCAGCAAACAGACATAGAGGATTTTCCAGAGAGTCGGAGAGATCATTTATGAAAACCAGAAAAAGAACAGAACCCAGAATGCTATGTTGAGGAACTTCAGCCTGGACAGGAATAGGGGATGAAAGAACTCCATTTAGGGGCACACGGTGACTGCGACAGGAGTGGAAGTCTGCGAGCCATGAGTTGTTAAGAAGTATGTCAGCAGTATAAATTTGAGTGACTGTATTGGTGATTTAATCACGCAACATCTTGACGAATATTCTGGCCAAACTATTGCATCATTTCAGTGCAGCAGCAGGGATGATTCGCACGCTACTCTCGATTGTGCCGATTTTGTTTCCATTGAAAGTTGTACACCGCTGTTCGTATTGAAAGATTTCGGTGCCAAGTACGTCAAAGTTTCCCTGTGAGATGCTGATATTCAGCCTTCAACGGACCAGAAATCAGCCTTTCATGTGCTCATGGGGATGGAGAGATGGTACGATCAAATGCCACTGAAAACTAAGCTGGTTATGGCTCTGATTGACCGTTTTGAGCATGTTGACTCCGAGTTGACACCTTTTTTAATCATATCCAGCACTATGCACTGGTGTGCATGCACACATCTACGACTTGGGCAGTAATTTTCTCAGCATTGTTTCCATTTGTTTGATGATCCAACAGGTTCCGATAAGAAAAACATGCCAGACTATATTGTAAAAACAAGCTTTAATCCTTCTTTATTGTTTTTCATATCAGATGATACAGTGGACAATGCCATCCTGCATTTGAATGGTTTTCCATCTTCAATATTTTCTTAGATCCTCCTGGTCCGGGATTTATATCCCCCCCCCACCCCACCTACCCTTGTCTTTTCCATGGAACATCCGGAAAAAAAATCATTAAAGTATATAATTTCTAAAAATTGAAATTATATTTATATTTATATTTCGACCTATCGACCCTACATTTTAGCTGAAGAACTGCGTAAACCAAGTTTTAAAATAACTAAGGCCTAATCAGGGAAACGAGGGAAGCACGCAAGGGCAAGGTTATCACGACTAACGGAGAATGCAAATTTACACACAAGCACTTAAACAATTCCTACTTACAGACGGGCGGGCCCACACACAGACGCACACTCAAAAGAAATGGACCCAAAATGGTCTTTATTATCACTTAAGCTCGGAGGGAAGTCAAGCTGAGGGACGAGAATGTGGCAGGCAACCTGGCCCCGAGCGCTCGGCTCGACGTCCGCACCTTCCCGGAGCACCAGTCGGCCAAGATCGGATCAGGGAAGCCAGACACAGACCACGCCAGCCACGAGACGAGCCGAGAACCAGACCACGCCAGCGACGAAATGCCTTTTGCCCAGCCTCGAGAGATACGTTTTGAACTGGCCCGGATTCTTCCTCTTCCGCTCGAGCAGATCCACTCGATTCTTTGCTCTCCGTTCCTTTTATCACTCTCGGGCGCGGTCCGCTCAGGCGTGGCCCGCTCAAACATCTCTATCATCCGATCCGTGGGCGAATTCGCACGTGGGGGGCGTTCGTCCACCACCCCAGCCACTGCGCCCATTTTGGACTCTGAGTTGGGTTGTGGGGAAAGTTCCTGCACGGTGGTTTCATCCTGGGCCATGGGTTCGTTTACACTATTATCGCTACCCACCTGGCTCAGCTCGTCTTGGCTGGCCATGTCGCCTGCCGGGAATTAATTTAAAACGCTCGCAATTTGGGGAAACGGGGGAGGGGGGGGTTCGCTCCACACGCCTAATCCGATTGTGTGAATTTTGCTACGGAGGCGGAGGGGGCCAAATCGCACTCCTGGACACCAGTGCTGTGGTTTCGCCGGTGCGTCGCCACGAGCACGACCACGAGATGGAGCAGTGGAGTCACCTCGGCTCAATCGCCCAGAATTTCAGATCACCGGCCCGGAGAAGTTCGGGGTCGATTGGTCCTGGTTATTTTGGACCTAAATACGCCAATTGGAGACCACGCGGGGTCGGGTCGATTGCCAACTTAAATTTACCTCAGTACCCACGTGGTCCAACTACCGGGAATTTCACCCTCGATGGAACTCTTACAGAAGCGAGCTGCTTAGCGAGCCTGTTCCGTGTGCGATGCTGAGCGGTTTTATAATCGCCAAGTCTGCCGGCCCGATGATATTGTTACCCCGGCAATGGCCAGCTAATCCCTCACACGCACGACACACCCAGTCAATGGCAGAAATGGACACGACAAGTTGAGTACATTCAACAAATGGGGATATTTATTCACAATGATTGGGGGAGGGGGGGGGGATGAGGGAAGCACAAAAGAGCAGATTTAAACCGAATATAATGAATGCAACTATCTACAGCGAAGGCAATTAAACAATTCACTACTTACTAGACAGGCCCACGAACACACACACCCAGACAAGAAATGGTGGCTATCATCTTTATTAATACCCCCAGCTCGGAGGGAAGGTGAGCTGGAGGTAAGGGTCTATATTGGACATGGTCCTCGGAGCCTAACTGGACCCTCTGGTGTGATCCGGACGATCCAAACGGCCGAAGTCGGCAGGGCAGAGGCTGGCGAGAGGAGTCCCTCCGTGCGTAGACATCCTTCAGAACTCGTGCGCGAACAGAACAACGACGACGCCCAGCTCAGCTCTCCACCACGTGTGACCTCCTTGCCAGAACCAAACAGAACGAATGCGCTGACCACGCCAAACCCAGAACAGAACGCCAGGGGAACGACACCGTGCACGGACCGCGTGTATTCTTATCTTCCCCGCCTCCAAGTCGAGGGAGGGGGGGTGCCTCCTCGCAACTCCGCCCTCTCCCGTCGCGGGCCCGGATTGGCTAAGTCACGGTCATCCCACCCACTGCACGCCGATTGGTCGAGGGCCGCCATGTGGCTCCTCCCCTAAGTCCGCCTTCTCCACACCGGACGACCTGCGCATGCGCCCTCGTCATTCCTCTCATTCGCCAAAATGGGCGGCAAACCCCCCGATTGGCCAGGTGGCGTGGTGACATCACTTGGACCTGCCCCTGGCACATGAAGCTGAGCAGCATGTCTCTGCAGGGCTCCGCCCACCCCTGACGTCGGCCAGAGCGAGGTGAAAGAAGTGAGGGCGATGCGGTGTGGTCAGCGGTGATGTCGTTGGTGTAAAAATCACCAAAAGAAAACCTGACTATTTAAAATAACTTCAGAGTGTAGGAACATTTGATTAGCCATTAGACTAGAGTCGGGACCCCAACTGGCAACATGTACTTACCGATATAATTGAGCTAAAGGACCTGAATGTTGAGTGCGGTAGCTTTCCAAATTCGCAACAAAAGATATATATATATATATATATATATATATATATATATATATATATATATATATATATATATATATATATATATATATATATTTCATTTGTCAGTCGCCAACAGACCACCGATGAGTGAGGAAGTGGAAGTGAGCGCCGTCGGATTTTCGTTTTTGACAAAATGACGGATCACTGTGGTCTCTTTGCCAGTGATCACTGTGTTGAAGAAGTTGGGATCGCTGTTCACAGTCTCCAGCATGTCCTGTACGATCTCCAAACGGAGTTGCTTCTGCACGATCGTTAGCAGCTTTGGCACGAACTTCGCTGAGATTCTCCTTAAGCCCATATCCTCAGTCACAATGGAATGAACGGATCCAATGCTGACGCCCGCCTCGTCTGCAAGTTCTCTGATTGTGATTCGACAATCCTGCATCAGCAGGGTCCACACTTGGTCAATGACGATCTCA
>NC_140961.1:110360522-110375522 GCF_056783735.1 Eptatretus burgeri | reverse complement strand
GCATTCAAAAAGCAATTATTTATTTATATACACTTTACCATCTCCACAACCAACACACAACTTTGGGTTATTTATTTATATACACTTTACCCTCACTGCTGCCTACATACCACCTTGAATGATTTATTTATCTACATTTTACCATGTTTGACTCCTGACATACCACCTTTCATTATTTATTTAGCCTGGTGTTGGCTTAGTGGTTAGAGTGGCTGACTTGGGATCCCAGGGTCCTGAGTTCAAGCCCCGTTGGCTGCTGAATTAACACCAGGGGGTTGACTCAGCCTGTCATCCTTCCGAGGTCGGCGAAATGAGTACCAGTGTACTGGTCCCGGTGTATACCCCGGTAAGAATAGGTGTACCATATCCCTGTGTGTCGTAAGAGGCGACCAGGGTTGGCGTCAGGAAGGGCATCTGGCCATAAAACATTGCCTCAAGAAAAAGCCCAACCCCTGCACAGCAGGGAAAAATGGCTGTGAAAACTGTCATTATTTATTTATTTATTTTAACCATGCCTTGACTTGGAACAAGCCACAATGATTTCTTGATGATTAAAAAAAATGTTCACCTTCCTCAGTCATAATTATCAAATGCCTGTTCATTATAGCTATGAATCGCTGTTTACATCGCTTTTGTAAGTACTATAAGTTTTCAAATTAGGAGTTTGGAGCAATTTCATGCACTATATCATACTATTTTCCACGATGTACTCTCACGGACTAATAAAAGCATATCATCGAAATTTTATTTTGGTTTTGAGGATCGGATATCATCCTGACTAAAGAAGTGTCGACAATCTGTTATAAAATCTGATAATTTAAAGAAATAACAACTCTTATAATTAAGCCGATATACCTATTTTCTTTAAGCAAGCAAGGTTATGGTCCCTCCTTCTCCATACATACACAAGAAAATGTGTAATTTCCAAACCATTAAACTTATCTTTTTCTACTGTTTAGAGAATTATATTGAGTGAACAAAAGATTTAGGAACATGCCAAATTAATGAGCTTCATTGAGCTATATGATTTAACGCATTCACTGCTAGACCTGACGTGCCGTCTCCCAGAGTGACTGCCTCTGAGATCTGTGTCTATATTTTCGGAGGTTTTGCAAGGTGCTCCACAGCAGGGCCAGATTTAGGGCAGGGCCCACACGGCCACGGCCCGGGGCCCCGCGCCTCCCAGGGGCCCCACGCAAACGCAAAGATTACAAGAAATTCTGCTATTTTCCCCCTTTTGTTTGTTTGTGAAAAAAATCTTGTTCATTTGTGTAAATGGTCAGTGAATCATGAAACAAATAATCAATATCCCTGTTAATTTGGCATCTGTTTGGTTATGTTTATCATTTATTTTACATCTTTGAACTTACTTTTTTTCCTTTCCACTGATCATAAGAGCGCAATCTTAAGGTCTACCACAGAAATAGGTCACACGAAAAAAGTGAGGGTTTTCCCAATCCCAGAAAGCTGTGGCCGTCTCGATTTCATTTTTGCAAAATTACACGCCCGCCCTGAATCTATGTTTGCTATGTACTGCGCAGGCGTACTGCTGGGGTGGTTATACTCTAATTGTGTAATTCAAGTTTACACACCGGATAATATTTTATTATATTTATAAGGTGTGTCTCGCGTCAACGTTTCTCATTCTTTTCAGAAATAACGACCATGCAGACGGATAAGCTCCGCGACTCCGCTGCAGACCTGGTCAATAGTTACCCGAACGACCTGGAACCTTCTCTGGTTTCAGAAATTGTATATTTCCAGGCATTTCTCAAGACGATGCAAACAGAAGACTCAGAAAAATTGTCTGAAACTACTATGTTTTCCACAATCCACAACTACGATATGGTGGCAGCGTTCGCCAGCGTGGAGATAGCTTTGCGGGTATTCCTGTCAATGTTTGTCACGAACTGTACGGGAGAACGATCATTCTCAAAATTGAAAAGGATCAAGAACTATCTGCGTAGTACGATCGGCCAAGATTGTTTGGCATCGCTGGCCATACTGAGTGCTGAACACGAACTATTCAGGAGAGTAAGCACACGCGAAACAATCGAGAATTTTGCGCGAATCAAAGCCAGGAAGAAGCTAAAATATTCTGCAGGTTTTTAACATCTCGTAAATATATTGTAGCAATTACCCCAAAGTGTACAATAATGCAATCATATCTGCAAAAAAAAGACAAAAAAAACTTTCTACATTGAGATTTGAGATGACACCATCACGTTTTGGTTTTGCGATTATTTTCTCTGTTCCGTTGTTTTCATCCATAGTGGTGTTTCTTGTATATAAACTTTTGTTACTAGTAGTTTCTGAAATACATGTTTTTACACATAAACCGTGTTTTTTTTTCTTTTGCCCAGCCTAGATTGGTGCATTTATATATGAATACTTTTATAAGCATATATGAAGTAAAAATGGCTGCGGCCCTGAGAGGGCCCCGCGCACTTATAGGGCCCAGGGTCCCGCAACACATAAATCCGGCCCTGCTCCACAGGGAAACAAAGCAAATCTGGTTTAAAAAAAAAACATTGTGTGTGTGTGTGTGTGTGTGTGTGTGTGTGTGTGTGTGTGTGTGTGTGTGTGTGTGTGTACGTACGTACGTACGTACGTACGTGCGTGTTGTTCACAAAGCATAACTTATTCTCCATGCTAACTTGCTTACCCCCATCTCTCTCTCGCTCTCACTTTCACACTCTGTCTGTCTGTCTCTGGACATATTCAGATGGTGTTTGTCTCCAGATATGTCTGGGCAGGATTTGTCTCTGGACGTGTCTGGGTGGTGTTTGTCTCCAGCTCGCTTGGCTCCGGATGCTTCCGTGTGGTGTTTGTCTCCGGACGCGTCCGGGCTGTTTGTTTCCGGTCGGTATTTTGTTTGGACGGGAGTTAGTCTCTGGACCGTGTTTATTGTGTGACCGGAAGAAAATCGTTTCAGATGTTATTTTGTTTCCATCTTCACTGTTATATTGGGCAGAATCATTTTGATGAAACAGTATGAAGCATAATTAACACTCCACCGCAGATCTGCCTTCCCTTCCTCTCACCTCATACTGTCCTCTCTTCCCCCACCTCTCCTCACTCCCCCTCCCTCGTCTCTCCTCTCCTTCCCCCTCCACCTCTTTACTCTCCCTGCTCTCTCTCCCCACCCCTCTCTCCCTCTACCCCTTTCTTTTTCTACCTCCCCCCTTTAGTATTACCATCAGCGAGGCGACTGGTGGTATTTGCTCGTTATCAATTAAACAATCCACATGAGTAGTTGCTCCGATGGTGAAAATTTTGTCTCAATCCGACAAGCGGTTGCGGAGAAAAACACTCAAGTTCTGTGTGGACAAACAAACAAGCAAAGAAACAAGCAGACAGACAAACAAACGGACCCAAATGCAATACCCTCTCCTTCGGCGAGGGTAATGAAATGGAAGGATTTATTTTTTGGCATACCACCTTGAATTATTTGTTTATTAATGTACGCTGTACCATCACTGCTACCTGCACACCATCTTGAGCTATTTTGTTTTATCGAATTATCTAGTTCTGTCAAGTCGTGGCCGACTTCTGGTGACATTCCTGTTCAGATTTCTCCAAACATCCCTATCCTATGCTGCTTCCCGAGACTCTGTCAGGGACGGCTTGGTTGCAGCCTTTACCCAATCCATCCAGCACATATAAGGTCTGCCTCTTCCTTTTCTTCCCTCAGCGATGCCTAGCATGGTTGACTTCTCCAGAATTTTGTGGTGTGCTTGCATGATGTTTCTGTTTTAGCATCAGCGCTTCCAATGTACACAGTGATCTAATTTCTTCAAGCATTGTTTTTTTTTGTTCTTCTTACAGTACATGAAATTTTAATATTCTTCTCCAACCCCAATATAAAAATTGTTGATTTTCTTCCTTTTTACAGCGCGTGCGCTGTATACAATTGCACCGAGTTTGAAATGTCCCCGGCGTCGTCTACCACGTCTCCGGTGGGTCCGGTGTCCCCCCCCCCACCTGCCTCAAGACAGCCAATGACGGCCGTCCGATAGATGCAATACCCGAGTATTTCAATGGAAATTTGTGAAACTAATGTGTTATATATGTGAAAACCATTTAATTTATTGCTTGACGGAAAAAAAACGAAGAAACGCTCCCCTCATGTACGAACGAACGAAAGACGTCATTTCCGTCCTCCATGGCATTTCGCGCCGAACGCAGAAAGCTAAGTTCTTCTTATGCCATCATTCTCTTTAATATTAGCCATAAACAAGTGTTTCATCATGCATTAGTAGTTGAAATTTACTTACATAATAATTAAAACATCTTCTTTAAGCACCTGTTCTATCAGTTCCTACAACTCTCCATAAAACTCCTCCACATTTTCTTCATCTGCTGGAGAGGTTGGAGCATGTATCTCAATGATGGAGGTTTCACTGGATGTCCTTTCAACCTCACTGATATTATCCTATCATTGAATGGGTTATATTGCAGTGCTGACCAAGCTGTCTTATTGTTGCACACTACTGCCACTGCATTTCTTTTGTAGGTTTTGTGACCAGAAAATAACAATTTATAATCATCAGATTGAAATTGCCCCGAACCAGTTAATCTAAGATCACTTTCAGTGATTGTCCTCTCCATCTCTCTCTTTATTACTCCCCGACTGGTTTCACCGGAGGCGACTGTAGGCTTGCTGTCCGTCTGTCCCGCCTTTGGTTTTTCAGACTTTTTTCCCATACCCTTTAACATATTCAACTGAAACTTGGTTCATGACTGTATTTTGATAAGGTACAGAACAATTTCGAGTTTCAGGGCGTTTTGTCAATTTTTCACAGAGTTATGCCCTTTTTGGACTTGTAAAATATCACATCTGGAGGGGACATGTGTTGCAAAGCAATTCTCGCTCATGTTGCATTGAACCTTCCCTGATTCATTGACCTTGCATTCCTTGTCCCAATTTTGTGAATGTTTGATAATCTGACAGTTTGATTTTAAGTTGTGGCGACCTCAGAAACTGGATTTCCATGCGGATTTGATCCAGCCCCGTCATTATGGCCAGTCCTACTCAACGAAACAATTTGCACTTTTCCAGTAGCCATTTGGGTGCTTTCAAACCTGGGGGCTCATCATCTTTGCACCAGAACTTTATCTCTTCGTTTTCTGATCTTGATCGTTTTTGTGCAGCCATTACTGGCAATATGTGATTACGTTGGCACATTGATCCCATAGCTTCGTGTAACCGTCCGTCCGTCCACATCCACCACTTGCTCCCATGGCTTCGTGTAACCTGAATCGACAGGCTAAAATGGGGTAGTACACCTTGCCCAAGGGTGTCCCATGGGTTAACAAATGCAAAGGTCACCTCCTTTTAAAGGGATTGCTGCCTTTATCCTGTTAAACCCTTAGCCTTTAGTTTCAAACCCTTAACTGCAAGGCAGCAGTAGATTTTGATTCAGTTTCCTTCTCCTGCAGGAGCTGCTTACCAAGGCTAATGAGCCCCATCTGCCTGAAGCAATTGGATGTAAGGTGCCAGTGATTCGCCTTTCAACTCTACACCCATTCGTGAAAACAATCACACCACGAGAAGGCCAGTGCGAGGCTAGACTGTCAGAGGCTGTTTGAGATGCTGAGCCATATTTAAATATACCTTGTCGTCAATGTCGCTCCATGGCATAAAAGTTCATGGGGGTCATTATTTATTACCCTTGCCAGAAGAGAGGGTATTGCATTTGGATCCATTTGTATCTATCTATCTGTCTGTCTGTCTACCTGGTTGTTTGTCTGTACATAATGTGCCAACATAGACCACAATTTTAACTCTTTATCTTTTTTCAACTGAATACCTCCACGAAGTATGTCAAATTAGAATGCGAGTACGTCTATAAAGTTTGTACTATATAATTAGAATGTGAGTATGTTTACAAAATATGTACCACACAAACACCCACAAAAAACAAGTCTTGGTGATAATCTGCAATCTTTGATTGCTCTTTCCAGTTGACTTCTGCACAATTCACCATTTCCATGACCAACAAATGTTTTAATTATTTTTTATTTTTTATTTTTTTTATTTTATTTTATTGATAGCTCTTCTGGAACGCAGTTCTGGAGAGCTGATGTGATCGTAACACACATTAGCTCACCTGGAACGCAAAGGGCGGAGGAGCTCCTTGTGAGCCAAAGGCCAGCCATATCTAGTGCTCAACTGAGTCTGCGGACGTGCTCCTGCAGTTGGGTTCCTTTGTATAAGGAGGTTGGTGGCAGAATTTGCACTCTGGCCACCGAAAACCCCTTTATGCCACAAAACCTACTAAAAGCACCAAGAAATCTGAAAACCCACTCCGTGGGAGTACGACCTGTGCAACTGCCCTCCGCAGGACAGCTCACCGAATGAGGGGATCAGGGCAAAGCCTTTGGGACCCCCAATATTTGATGATTTTAGGAAAACCACAATGTAACCTTCCCGGGTCAGACTGTGGGAGTATGTGTCAGGGTGGTGATGAGGTGTCGTCTTCCAGACGGCGGTCTCCTTTGGTTAACCAAAGGCAGTCCCTTTGGGTGGGTGCCTGGAATGTCCTATCCCTAAGAGAGGATAATCGCATGTCTCATCATCTGAGCTCAAGCCTTTGGACATCAGGACATGGACAAGCCTGTCAGACTTGACACCAAAGAGGCCAACAATAGACCGTATCCTTGCTCTTGGGTATCTCACCAAATGCAGACGAGAGTTTTAGCAGGGGCTGCTTTCAGCCTTTGTTGATCTCTGTAAAGCGTTCGATTCAGTGAATTGCGATGCCCTCTGGAGGATTCTTGGTCTTCGTGGGGTGCTGACAAAACTGATCAATCTGATGTCTGAACTATACTCTGGTACTGAGATTGCTGCGAGATGTGGTGATATCATCTCTGATTTATTTCCAGTTGTCACTGGAGTTTGTCAGGGGTGTGTACTGGCCCACACATTTTTCAGTGCTTGTATGGACTGGATTCTGGGGAGGATGTCCGAGAGATCAAGCTGCGGTGCATCATTTTGGAATGTCAAGATCTCTGACCTTGATTTCGCAGATGATGCTGTCATCTTTGCGGAGACTCTGGATATCCTTTTGTGGGCCCCCGAGGTGCTGAATGAGGAGTCAGAGCAGCTGGAGTTATGGGTTTCTTGGGTCAAAACTAAGATCCAGGCTTTTGCTGACATCTTGGATGCTGCTATTTTGTCTGCACCTGATTGTGGCGAGGATGTTGAGGTCACGGAGAGATTCACTTCCCTTGGCAGTGATATTCATGTCTCTGCTGGTTGTGAGCAAGAGGTCAAGTGACATCTGGGTCGGGCCTGGGGAGTCATGGATTTACTGGATCATGGGGTGTGGCGCTGCCGGAACCTGTGCGGGAGAACAAAAGTCCAAGTCTTCAAGTTCCTGGTGCTTCCAGTCTTGCTCTATGGATGTGAGACTTGGACTCTGACGAGGGATCTGAGATGGAGACTTAATTCCTTTGGTACCAGGTCTCTTCGGAAAATCTTTGGCTCTTGCTGGTCGGACTTTGTGTCCATCGAGCGGTTGCTGAGAGAGACTCAAATGAGATGTTTTTTTTTACCTGCATCGTCATTGAGCGTCAGCTGTGGCTGTATGGACATGCGGCTCGTTTCTCCTAATGCTGATCCTGCTCACCAGATTCTCTCAGCGAGGGAGCCTCATGAGTTGAGGATGCCAATGAGTCGACCACGTGCCTCGTGGTTGCAGCAGCTTTTTCAGCTGCATCCTAAGGAGGTGGGGATGGGCAAGGCATCTGCCTGGGGTTGAGCAGGCAGAGGCCCCTGGAGTACCGGCTTAAAGTGGACGCAGCGATGCGCTGCTCCGGCACATGCTCCCATACCTCACCTGACCTATGGGATGATGCGTCGTCCGTCCACAAACACTTGCAACTTCTTCTCTAGAACTGCATAAACAATTTTGATGAAACTTGACCACAGACTTCATTACCTGTGATGTACTAAAGTTTGTTCACGACATGAAAAAAATCTGGATTTAAGCATGTCTAAGGGGTGGGTGGGGGAGGGGGGTTCCTCCCTAAAGATGTATTTGCTTTCTTCTCCGAAGCCACACACGTTATTTGATGAAACTTGACCATAACCTTCATCACCTGTGATGTACCAAAGTTTATTCACGTCATGAAAAATAATCCATAGGTATTTACTTTCTTCTCTGTTACATATTTTGTGGGTTATGCACACTTACCAGTGGTTCCATGATTTTCTTATCCAGCCACTACCAGGTGAGTGCACAGTGGTATTGCTGTTATTTTTACACTTTACCATCATTGCTACCAACATACCACCTATTTATTTATTTATTTATATACAGTCGACCATCACTGCTCCGCACATGCCACCTTCAGTTATTCAATTACTTGTGAACTATTTCCATCTCCACAACCAACACACATCTTCAAATTATTTATTTAGTGATATACACTTTACATCATCTCTACTTACATACCACCATTAATTATATCTGCAATTAATGATCAGTTTAAGTCGGATCAGTTTACGTCATCATTTTAACATCGTTGGAAAATAGCGGGCATCATTATTCGTTTACGTCTTCGATCAGTTTTATGTCGTCAATAAAATTGTTTATTATCACTTGTAAATTGCTCAATCATTCACTAACTTGTGTTTTTGTGCACCGTACCGTCATGTGAGGTACATGAGTGGTGAGGCTTGGGTGTTCTGCAAAAGCAAACCACGTGATCAAGAACCTTCTTGAATCATGTTTCTCAACGACAGATTTGTTTCCACCCAACCACGTGACCCACAATATAATGAGGAAACGAAACAACCCGTGATCGGGTTTATTTACTTTTTGCCTCTAATATGTAGTTCAGTCGATCACTCACTATCGTACGATGAGGCGTCACTTATACCTCTTCGTCTCCACAACTCCACCACCTGCCTCTCCACCTACCTCGACTCACTCAAACCACATCACCCCCATTCCTCCCCATGTAAATGTGAGCAAATATACCCCATGTAAATATTTATGTACCTTTTATGTGTCTTATTCTGTTGTTTTATGTTATATATAATTTTTATTTGCATGGAAATGTATACTTTACTGACTTTCCTCAATTAATTAGCATTACTCTTCCGAATTTATTTTTATAATTTGTGATCTATTAAGACTTTACACAAGGAGTATTGAAGTGTTGGAACATATCTCCTGTATTTTAGTTAATTACTCGACGACCTGTGGAATTCTTGCGCTCTCGTGTACCGTTTTGTCTGTATTTCGGGAACATACATACATGCATACATGCATACATGCATACATACATCATGACAGTTTTCGTAATATATAGATTATGACAAGTAGCTGATCAGTCAATGTCGCATCAGTTTGTCATCTTTTCCAAGAACGTAATCCTGACTTGAACTGTTCATTCCCAGTTTGCACTTTACCTTTACCACTGCTGACATACCATCTTTATTTATTTATTTAAATACCTTTTACCTTCCGAGAACTTCTCTTCATTTCATTTCATTTCATTCACTTATTTAATCAAATGTGAAATTTACACGTTTGTCTTTTAAAATTATTTTGCTGACCCTTATTACGTAGTTTTTTTTTTTAAAAGAGGGATTGGAAAGAGGTTGCCTGATAATCCTGTGCTTTCTGTACAGGAAGGTGGTGTGAGCGGTTTCTTGCACACTTTCCTCATTGAAGTGTTTTCGATGGTACGTGCTCATGTGCTTGCTCTTGGCGGTAATGCTGTAGTATCATATCGCTTGAAGGAGTGCGTCTTTATGGAGAACTTGAACAAGAACCAGGTTGGTTTAATGTGATTGTGGAACATTATTGAAGCACCTGTGCACTACATGGTTTGTGAATGACGTTTTTGTGCCAAATGCTTTCCCATGCAAACTTTTTTAAGGCGTTTCTAAATTGCACCATCTCATGAAGTCAGACATATGATATCACATACCTTGGATTTTATTGAGCTTCATCATAAAATATCGTGGTTTTGAACGGTCGCGGGCAACTTCTCTGTGTACCTATTTGATTATCATGGGGCTTAATTCTAACCATTCACGATTTTTTAGCAGAGTTGTGAGTGTTTGTTTACATCCATGTGGGTGGTTATCTCGCATCAGAAGCCTTTCGTAGTTTCTCACGCACCGTTAATAAACAATCGACTGTGTGTTATATCCGTAAGAGTGAAGCAAATATCTGCAAGTGTTTCTTCATGTGCTCCCTAAAGTGTTTCTCGCGCACTGATGAAAATGGTGCCCAAGCATGAAGTGATGGACAAAAGTGAATCTGGTGCATACAGGCAGAGAAAAGTGATGACCTTGTGCAGAAAAAAAATCGCCTTTATTTGGGGGGGGGGGGGGTCGGGGACAGGTGGGGGTGGGGAGACGTGGTTCACCAATAAATCATTCAGCAAAAATAAACACCGTTAAATTACAAAAGGAAACTACATTAGAGATTAATAGGGGGGATTGGTGGGGGCTTTCAACACATTACGGAAGGGAAGGGGCCATGTTTAATCTGTTTCTCAACATTTTATCTGATTCATTGTGGCAGGAGACTTCATCATAAAGCTGATTTATATTTATTTCAATTGTGACATGTACATTTTTTGGCTGCCAACCATCTTCCTCTGCATTTTCTCATAACCTCGGAACCAAAGCCCTTTTCCCACAGGCCCTTGGTTTGAATTTTTGCGGATTCTGAATTTTTGTGGCTTTTGAACTTTCCCGGTGTGTTTGTGCGCGTGCGTGCATGTGTGTGTGTGTGTGTGTGCGCATGCGTGTATAGATGTTGGTCCAAGTCAGGAGAACTTCATAATTGCACAAATGTGTGTATATATACATGTATATATTGTTGCGAATTCGCGCCCGCCGGCGTGCGAGCGGCCACGTAACTCGAATCGCGGCACGTCGCCCACCGGACGGACAATTCTGTCGTGACCCTCTCGGACTAACGCCGGGAGCTAGTCACGGGTGGGCCTTTCGGCCTCACCATGATCGTGCCAATCGGCCTCCCGCGTGGGATAGGGTTGTTCGCCAAACTCGACCTACCTAAGTACCCACGCGGAGGGTTAATTATCGGGCGTATTAAGCCCACGAGCAACCCTTTACATGAAGTAATATGGACATTCAATTAAAGAAAAGACGAAGCGAAACGGGAAAAACAGTTCAACATAATGCACATTTATTCCACGGCACATGGAGAGCACACATATACAATTACAACAATTATGCACCAAAAGCAATTGCAAAAGAAACGCAACAATGCAGATCTACTACCGACTACGCGAGCACACGGCAACACTTACACAGTTTTACTTTATAGATGGCGCCAACAACACATTTACTCAAAAGCAAAAGAAAAGGGCCACCCTCAAAGACAAGGGGGCAGACGGGGCCTGTGGGCAGCGAGACCGGGTGGATCCTACCTGTGTCTTTGTGATGAGCCGCCAATGTGGTGGCGCGGCGGTGCCCCGACTCCGCGCTTCTTCGCGGGTTTCGTTGGCACTGCTTGGAGTGGGGTGGGAACGGGGCCCCCCTTTTCACACTATCTCAGCGTGGGGGGGGGGAGAAAGGGGGGAATTGTTGATGCTCTGGGGAAAGAGGATAGCTGGCTTGCTTGGGTCCCGCGACAAGCGACTCCACTGCGAGCTCGTCGCCGACCACCGTCTTCCTTGCCTCGGACCCGAGCTATCCGGTCCCTCCGCAATTCTCCTCAGCCGACTGTAGCAAATCACCTCGACCGTGCTCCAGGCTCCAGGCTTCCTCTCTCTGCAGCTCCCCGACAGACTCCAAACCCTGACAGACTCCGACAGACTGACTCTCCTCCAGACCCTACTTGACTCTTCTCAAACTCGCCTTGACTCTTCTCCAACTCGCCTTGACTCGTCTCCAACTCGCCTTGACTCTTCTCCAACTGACCCAATTCGCCCCGCGCTCGGCGCTTTATAGTCTGGCAGGAGAACCCATATGCAAATTTCTGGATCAGAACGAGCTCGGGGGTGGAGCCACGCCCGCCCATTGAACAGAGGAAAAGGGGCCTGAGTCTCCCCTGATCCTCGAATTTGCATATATCGATTCTACTCCGAGGCGGCTGGAGGCGGGGCCAAACTCCCCCGCGATTGCTGATTGGACGGATCAGAAGTGGGCGTGTATCATTCCTGATCCGAATTCTCCTCGGAAAGGCCGCACTTTGCACCCGTGGCTCGGCGCGCGTCCCGCACGAGGCCAGGACAGCCTGACGCTCGGTGCCCACAAGCGGTGCGGGAATGGCCACAGAAGGAGGAGGCAAAGGTGGTGGAGGGTTTAAAGTGGTGGTCCATGGCCATGGTGACGTTTGGAATGGCGGTGATGCGATGTTTGCGGGAGCGAGTTGTGAAGGTAAAGGTCGTGGCTGTTGGCGTTGTTGTTGTTGTGAAGCGGTGTTGTGGTTGGTGGTTGTTGTGTGATGGCGGTTGAGACGTGGTTGGTTCAAAATAAAGATAGAACAGAAAAACGGCTATCTCAAAGGGTCGCAGCCCGAATGAATCACATTTATTCCCTCTAAACAACGAGTTTGGGGCTAACTACACATGTACTTACAGAGATATCTCACCTACGGGACCTGAATGGTGGTTTGCGAATTTCCTCAACCGCAACAATATGTATATATATATATATATATATATATATATATATATATATATATATATATATATATATATATATATATATATATATATATATATGTATATATATATATATATATATATATATATATATATATATATATATATATATATATATATATATATATATATATATGTATATGTATATATATATATATATATATATATATATATATATATATATATATACATATATATATATATATACATATACATATATATATATATACATATATATATATATATATATATATATATATAATATATATATACATATACATATATGTAATGTCACTTTTTCGATATATGTAGTCCACCAAAATTTAATTTTTTTTGGAGTGGTCTTTTTTTTTTCCAGAGCTGTATATATACATATATATATTGTTGCGGTATTCGCGCCCGCCGGCGTGCGAACGGCCACGTAACTCGAATCGCGGCACGTCGCCCACCGGACGGACAATCCAGTCGTGACCCTCTCGGACTAACGCCGGGAACCAGTCACGGGTGGACCTTTCGGTCTCACCGCGATCGAGCCAATCAGCCCCCGCGTGGGATAGGGTTGCTCGCCAAATTCGAACTACCTAAGTACCCACGCGGAGGGTAGACCGGGCGATCGCACCTCGCCGCAGGTCGACTTCGGACACGGGCCACTTAAGCGACCCGTTCCGTACTATCAGAATAACCGAGCGGTGTTATCGTCGACCTCGACGGTTCGATTAATTATCGGGCGTATTCAGCCCACTACCAACCCTTTACGTGAAGCAAGATGGGGATTCAATGGAGGAAAAGACGAAGCGAAGCGGGAGAACAGTTCAACAATAAAGCACATTTATTCGCGACGAACGGAAAGCACACAAATACAATTCCACCAAATGCACACAAAAAAAAGAAAACACAATTCCATTTACACAAAAAGCAAACATAAAAGTGAAAACACAGTGCAGAGCTAATACCGACTACCGAGCACACTGCAACACTTATACAATTCTACTTCACAGACGGCGCCGACAACACATACCCAAAACCAAGGAAAAGAAATACCTCAAGAATGAGGCAGGCCTGAGGCCGAGACCGGGTCGGGCCTACCCGTCTGGTGATGAGACGCGGAGCGGCGATGGCGCTTCTCTCCGCGGGCCTCGCGGACAGTGTCAGGCAGGGGGGTGGGAAAAGGGGCCCCCTTGGTCGCACTATCTCAGCGCGGGGGGAAACAGGAGGGGGTTGCTGATGCTCGGGGTATAGAGGATCTTTATTCCCCCTGGTGTGCGTCTCCACCTTGGCCAGGTCGCGCTGTCGGCCTCCCTCGGGCGTGCAGCTCCTGGCACCGACGCGAGCACCCCCTCGTCCGACTCTCTTCAGCTTCTCCAGCCACTGCAGGCTTCGGGCTCCAGTCTTCCACACTCGTCCCCTCCGTTCCGACTCCTTCTCGTTCTCGACTCCTTCTCGTTCTCGTTTGCGACTCTCTCTCGTTCTCGTTCTCTCTTTTCTGACTGACGAACACCGTCCTTTTATCCCCCCGTAACTTCGCCTTTGACCCCCTCCCTTTGACCTTTCACCTCGCTCCCCATTGGCCCGAGAAAAAGTGGGCGTGAAGGCTTTTTGATCCACAAATCTGCATATATCGATCGCCCTGGGGGCGGGGCCAATTCGCCCCTCGCTCACCGATTGGACGGCAAAAAGTGGGCGTGTGTCGTTTTTGATCCGTTTTTGAAGCACAAAATCCGTGATTTTGTACACGCTGTTCGACGCGCGTTCTGCATGAGTCCAACACCGGTACCCACAGCGGGGCAAGAACGGTGGCGATGCTACGGTTGCGAGGTGTGACGTGAAGGTCGTGGCGGTTGTGGTGAAGCGGTGGTTGTGGTCGGTGGTTGATGTTGTGGTTGTGATCATGGCGGTTGGTCCAAAATAAAGATAGTAAAAGAAAAACGGCTATCCTGAAGAGTCGCAGCACGCATGAATAACATTTATTCCCACTAGACAACGGGTTTGGGCCTAACTACACATGCACTTACCGAGATACCTCACCTAATGGACCTGAATGGTGGTTTGCGAATTTGGTAACCACAACAATATATATATATATATATATATATATATATATATATATATATATATATATATATATATATATGTATATATGTATATATGTATATATGTATATATGTATATATGTATATATGCATATATGTATATATGTATATATGCATATATGTATATATATATGTATATATATATATATATATATATATGTATATATGTATATATGTATATGTATATATGTATATATATATATATATATATATGTATATGTATATATATATATATATATATGTATAT
>NC_140961.1:110325522-110343022 GCF_056783735.1 Eptatretus burgeri | reverse complement strand
ATGATCCCCAACCCCATTCATTAGTGCATGTCGGGAAGTGTTTTAAGTCCTCACAACAAAAAAAATAGAAAAAAAAAAATTTGGTTTCTTCAAAATGCCAACAGGATAAGAACAGTACCAGGCAATACCATGTATCCCTGCTAGTTAGACAAATAAACCAACACAGTATATGGGATTTGAATCTGGAGTCATGGAATCAACAGTGGTGCACTCAGATGGGAGCACAAAACAACTGACTTCAACTGTAAATGTTTTTAGAAGTCTATATTCGATGTCGAGAAATGTCTCCAATTAAAGGGCCAGCTGCAGCAGTCAATAACACTTACATATTATAGTGCATTCTTCATTTCAAACTTCTCCATACTTTAACGCTGTGACAGTTCACTTGTCTCATTGCTTTGTTCATTGGTGCCTTTTTTTTTAATTGTCACCTTTTCGCTTTGAGTGTTGTCAGGTGTCAAAAAGATTGTTTGATGACTTTAAGAATGTGTTTTTTAAGATGCAATAATGGTTGTCCCCCCCCCCTTTTTTTGCAACTACCCATGCCTTTCTAAATACTCGTGTTTGTCTAATGCGATTTAATGATGACTTCTCAGGCAACACTGATATTCCTTGCATCATATTGAATTTGTGGCTGGTTAGAAGATAATGTGCCACAGAAGGTAAATTTCACAAAAGGAGAATTTTACTACATCTGACCTGCCAGATTAAAAGGGACTTTACTGTTATAAGAAAATTTTATTTTAGCAATTTGTGAACATACTAGTATCTGGTAGCATGTCATTTGACATTATAACAATGTTAAAAAAAAACACAAGTGAACTTTCTATGAACATGGGCGGGGGGGTGGGGGGGCAGGGTGGCCTAGAGGTTTGCATACTCATCTCTAATCTGCTTAAACTGGGTTTGAATCCTGACCCAACTATAAACTGTCGTCCCAGTGTTTCACAGGCAGGGAGATTCATCAATGTGTGTGCCATCCCTCGGATGGATGTTAAACTGGGTGTCCTATCTGCTGACATTACTTCATGGATGATAAAGATACCACAGTGTCCTACGTGAAGAGTAGGTGGCCTTTCACCATCATCATTTCGAAATTCCTGCCATAACTATTATGCTTAGTTGAATGTCAGGCCTGGCAAGTCGGTTCGTGAAAGACCTGTGCCAAAAACCTCCCCCCAATCAACCCTGCAAGAACATGGGAATAAATAAGTGTGGCCGTTAAAGAAGAACCACCATCATAGGTGTGCCACCAGAGTCAAGAGTATGTGTGAAACCCTCCTACCATTATACTAGCAAGGCATACACTTACTGGAGGAGGATGGTGCCACTTGCCATATCAAAAAACACTACTGTCTTGAAGAGATGGAGTGTGCTGTAGCTTATTTTTCTTCCCTGGATGCTAACGAGTCGGAACATGAGTGCAGACCTTCTTTGCAGTCACACCATTCAGCACGTGAGGGCACATGGATCGGGAGCTGCAGAAAAGCCGATCTCTGCCAAGTAATACACAAGAGCTGCGCATATCCTCCACAGTGGGCAAGTTCTGAATCGGGCTGTCACATGGAATATCATTGATTCGTCATGGGTGGGTTCAAGCACAACGTTGCAGAGGAAACGCTACTCTATACCAAAGACATTGCTTACCCTTAAAGCAAATGCCAAGGGTGTGAGCACGTGTTACATCCTGAACATGTATTACATGCTCACCCTTACCAATTGTACAAACCCTCCGCACCCAAAATTGTCCCATTCCAACTCGGCTCAAGTCGTCGAGTAATTGGACTCACCCATTCCCGAAATGAGGGTAGAGACCAATGTAATTGGTCAGTGAGTATGAGTTTGCAAGCTGTGACATCTACTTTAATATTGATCGTTTGTTCTCAGATCTAATGGAGTCAATATAACCTCAGATAAGCACAGTGCATTGTTTTTATATATATATATATATATATATATATATATATCTCGCTCTCTCGCTTTCTCTCTCGCTTTCTCTCTCGCTTTCTCTCTCGCTTTCTGTCTCGCTTTCTCTCTCGCTTTCTCTCTCGCTTTCTCTCTCGCTTTCTCTCTCGCTTTCTCTCTCGCTTTCTCTCTCGCTTTCTCTCTCGCTTTCTCTCTCGCTTTCTCTCTCGCTTTCTCTCTCGCTTTCTCTCGCTTTCTCTCGCTTTCTCTCTCGCTTTCTCGCTTTCTCTCGCTTTCTCTGTCGCTTTCTCTCTCGCTTTCTCTCTCGCTTTCTCTCTCGCTTTCTCTCTCGCTTTCTCTCTCGCTTTCTCTCTCGCTTTCTCTCTCGCTTTCTCTCGCTCTCTCTCGCTTTCTCTCTCGCTTTCTCTCTCGCTTTCTCTCTCGCTCTCTCTCGCTTTCTCTCTCGCTTTCTCTCTCTCTTTCTCTCTCTCTTTCTCTCTCGCTTTCTCTCTCGCTTTCTCTCTCGCTTTCTCTCTCCCTTTCTCTCTCGCTTTCTCTCTCGCTTTCTCTCTCGCTTTCTCTCTCGCTTTCTCTCTCGCTTTCTCTCTCGCTTTCTCTCTCGCTTTCTCTCTCGCTTTCTCTCTCGCTTTCTCTCGCTTTCTCTCTCGCTTTCTCTCTCGCTTTCTCTCTCGCTTTCTCTCTCGCTTTCTCTCTCGCTTTCTCTCTCGCTTTCTCTCTCGCTTTCTCTCTCGCTTTCTCTCTCGCTTTCTCTCTCGCTTTCTCTCTCGCTTTCTCTCTCGCTTTCTCTCTCGCTTTCTCTCTCGCTTTCTCTCTCGCTTTCTCTCTCGCTTTCTCTCTCGCTTTCTCTCTCGCTTTCTCTCTCGCTTTCTCTCTCGCTTTCTCTCTCGCTTTCTCTCTCGCTTTCTCTCTCGCTTTCTCTCTCGCTTTCTCTCTCGCTTTCTCTCTCGCTTTCTCTCTCGCTTTCTCTCTCGCTTTCTCTCTCGCTTTCTCTCTCGCTTTCTCTCTCGCTTTCTCTCTCGCTTTCTCTCTCGCTTTCTCTCTCGCTTTCTCTCTCGCTTTCTCTCTCGCTTTCTCTCTCGCTTTCTCTCTCGCTTTCTCTCTCGCTTTCTCTCTCGCTTTCTCTCTCGCTTTCTCTCTCGCTTTCTCTCTCGCTTTCTCTCTCGCTTTCTCTCTCGCTTTCTCTCTCGCTTTCTCTCTCGCTTTCTCTCTCGCTTTCTCTCTCGCTTTCTCTCTCGCTTTCTCTCTCGCTTTCTCTCTCGCTTTCTCTCTCGCTTTCTCTCTCGCTTTCTCTCTCGCTTTCTCTCTCGCTTTCTCTCTCGCTTTCTCTCTCGCTTTCTCTCTCGCTTTCTCTCATTTCTCTCTCGCTTTCTCTCTCGCTTTCTCTCTCGCTTTCTCTCTCGCTTTCTCTCTCGCTTTCTCTCTCGCTTTCTCTCTCGCTTTCTCTCTCGCTTTCTCTCTCGCTTTCTCTCTCGCTTTCTCTCTCGCTTTCTCTCTCGCTTTCTCTCTCGCTTTCTCTCTCGCTTTCTCTCTCGCTTTCTCTCTCGCTTTCTCTCTCGCTTTCTCTCTCTCGCCCCACCTACTGGTCGTTGGTAATTTCGGTATGGTGGTGGCTGCGTGGTTTCTTTGAGGCTGTAAGCTGCTCTGTTTGTCAACCTTTCTATCCCTCTTCCTTCTAGTTTTTTCCCTCTTTTTTTGGTTTGCTACACATCAATACTCTGTTTGAGCCCCCACCATTCCTTTTCAGAGAGACCTCACACTATACCCCGCCCTCCCCTCTCATCCCCTTCGCTTCCCTTCTCTCCAATCTCGTCCCCTTCCCTCTTCCTTCCCACTCCTCCAAATCCCCTTTACCCTTCTCTTTCTTGGCAATCAACCCCATCTCAAAGCGAGAGAGAGAGAGAGAGACACACAGACAGACAGACAGACAGACAGACAGATAGACAGACAGACAGACAGACAGACAGACAGCGAGAGACAGAGAGACACACGGAGCTCACAGCTCTCAGTAAAAGAAGGTGAGAGCTTTGTCGGCACCCAAATGGGATGCCATGTTTTCTCATCGGTTTATTGTGAGCTGTGCCTAATTGCTTTAAGGGTCGGAGGATCTCCTTATGAGCCAACGGCCATCCATATCTAGTGCCCAACTGTATCTGCAGATGTCCTTCAGCAGTTGGGTTACTTGTTTTTTTTGGAGGTTGGTGGCAGGATTTGCACTCCGGCCACCGTAAAACCATTCAAGTCACAAAACACAATTGAAAACCCACTCCGTGGGATTACCTCCTGTGCAGCTGCCCTCCACAGGGCAGCTCACGGAATGATGGGATTGGGGCAAAGCCTTCGGGACCCCGACTCTTTGATGATAGGAGGAAAACCACGGGGTAACCTTCCCAGGTCACATTGTGGGAGTGTGTCGGGGTGGTGCTGAGGTGTCATCCACCAGACGGCGGTCTCTTTGGGTTAACCCGAGGCGGTCCCTTCGGGTTGGTGCCTGGAATGTCCTTTCCCTAAGAGAGGATGATCACCTGTCTCTGTTGTCATCTGAGCTCAAGCGTTTGAACATCGGTATTGCAGCACTCTCTGAGGTTCGGAGACCGGATAGTGGTGAGATCCTGGCAGGTGGTTACACCTACCATTGGTCTGCTCAGTCTGATGGTTACCATGCCCAAGGAGTTGCTGTAGCTGTGTCCAATAAAATGACTCCAGTGATAATTGAGGCAACAACACTGGTCAACGAGCGTATTATGAGACTCAGGATTCATCACTCCTTGAATGTCGTTTCCATAGTCTCTTTATAAGCTCCGACTGAAGTGAGTGATCTCATCGTGAAGGCGCATTCTATGCCACGCTTGAGTCTGTGGTTGATCAGTACCCCAGGCGAGATACTCTTCTCGTCTTGGGGGATTTCAATGCATCGACTGGAACTGATAGGGATGGTTATGAGACATATGTTGGACCCCATGGGTCTGGAACTGTGAACCATAAGAGCACCAAGTTCCTTAACTTTACAAGAAGTCATGGACTTAGGGTGGCTGATTCACGGTTTCAGCACCCACAGTCTCATCGCTGGATTTGGTGTTCCAATGTGGGTGTTGTGGCAAACGAGGTTGACCATGTGTTTGTTTATGGTCGCTGGAGGATAATCCAGAACTGCAGGGTCGACCAAAGTGCTCCATTCCTCATTGCCGACCACAGGCTTGTGGTAGCAACTCTGAAGTTGTCGCTTAAATCTGGGAGAATTGTACCATCCTCGCTTCGGCTGGATGTTGACAAGCTCAAGGATGAGAGGATAGCTGAGGAGTTTACAAAAAGGCTGAGTGGGGATTTCGTGGGTCTGGGTGCTTTGGGGAATCCTGAAGGGTTGTTGAATGCCTTCAAGACCCCTACCCTTGATGTTGCCTGTGGATGTCTTGGAACTCACCAGAGGATGAAGAAGAATTTTGTCTCTTAAGGGACACTGGATACCATTGGCCAAAGTCTCAGGGCCAGGCTTAATTGCAAAGCTGAGCTGTACAGGGAGCTGAGGTGTAAAACTGTCCGTGTGCTGATGGTGGACAAGGAGGCCAATGTTTGAGGAATCTGTGATGGAGTAGAGCATCACCTGTGGTCAAGTGGTTCTCCTACTTACAAGGGCAATCGTGCATTGCGTTCCTCCAAGCCTGTCCTTTGGTGTACTGCAGTTAGAGTGAAGGGTGGTGGGCCTTTGATGTCGCATTACACCACTGGAAGGATGTCCTAAGTGAAGGCCCGCTGGGCCAGTTACTTTGAGCAGCTGTACCATGCTGATCCACCAGCTGTTGAGTTGGATGTCAGGAGTGTTTCAATCTCTATTGCTGACCCTCCAATCAGCTGTGAACCACCTTCATTGGTGGAAACACAGGCTACTGTGAACCAGTTGAAATGATGTAAAGCTCCTGGGATCTGTGGAATCCATGCTGAACTTCTCAAGGTTGGTGGAAATGCTGTAATAATGTCGTTGCATTCAGGTCTGTGCTCTTCGTGGAACACAGGCATCATCCCAACTGACAGGAAGAGGAACCTTGCTGTCCCTCAATGGAAAGGTAAGGGTGATCACCAAGACTGCATCAATTATGTAGGTGTGATGCTGCTCTCAGTGTCAGGCAAGGTCTTTGCTCAGATAATTAGTGATGGGGTTTGCCACCATCGACTTCAGCACCTGTATCGAGAGCAGTCACGCTTTACACCAAGGAGGTCAATAATTGACCGTATCCTTGCCCTTCGGGTCCTCACCGAACGCAGACGAGAGTTTGGGCAGGGGCTGCTTGCAGCCTGTGTTGATCTCTGCAAAGCGTTCGATTCAGTGAATCGGGATGCCCTCTGGAGGATTATTGGTCTTCATGGGGTGCCAGCAAAACTGATCAATCTGCTGTCTGAACTATACTCTCGTACTGAGCGTGCTGTGAGACCTGCTGATACCATCTCCGACTTGTTTTCAGTTGATACTGGAGTTCGCCAGGGGAGTATACTGGCCCCCACACTTTTCAGCACTTGTATGGACTGGTTTCTGGGGAAGATGGCAGAGAGATCAAGATGTAGTGCATCATTTGGTAAAGTCAAGATATTTGACCTTGATTTTGCAGATGATGCATTCATCTTTGCGGAGACTGGATATAATTTTGGATCCTTCGAGGTGCTGAATGAGGAGTCGGAGCCACTGAGATTACAGGCTTCCTGGGTCAAAACTAACATCTAGGCCTTCAATGACATCTTGGATGCTGTTATCTTGTCTGTACCCATTTGTGGTGAGGATGGTGAGGTCACGGAGAGATTCACTTACCTTGATGATATTCATGTCTCTGCTGGCTATGAGCCAGAGGTCAATGGACGTCTGGGTCAGATCTGGAGAGTAATGGTTTCACTGGATCATGGGGTTTGGCACTGTCGGTATCTGTGCAGGACGACAAAAGTCCGAGTCTTCAGGTCCTTGGTGCTTGCAGTCTTGCTCTGCAGAATGGAGACCTGGACTCTGACCCGGGATCTCAGACGGAGACTTAATTCATTTGGTTCCCAGTCTCTTCGGAGAATCCTTGGCCATCACAGTTCGGTCTTTGTGTCCAACGAGAGGTTGCTGAGAGATACTCAAATGAGGTTTGTTACCAGCATAGTCCGTGATTGTCAGCTGCGGCTGTATGGACATATGGCTCGTTTTCCTGGTGCTGATCCTGCTCAACAGATTCTCTCAACAAGGGAGCCTCGTGAGTGGAAGAGGCTGGTGGGCAGACCACGTGCCTCGTGGTTGCAGCAGGTTGATCGGCATCTCAAGGAGATGGGAATGGGCCAGGCATATGCCTGGGGGATGGCTGGACAGAGGCTCCTGGAGTACTGGTGGAAACTGGAGTACGCAGCAACGCGCTGCTCCGACGCATGCTCCCATACCTGACCTGACCTGACCTGACCTTATTTTGTTGGTTTCTCATCGCTATAATAGACACCGAGTAGCGTTTTTCTGTCTTACAGAAAGCTCTATATCTTTTTCCCCATTACGAGGCACAGCTTCAAGGAAGCTTTAATGTAAAAAATGTCAGCACGTCCCCAGTATGCGGCTTTCGAGGCCTTTACACAGAAACATAGCGTGGTCTGTGTTCCTCCTCACGAAGTCAGTGTGGAATACATCGTTGTCTCGATTGGTAACATTATTGGGCTCAAAAAAAATCCATGCAGCTTCACGGATGAACAAACGGGTAGTCGTATTTGTAGCTGAAGAGCATTTATTGCATGAAATCATCGCGATTGGTTTGTCTACCGAAAATGGGCACTTTGTCCTAGCCTCCCCACCTGACACCCCAGCCATGAAAATGCTGTTATCTTTTGTTCCACCATTCATCCGGAATGAATCTCTTTTAACTGAGCTATCGTGGTTTGGTGCAGTGGTGTCCCAGATCGCAATGTTACCTCTGGGCTGTCGTAGCGAGCAGGCTAAGCATAGCATGTCCTTCCGGCGGCAGGTGTACATGGTGCTCCCATCATCCAACGTGGACAAAGTACTAAACGCAGTGTTTAAATTTTGTTTTAACAATCACGAGTAACAAGCAGTGGCGTATCGAGGAAAAATTCCGCTCGAGACGAGATGTCAAATTTCCGTCCCCTCGTAACTCACATGTTGAATTAACCACAAAGCATAATTAAATAACTTTATTGCAAATCAAATCAAGTACAGCACATTTGCAAATAAACAGTTACACCTTTATTTTCCACCTTTGCAAACCGTCATCGGCCGACTCGGCGTTCAGTTGTTGTTGTGACTGTGTGGTTCATAATCTTCCTGGCCTTCAGTGAAGCAAACTCGTCTCGTGAACACAGAAATGAGACGCATTGGCAAAATCAGGGGAGGGCAGTCCTCCCCCAGGTGACAGCGAGTAGGGTGCCATTGGAAGAGTTGAAATGCTGAAATAATCTTGAGTCCAAATTCCCGAACGAGAAGGGTGTAATGTAAGATATTGGCCAAATAAAATTTTAATAAACTCCAGTTTATCGTCGCAGCTCACTTCCTTTTTGTACCCGACTTTTTTTATTACCTTTTATTTTGTCAAACGTCCCAGAAAAAAATAAATTGCACCATGTCGGAACGAAGCTGTGCCGTTAAGCAGCTACACCGTTTAAAAAGTGGCCCCATGGGGGACTGATGGTTACTTCCCCAACAGGCAGGGTGATCTTACTGTCCTGATGAAAATAAACAATAACACAAAAAAATTAAACAACACAAGAAAGACTAAACAACAAACTATTATCGAATGAAGCATGGTGGGTTATAAAGTTCTTCTTCATTTTTGATGGAAGGCAGTACATAAGGCATATTGAAGCAATTTGCACCAACTAAAATCCATTTTCTTATTTCGCATTTGCTCATTGCAGGTACTGTACTGTAATCCACTTAAAATTTTACTTGCACACATGATACGTTTTCTGTGTATTTGATTTTTTTTAATTATTCATCTCGGGAGGGAGGAGCAGTGCAAAATGAAGGGTCCACCCCAGGTGCCAAATACTCTATTCTCCAGGGAGGCCCCTGATGAGACGGGAACACAGGAATGAGATGAGAACACTGACCTGGAATAAGCTACAAACACAGGAATGAGATGCGAACTCAGGAATGCGATGTGAACTCCGCGCTGCCTCGTCTTCAAATTTAGTTTCCCAGAATGCTGCATGCTCCTTTTTGCCCACTCTTTGAGACATCGTTTGCCGCAACCATTGGTCAGCAAACAGAGGGCGTGGTCATTTCCAAAGTTCAACCCCTCCCTGCGCTTGCACTTTCACACGCCATGGGGAAATTGTCCTCAGAAGTGTCGATAGTGATGTATGATATGTGCAACAAAACAAATTCACCACCCCCAAAAAGTACCGCTCGGGGCAGTCATCCCTTCGCCCCATCCTCCCCCCCCCTCGCTACGCCAGTGGTACCAAGTAATGCATCAACTGAAACATTAAAATGCTTTAACTGTGGGAACTTGGCCATCTAAAACGTTTCTGTCCCCGAACTTCCCTTTGCAGATGAGCAGGTGGCCTCCTTTGTTGATCATTGTGTCCCCTGCTCATCCTGATAATGTGATACCATCTACCGCAGTTGCTGTCTCAGACAACGTACCAACAACATCGAAAGCTTCTGATAACAATAACATCTGGGACGGTTTTAGACTCGTTTCATCTGTAAGAAAGAGGAAAACACCTCGGAATGTGCCCTCACCTCGTAAGGAAAAGGTGTTTTTGGAGTCTGAAGCGTTGGACACCACTTCAGATTTAACTGATCAGATATTGATGAGTAATTGATATGAGCTACTGGGAAATGAGAAAGCAGATTCCCTGCCTGTAACTGACACGGACCCTCAGATTATTATTGAGGATGTGTATGCGCTATCTCCAGAAAAGGTTAAAATCCAAACTGCCTTAAATCCTTGTGTGAATGATGACAAGTTGGGTCACGACACGGCTGGGGCAAAAAAGTATCAAAATTCAATCTCACATTGTCCCAACTTACCTGTTGACGATCTTTCATCCCCAATAGTCGCTGTGCCAACCACTTTAGAAAGCATGCCTGAGCGCAATGATAGTCTTGAGGAAGAATCTCCCCTGCCCCCCACATTACCCGAGGTTCCGTGAAATGGCCCGAATCTCCCCTGCCCCTCCCCCTCAACCTGTTCCTGCAGAAACAGTGCAGGCTTACACCTGCACACCTCAGACTACTCTGGTGCCCCATGAGCCAGCGATCGGAAGTTTCCCAGACAGCACTTCTGACATATCTGAGGAGGAATCCTATGACAATGAAGAGTTCCCCACAAATATGGAATCAGATGTCACCAATTCAAATTCTTAAATTTCTCAACTAGACCTTCAGAAAAAGACACATCGACATTAAAGACCATTTTTCCGATGTACACGGCTTAAGATGGCGAGGAACATTATCCGTTGGTACAGCCATTACCACTTCACGGAACCTCAGTGTAGTTGGTTAAAAAAGCAAATTGAGAGTTAAAATTATGATTTTGGGTAGCCTAAACATCAACGGTGGTGCAAGCCAGCTCCGTAAACTTCAGGCGGTAAACTTTGTCATCCAAAAAAAATTACATGTAGTGTTTTTGCAAAAAACCCATACCACTCCAAGAGCTCATGCAGAATGGAGCCATATGATGAAAAGAACAGTTATTTTCACGATTTGAATTCCTGTACTGCAGGAGTCGCGTTTCTGCTGAACCCCCATTTTCATCTATCACAACTATCTTTCCAAAATATAATTCCAGGGCATTTTGCTTCCCTGGAATTTTCTATCAAAAATATCCGTTTCGCTCTACTAAATGTTTATGCCCCTTCAAACAGCACAGATTGACAGGTGTTTTACGCCAGATTTGAAACTTACGTAAGGCAAATCGACTTTCAAAGGTAACATGAGGAAACCCGATCTTGACCATAACGGTGCAGAACCCCATCCCGGCCCAGCTAAATTACTAGCTCAGATAGCAAGGAACTTTGGCCTCCATGATCGTTGGTGGATCCAGAACCCCAGGATATATCGATTCACTTGGTGTGAGGCTGCAAATAACAGGGTATCCTTAGCTAGGCTTGAGTGGTTCTAAGTCAATTCACCCTTCTGAAATCTCTCCCCTACTCCAGGAATTTCCCCTTCTGGCTTCTCAGATCACCACACACTTCTATTCCTCAATCACCATTTATTTTGGAAATTTAATGTCACCATTTTGGACAACCCCTCATTTAAGGTTGCCTTTAACAATGTATGGTCTAATGTATTAAACTCTAAGCACCACTTTGGGGAGCTGCGACTATGGTGGGATAACGTAAAGGCCCAAATCCAGATTTTTTGCCAACAGTTTGGCTTCCTAACTACACAGAACAAAGGTTAGTTTGCAAAAAGAAATTCCACTGATCCAATCAAGCTTAAAGACTCATTCTTCCCCACAACAAAAGCTGAGACTTCGGGACAAGAATGCTTTCCTTAATAAAATAATTGAAAACCAAACTCAAGGAGCCCTAACAAGATTACGGTTTCAGCATTTCAACTGCTTAAATATACCAACTCAGTTCTTCTTTGATTTTGAGTCGATGGTTCCTCGCCCCCTAATTACCACCTTGAAACGTCCTGATCACTCTGTCATTACTCACCCCAAAGAAATCAAAATGACGCCAAACTCTATTTCTCCATGCTTTACAAAGCAACTGTGGTTGATATAAATGACGTCTCCTATTTGTTTGACGGTATATGTACCCTAACCCCAGAGCAAATGTGGAGCCCAGAAAAACCACTCACACTTGAGAAACTCTCCATTGCTCTCAAGAGCCTTGGAAAAGGAAAATCACCTGGCCTTGATGGACTGCTGTCAGAGTTCTTTGAACTGTCTTGGGACTTAATTGGGCCTGAACTGCTTTCAGTCCTACAAGAAAGCCTCAAAAGGAATGACCTCCCGTTGAGTTGCAGAAGAGCAGTACTTACCTTGCTCCCCAAGAAAGCTGACCTCTTGCTTATTTCCCATTGGAGACCGGTATCGTTACTTTGCACCCACTCCAAGATTTTTTTCCCAAGCCATTGCTTTGTGCCTTTCACTCCTCCTAAAGGACATTGTAAACATGGACCAACCTTAGTGTTCCTGGTTGGAATATCCGTGACAACATTTCTGTCATTCGTGATGTGATTGATGTTTCCAACATTTATCGTGAATGCGTTGGTCTTGTTTTCTTGGATCAAGAAATGGCATTTGATTGTTTCTCAAAGATGTTTGTTTGAAGTACTGCAACGGTTTGGTTTTGAACCCTTTGTTACCTCTGTCACCGAAGGTGAAGGAGGTTGTGTTTTCACCCCTCTCTGTCTGTCTGTTTGTTGGTGTGTAGGATATCTCAAAAAGTTGTGGATGGATCCGGATGACATGTGGTGGGCAAGTTTGGTGTGTGACAAGGATGAACTGATTAGATTTTGGTGAAGATCCGGATCTGAGTCCGACTATTATAATTTTTAAAGTGATTCTTCACCATTGAGCAATCGGGCCAAAAACGATGCATCTCACGATATCTCAACAAGTTGGGGATGGATTCGGATGAAACTTGATGGACACGTTGGGTGTGTGACAAAAAACGAATTGATTCATTTTTGGTGAAGATCTGAATCCGGATCAGGATCCGATAATTTTTAAGTGATTCTTCACTATTGAGAGATAGGGCTGAACTAATATATAGCACGATATCTCAAAAAGTTTTGGACAGATTCAGACGAAACTTGGTGGACAGGTTGGGTGTGAGAAAAAGACAAATTGATTCGATTTTGGTGAAGATCTGAATCCGGATACGAGAATTATTTCATTTTTTAAGTTATTCGTCACCATTGAGAGATCGGGCCAAAAACGATTCATACCACGAGATTTCAAAAATTTATTGGGCTCGATATGTTCTCATGGATCAGGCATTGCGTGGCGGAGGTATGCGCTCCACCTAGTGCCCTTCTAGTTTTTTATTGTATTCAGCTATGCGATTCTAACATATCTGCACTCCTCAACATTAACAATGAACTGGTTCCCCCCTTTTGCCCCCCCCCCTTGAGGTTTCACTCCCTTAACGGCACAGCCAATGATCAATGGTGCCTGTAGCCGTGTACTGCATGCGAAAGAAGAAGGAACACCTGCTGCAGGTAGCATCATTTGCTGGGGTCGGGGGGGGGGGGGCACTGTTCTGCCGCCCATGAAGTGGTTCCTGTTGATTGGAGCAGGAATTTCACCTCCCCTTTGTGAATGACATTGTGGGATCTTTAATATCCATCAACTAATGGCGGCAGACGGGACGCTAATTGAACGTCCATACAAGGGGACGGACGATACACACATTGATGCCTGTGAAACACCAGGATGACAGTTTATAATTGGGTCGGGATTCGAACCCAGGCTAGACAGCTCAGAAGCGCGTGTGCATCTACGTTTTCTGTACCTCTGTGCCACCCTACCAACACGAAAAAAAAATCATCCTGTTCGTGAAATGGCGTTCTGCCTGTCATTTGATGCTGTAAGCTGCTCGGTCCTTAATTGTATTGATTTTGATGAAATTGTTAATCGACAAGGAATTGATTTATTATTTATTATTGTCCTCAACAGACATTTGAGCCATTCAGACTTTTGGGGATTTAATCGTTCTTTTGCTTCTGTTTCTTCATCCTGAAATGTTATATATCAACCGATAGGGAAGCCTGGTGTTGGCTTTACGATTAAGATGTCTAACTTAAGATCTTAGGGTCTTGAGTTTGCGCCCTTGTCACCCGTTGATTTAACACCAGGTGGGTTGACTCAGGCTGCCATCCCTCTGAGGTTGTAAAAATGAGTATTAGCTGACTGGGTAACAGGGGCACTGCATCAGTGGCACAGCTGTTCCCCCAGAAAATGATGCAACCAGCAGCCATTGGCTGCATATATGAAACAACTTCATCTTTGATTTCTTATGAACGATTCTTCCTCTCTGTTGCTGCTGTATCGCGTCACGGTGTAACAGGTGGACACAAGCCGCTTGTCCTTGCTGCTTACGAGTCCACACGCTCGTGGACCAACCAGCGAGTCCAAACCGATCGTCCCATTTACACAAACATACCCAAGGAACTTGTATGCAGGAGGAGGCCATTTGGCCCATCATGCCTGCACTGCACCCACCCCAGAATCCATCACTCATCCACACAAGCAAGCTACCTATAAGTTCTGTCAATGTGCCCCATACTGCTCCATCTCCAATACATCCAGGTACTGATCCAATTACCATTTTAACCTTTACACCCCCTGCACCGCCAGTCACCACGACTGTTTCCAGGGAGACCATTTCATGCATTAACCACTCTAACTGAAGAGGCCCGTGCTCTAAAACTACACAAACTCTCATCTCCTTTACCCTCAAGCCGTGACCCCAGGTCCTAACACTGTCCATTCTGCTGAAAAAACCCTCTAGCTGCACTTAATTGTTTAGTTAATCGAGCAAAAAACGACCTTTGTGATGCAGTATATTGATTTGGAGGAGCCGTTCATTGTATTGAGCTTGAATGATTGTTGAAGAACGATACTTCACCCACGTGAGAGCTTGATGGTCCGCCAGGGGGCGCTGCTCGCTCAGACACCCAGAGCAGAGGAGCGCACAACGTCCAAAAAGCGCACTCGTTACGCACGCACTGGCGCGCGTGCATTCCCATTGACGTCATTCACCGGATCCTCCGATTCGAAGAGGAGCCGGCTGGCGTTTTCGGCCCTCTGAGCATGCCCACGAATCTGCTGCGGCATCCCCACCCACGGAGGCAGAGGACGGGCCTTCCGTCCAACGCTATTTCCGTAAATGCTGGAAAAGGCACCAAGCTCGAACCTCCTCATTAAAAATCCTTTGACCGCCAGATTTCGGGGGACTTTAAGAAAAGAAAAAATTTGTACTTGTTATTCATTCAACTCGGCTTTGCATTGTTCGCCGTGACATCATAATTTAATACAAGTCCAGTGTTTATGCCAATTGAGGCCCTTTTTATCACTTCCCTCGGAAATGTTCCTCAAAAGCCTCCCTTTGATGATCTGCCAATCCCACGTCAACCCGTCGGCATCATCCGAGGTTGCTATCCAGATGGATCTACGGCATACTCAGCCGTCTGTGTTAAAGTGGACTTTGTTACGTCGTCGTTAAAATTTGGGCATCTTTCACTTGGTACCGATCACCGCGACAAGAGCGGAGCCCACCTGTGATCGGCCCCTTAATAACCTGAGCTCGCCACAAGACGTGATCGAAAGGTTCTCGGAAAGAGATCCTCGCAATCGTTCAAGAAATGCCAACTTGTTATTTTTCAATCCAAAAGTGAATTCGCAAGGAAACTCCCATTGGCAGAAGTTATTGTGTGGATCTCGTTCAAAGACACAACTTGAACAATCCACGAGACACACACATCCGACCTTTTTATTCACTCACTTGTCAGTATGTGTTGCACACAAATTCACTAATCAGGTTTAAATGTCTCGATCCCAGATTAAATGTGTCGAATGCTATGGATCACCTTCCCTCCCAAAAAATTTCAAACCATGTTAAACTGGAATCCTCTGAACACCGCCAAAGCTCCAGCAAGCGGCGTTGCCACCCAAATTGAAGCTCACAAACATTCGGCCCCGAACGATATTCTGCATCCAATCCTGCCTCTTCTTCTTCTTCATTGGTAATCAGCACATCGCTGTGAGTAGCATCATTTGGTTAGGGGTGGAGGGAAGATGGGGATTCGGCCGTGCCGCTGATTCAATTCCGTTTGTAGGTTAGAGCAGGAATTTGGAACTTACCTGTGTTGAGATTCGAACCCAAGCAATACAGCTCAAAGGTGAATGAGTGTGCACACCTGTAGGCTATCTTGTCAGCCCTCCATTCCAAGTCTGTCAATGTATCAGGTCGTGCAAGGAACGCTGATCGGAGAGGGTGGCGAAGAGAAGTGCGACATTTTGTCAGATTTCCCATGCCAGCTGACTGTCTCGAGGTTCGTTCGTAGAGGGTAGGGGGAGGTCCTTCGGCATTGGAAGCCTGCTTGTCTGATATCATCTGTCAAAACATTGGTCCAACGATGGGCAATTGCAACTTATCCCCCCTCTGCTTTATCTGTGCCCCCAGAATTCATTATCTCTTCATCCTGCAGTCTTGATATGGCAGGTGCAGCTAGAAAGGGCCACCCTGAGACCCAGATGAATCGTCTATTATGGACAAGACGTTTTTTAAAATTATTTTCATTGACCACAGTTGTTCCCATCTTCCATTAAGCTTGCCTGTTATGACCTATTAGACTCACAGCAGTGCTTTCTCATCAGGAAGCATGTGGTGCCGGTTTTAACATGGTCGTCCACCTATCAAAGGAGTGTGGCCTGCAGGACACTCATCATCTCGGAACCATAATTGGCGTGTGATAAAACACTTTTATTTATTGCAGGGCAGGAATAAAATATAATCACTTCACTTGATACACCAGCGACAGTAAATCCAGCATCAAAATTTTAATGACTGGCCCGACGCGGGCGCACCTGTCGCAGAGACATCGACTGGTTAGTGATCCCCACCCCACCTGTCACACCAATATTCTTTCGGACCCTCAAAAGACGACGTCGCGCAAGCGGAACAAGGCACGGTAGACACTTTTCATTCCGCACACCGATCTTTATAGAGATGCTGCATGAGAAAACCTCTGCGCTAGAACATGAAGGCCCGTGGGAGCGCGTACGGTGCTGCGGGTCGAGTGCTGGGCCCGCCACGGAAAGCGCGCGACACCAATTGCCGAGTTTCGGACGCGATCGAGGACTATAGCACCAGACAGCACAATCATGGGGAGAGAAGGACACGTGGGATCGAAAGGAAGAGGAGGGGGGAGTGGAAACACGCTGCTTTAGTTAAGGGGTGCCAAAAGGTAAGCGTCGACGGAGCGTGCACACACACGCCGAATCGATGCGGATCCAGCGCCAGCCGACGAGGCCACGGCCGTCCCGTGTCATGGCGCGCACGATCGACTGACTCGTCTGGCACTGCGAACTCCAGCGGCGCTCGTCGACCCCGCGGCACGGGCCTTCCCCACGGCAGCGCGTCTCATAGAAGTACTGCCGCACGGGACGAGCGTTGGGCGTGCGGCGCAGTTCGCCGAGCACTTCGACTCGCCGCCCGTGCAGGTCAAAGGCAGAGCGCAGATCAGTGATCCATCGGCTTTCGCTGTCACACGCCGCGTATTCACCATGGTGCCATGAGTGCGACCTCGAGTGACGCTTGGCTCGGCTCGCATTCTCTGACTCTGGGGCTTCGAACCGTGACACCTTCTCACTGTAAAGTGGAGGAGCTTCGTCTTGCAGGCCATGGGATTCAATGTCGCCCCAAGGCGCAGTGTCACTCCAAGGCGCAGTGTCGCTCCATGGCATGGCGCCACCGCTACGCACCGCCAGGCGGCTCAGCTGCAGTCTCTCCAACATGTGCCTAATTTGCGTTGTCGTGACGTGTTGGAATGGGGGGCTCCCAGCAACTCCAATGAGAGGCTCAGATGATGAAGTCTCAGTCGCCCCTCTGTGGCTCGCGAGGGCTAGGAGAAGCGTCACACAGAGCG
>NC_140961.1:110283022-110320522 GCF_056783735.1 Eptatretus burgeri | reverse complement strand
CGTGCGTTCAGTCACTCGCAGCCACAGCACCTCTCTCTGTGCTCTTCATGGCAGCGCATGGTCGTGCCGTCGGCCGAACGGGGGTCGGGTCGCCCCTCGTCTCACTCGGACTCACTCGGCGCGCCGTGCCGCCTCCCTCCCGGACGCCAGCATGGGCTTCCAAGCAGCATCACCTGCCGTCACTCCGCCGCCCACGCTGCGCCGCGCCCGCCGATCCGGGCCGCGCTTGACGCGCCGTGCGTCACGCGCGTGCCTCGTAGCTCGCAGGTCTGCGTGGCGGGTTGCCCGGGCACCTCTCTGAGATTTGGTGCCCCGGGTGATAAAGCTAGAGCGGGGTTGGGGTCGTCGGGGGGCGTGGGGGGCGGCGGTCACATCAGACCATTCCACTACCATTCCACGACCATGCGACGCGCGATGTGCGAGTCTCGTCTTGGAACAAAACGCGCATCAAACGCTCGGGCAGCGCTGATGTCCAGCAACTTATAAAGCGCTCGAGATACGAGGCGTGATCTGCGAGCCGGTCATTCAAGGGAGCCTCTTACTCGTTATTTATTTTTGTGTAATCTTTTGTTTTTTTCCATGCACGTGCCTCCGTACGCAGCGTGATTTCACACGCGTAACCGTGCGTATGTGAAGGCACATCGTCGTCGCACGCATTGTGACCCAGAGCTTGTGACGTCCTCCGCCTCAGGGGTATCCTCAAATCCCGCCACCACCCACACCCACTCCGGCCCTGCCCAGACCCCCTCCCTTTCTTAAGCAAAAGGAAAGCAATCGCTTTAGCGATCCTCTGCCAGGCGTCCGTCAAAGCCTTTTGTGCGGCAGCGATCGGGAGGACAAGCGGCTGTCTCTGTGTCCAGGCGCGCAATAAGCACTCGAGTGTATCGTTTCCATCCCGTGCATATTTCACGAGCTGCTGATAACTTGATTTGCGCTCTAAACGATTTTAATTGGCCGATGAAGGCTGCTCGGCCATGAGTAGTGGCTCAAATGAACTCCGCTTGCTCCTCGGCGTTGCGTTGGATACGCGAAGCACACGACCACCCGTGCGATTGCGAGGTCTCCAGCAAACGATGCGGCTCTCCCGCAGATACATCTGGGGTTGCTTTATTTGGCTTTGGTGTCACTGAAGCGACGCGGTGTATGCGACCTAACGTTGCTCTGGTTGTGTGTTGTGGACGGACGACGCACTCATTGTGCGTAGAATTCCGTCGAATGTGGTTTCCTATTCATGGCCATTGGTGTGACACCATGCCACTGGCAAGTAGGTGGAATGGTCTGATGTGATATGTTTGGAGGCTTTCCTAATATGCTCCCGGCAACGGCTGCACATCAGGAAGAGTTTTAATTTGGTTCGGTGGTCAACCCACCTGTCCACCCATTCAAGGCATTTTGATTTTCACCCTCAGAATATTGGCGAAAAAATTCTACATTTGTGAGACATATGGAAAGATATTTAATGTCCACATTCATGGAAGGACAACCGGCTTAACTACCCTTCCGAAGCAGTTGGCTGTGAAGTGAAATACTTGTGCTACTCGGTCCTTCCATCTGTAACCTATACAGCCTCACTTTCCAGTGTGTGTGTGTGTGTGTGTGTGTGTGTGTGTGTGTGTGTGTGTGTGTGTGTGTGTGTGTGTGTGTGTGTGTGTGTGTGTGTGTGCGTGCGCACGTGTGTGTGCACGCGCGTGCGCACGCATCATCTTGTCTGTATTACTATATGGCTCAGAGTGCTGGATCCCACTTAGTAAACAAAAGAAGAAGCTTGACACATTTCATCCTGGTGTGGGAGAACCGTTCTTGGCATCTGCAACACAGCAGTGAGCACAGAGGGAGATCTGACAACACTGGGGAGACCCCGCAACTGCCACTCAGAAAGTGATGGCACATCATTTCGAATAGTTAGGTCACCTTGCATGGATGCTCAAAGATCGCATCCCACAGAAGCGCCTCTTTAACTGGGTCTTGCAACTAAGACCGAGATGGAGGCACAAAAGAGATAGAGAGATGTCATCAGATCGGATCTGCAGGACATCAAGGTCCTTGAAGACATGTGGTTTGAACTGGCCAACATCTATCGACAGGGGTGGCATACCATCTGCCAAGAAGGCCAAGAGTGAATGACATGCCGACGAGTGATACAATCGGCACCAGCCCAGAACATCTGTGATGAATGTGGAAGAGCACTTGGAAGAGGTGATAGAAAGAGGCATAAGTATTCAGCAGAATATGGGAATGTGGAAGAAACCTGTCAGAGAGCAGTGTGGAACAATGATGTGCGAAGGCAGCCACAGATGGTTCCACAGCAGAGTTGGTCTTGTCGCCTACAGTGGCCTGCAAAAGTATTCATCCCCTTCCAATAATGCCACATTTACATGATGATGTAGAACCAATTTTTCCAAATGAACTTTTTATTCCCAATTGAAGAGATCAAACTATTGTTGAAGGAGGTGACGTGTCAGGAGTACCTGCAAAACGCACGTACAAATCAAAATTCACTGGTTGTAAAAGTTTTCAGCCCATTAGGTGAGCACTCAGTGGAAGCCCCCTTTACAGCAATGACTGCGATGAGTCTTTTTGGGTACAGTCGGTCTCTACCAGCTTTATACAGTGAGATGGTGAAATCTTTACCCATTCTTCATGTGAAAATTTCTCTAGTTCTGCCAAGTTTGATGGTGATCGTCGATGGACTGCAATCTTCAAGTCTCGCCAAAAAAATGTTCAATTGGGTTCAAGTCAGGACTTTGACTTGGCCACTCAAGAACATTTATTTCCTTCTTATTCAGCCACTCCAGTGTGGCTTTATCTTTGTACTTTGGATCATTGACCTGCTGAAATGTGAATCTCCTACCCAGTTTCAGATTAATGGGTGACTCGAGCAAGTTTTCATCAAGGATTCTCCTGTACTTTGCACCATCCATTGTCCCTTCTATTGTCATAAGCTTACGAGTCCCTGCTGATGAAAAGCAGCCTCATAACATGATGCTGCCGCTACCATGCTTGTCATGAAGGACGGTGTTGACTGGGCGATGTGCAGTGTTAGGCTTACAGTGTTTAGACCAAAAAGTTCAATTTTTTTCTCGTCTGACCACAAAACGTTTCTCCACATGCCGGCAAAATGATCAAGATGCTTTTTCACAAACTCCATTTGAGCTTTAAGATACATATTTTTCAATAATGGTTTCTTTCTTGCCACCTGTCCATAGCGGCCAGCTTCGTGAAGAGAATGAGATATTGTTGATTGATGAAAACGAACTCCCATCTCAGACATAGAGCGCTGTAGATCTTTCAAAATCATTTTTGAGCTTACAGTGACATCCCGAACCAGTTTCCTGCTTGACCGACTGCTGAGTTTGTATTGTTGATCTGATCTCGGTAGAGTCTGGTTGGTGTGATACATCTTCCACTTCTTAATTATAGATTTCCCGTACTCAAAGGGATAATGAGGGACTTTGAAACCTTATTGTAACCCTCTCCTGAACGGTGCTTCTCCACCACTTTATGTCTGACTTATTTGGTAAGCTCCTTGGTCTTCATGTTTGCCTTGTTGGTGGACCAAGTGAGTTGCACCTGAAAACTCCTTTGATAAGTGGGGGAGTGGAATTTTTGGAATTTTAAAGTTAAACCACTGATTACATACAGTTGAAACCTATTACACTTATTTTGTAACCTTTCAAACCAAAAATCTGCTCCTGATGTGATTTCGGGGAAATTTGATAATGGGTTTGAATACGTATGCACCTGAGAATCATCTGATTTTCTCTATTAATCTAAATTATTCACATTTTATCTGCATTGTTTAAGTTTATTACTTTGGAGTATTTCATGAAGACTCTATATATTTACTTTGATTTGAAAGCATCATGAAATAATCTCAGGTGGAATCAAAACTTTGGAGGAGGTTGAATACTTTTGCAGACCACTCTCCATAAATAGACATTAATTCAATATTAACAAACATTAATTCTTCACAAACAAATATTCTGCTCTATTCACCTTATCATTTGCCTGAGGACATCTTCCATCTGCCTGGAAGTCACCGAATATCACCTTTGTCAGCCAACTTCTTCTTTTCCTCCTCGTTTTCTTAACAGCCACAATGATTCCCATATTCTTGCGCAGTTGGCTGGAATGAAGTTTGGCTTATGTCTTTCATGAACCGGCTGCTCAGGCCCAAGGTTGGTGCAACCATTAGGCAAACTCGGCGGTCACCTTGAGCGGCAATATTAGGGGTCAGCAAAAATGAATGAAAGAACGATTCATGAAATTACACAAGTAAACAAGCAGTATGTTTATGTGTTTGTGTTTTTCCTTTAATATGAACTGTTATGTTAATGGCTAGTTCCGCACCCGGGTGAAACTGCCTCCCTTCCCCTGGGGAGATCAGAAGTACACCTCGTGATTGTGTGTTGAAGTTCTTCGTTTATATGCAGCACAAGGCTGCGGAGTCACATCATTGGCCGAGGATGCAGCTGTGCCACTGGTTCCGTGCCCTCTGCTGGTTATGGCAATAATTTGGCCACGGTGCCGGCGATAGCTCGCCTTCTCTTCGGGATGGTCGTTAGCTGAGTCGACATTCAAACCCAAGCGAGACAGCTTTGAGGCGAGTATGTGTACCACTCGGCCATTCCTTGAGCCTCATTTCACTATGCATAGAGATATTCTGTGCTCTGCTTCACTGATATCCCTCCGTGGCTACTTTCTCTATGCCTGGTGTTGGCTTAAAGGCCCGGTCACACCTTGACGTTTTAGCCAGCGATGGCAACGTATTAAAATGTATGTAAAACGCTGGCTTACGTTGAACTTTTGATGGTTTTTTTTTAAGATTCGGACGTAATCATAACGATTTGGTCTTATGTATGACGCATTGGTAACGGACACAGAACGTTTAGTTGTGTTATAGATAACTTATACCAACGAATGCTGAACCTGTTGTCGGCCTACACAACCGATGCCCAACGATAGTCTAACTTAGGCATAGCGCGTTGCACGCATCACCGACTATGTCGTGACGTAGCCTATTAAAAGTCTGACGCACAACGATTCGAATCATAACTGCCGTAGAAATGGAAGTGACAACATCGCGGTCACACCTTGGCGATCTTGCCAGCGTATGCCGACCTCAGAAAAATGTGTCTAAAACGTTGGGGCACGTCAAATACGGTATGAGTAAGTTTGGTATACGTGAGTAGAACGCTAAAGTACGCTAGCATACGTCGTAGTAAGTAGAGTACGTCAAGAAATTTTAAACATGTTCAAAATTTTACGACGTACTCGGCGTATGACACACGTTCCGCATGCGATGCGGATAAGTTTTACACACGATATGTGGACGCTTACACACGTCCACAAAGGCTACTTATAAGCTACTCATAAGTCGAAACACGTCGCGGTAATGTCTTTTTTACGCGAAACTTATTTCTAACTTGTGTTTGACGTGCTTTGAACCAATTCTTTACGTAGTCCCAACACACATCGACGCATGTAGACGTATTCCAATGACGTCTTCCGGTCGACAAATAAAAATAAATTAACGTGTTTCTAGCTTACAACTGCCATATAAAGACGTGTTCCCAGCGGTTTTGGGAATTGGTATATAAAAATGCTGCTCATAAAAGGGGAACCAAACAGTTTTTCGAGTCCTTTTTGAGTCGATGTCCATGTCAGCAGCAACAGTATCAGTATCAGTATCAGTATCAGTATCAGTATTAGTAGTGGTTTGTTCATGTTGCCAGTAGTAGGTGAGTGTGAGGGGGAGGGTGTGGGTTATGATGGATCGTCCTTGCTTCCGCGTGTCCACGGGTAGGAGACATCTTTTCACCATTGTTCGAAGTTCTTCGCGGCTAATTTTTTATGGGGCTTTTTCAACAATGAGCTATAGCTTATTTTTACGATTTAGGTCTATTCATAACGGGTTGGACAAATGCACAATGAACTAATAATGTGCATAGAGCGCTTTGATTACTTATAGATACGGTATACCAACGAATAATTATCGTGAAGGCGGCGTTCACAAACTATGCCCAACGATAGCCTAACTTATCCATATCGTGCGGCAGTTTATCTTTGCCGGTGACGTAGGGTTTGCTATTCATAGGCTGCCACTCAACGATTTAAATGGCTGCATCTCCACTCTTGAAAGTAGACGCTTGCGCTCAACAATTGGATTTTTTTTACACTCAACGACTTTTAAACGGTACCACTCAGCTATTTTCATTGTTTACAATGAACGATTTAAATTGCTGTCACTCGCCTTTGTTTTTTGACGCTGGGGTTTTGAAATTTGAAGCGTTTCTTCTGAACGTGTTAAAACGCTCAAACTCGACTATTTTAAATAGACGTTGCCGATGGACAATTGGAATCATAGCCAAGCTTGACATCGAAGTGTGAACATCCTCGTCATGCCGAAGAAAAGTTTGAAGAATGCTGCAAATAAGTGTCCTGGCCGTGGCCGTGGACGCTGACGCAAGGACGATCCATTATACCGACGTCTTTCAGCCTATGAGTAACTTAAAAGTAACGTCTGTCGATGTGTGGCAACGATCGCGTAACGTGCTAACAACACGTTAATCATAGGTTAGAAATAAGTTTCGGGTACGCTAAACATTACCTCGGCATGTCTCAACTTATGATTAACTTACAAGTAGCATGTGTTGACGTCTGTCAACGATCGCAGACCGTGCATACAACTTGTGGCCAGCGTAGCGGAACGTGTGAGTCATACGCCGGCATACGTCGTGAAATTTCAAGCATGAAAAAATTTGAGGACAACCAAAAAGTACAACGTTTAAAGCCAGCGTACAACGACGTATGGCAGTGTTTTTCAGCGTGCTCTCAATGTTATCAAAACTTACCCATAACGTATTCAACGTGTGCCAACGTTTTAGAAAAAAAATTCAAAAATCGGCATACGTTGGCTAAAATGTCAAGGTGTGACCGGGCCTTAATGGTTAGGGTGGCGGGCTTTGGATCCGAGGATCCTGAGTTCAAATCCCACTTGGCTGTCAAATTAATACCAGGTGGGGTTGACTCTGCCTGTCATCCTTCCGAGGTCGGCAAAATGAGTACCAGCATGCTGGTATACTGTGTCGGAGTGGCGACCCGTCCAGGATTGTGCCCAATAGCCATGGAGACTGCTGAGGCAGCACCAACGCTTTGCACAGATTATGGTCCCAATTTCCTCCTCCTCCTACTACTTTCTTTACCATTTGAGATACTTACCTTGGTGATGCAATCTCCTTTTTCATTCAAGCCAGTGCTTTGTGACTGCCATCCTCGGCACTGTAATGCTTCTGGCTTCACACATCGATCTGCAACAAGCTTCTCTTGCTTGATGAGATGTACCATCTTCCCAGCTACCATTCTTTGGAATACAGATCACGTTATAGTCAGCGGGACTATGTTGTGATATAAAGACCCGTGGGATTTAAATGATTAGAACATGCCACCTACCTAGGTAGACTATTTAGGTCCCAAGGAGTAAGAAAATCCATGTTGGCAAAATTGGAAGTGTTGCAGATGGTGGCCATCTTGGATTTCAATTTCTTTCTTTTTTTTACCTTAACCCTTTTGTGACTGACTTTCACAACTGCCATAGAGTTAATGTATACAAGTCTGCCAATGGTACTGACAGTTAAGCTACTGTTACACAAATTATTGAGGGACATCATGTGAAAAGAGGAATAACAGCCCACTTGACTACTGTGCAAGCTTTGTTTGTCTTGTACGTTGAGGCTTTCTTCAAAGGCAAAGACTTCTTGAGACAAAGACAAAGGGGAACTACACCACAAATGCGCTGAAAAAGGCTGACAAGATCAGCAAGGCATGCAGAGATAATAATGTTGAGAAAATACAAAGAGCTCATGAGGATATGAAACATACAGTGGATTCACTTGGAATCCTGGATACGATGAGTGAATTTGATGAAGCTCTAGCTAACAGACCACTGGCATGGGCCATCTGCCAGTATATGACGATGGTTTTAGAAATGCTAACGTACATAAGAGCAGTGCGAAGTGGTGACTAGATGCTTCATCTTGATGCAACGGAAACGTTTGAAAAGTACTTCTTTGCCCATGACAAGTTGAACTATGCCCACTTGCTTTCTGTGTACTTGGCAGACATGAAAGCTTTGGCCAAATCAGATCCAGAAATATGGGCCGAGTTTCGGATGGAAATTGGGTTGTCAACAAGAACATCAACCCATTCTGTGCAATTGGTCCCGATCACGCTCTCGAGCAAGTAAACCGGATGATGAAAATACTTGGTGGACTCATTGGTATTACACTCAGCCCCTTGGGCCGCGCAAAGTTCTTCTTAGTGGCACCAGATCTTGCCCGGCTAGCAAAAGAAGCAGAGGCAATAGCTGTTGTACCAAGAAACCAAACAATGAAGCAGCATCATGAGAATACAGATGCCAAAACCAAACTACAGGTGAAGAATGTAGCTGCACTGAAGGATACTATCAACAAGTTCACAAACCCCTTTACAGATGAACGTGAGCAGTTGATCAATATGGTTACCAAAGCCGTCATACCAGAGAGAGTCCTCCATGACATTTGCAGAAGAACACAGATTGGAGAGGAGTGTTTTTGCTCAATTTGTTTCAGATAGAATCATTACAAACAATGTCAACATTTGAGCGCCAATGAAGAAACAGAAGTTGCAGATGTGGTCATCAAGTGCGATGAAAACTCAGACAAAAAGACAAAATTGTGGAACTTCAGGAAGATCGGGCACTGTTTGCCCGTTTACTAGTAGTATCCAAAGCAAGAGATATTGACCTTAAGCAAGCTGTCGGTACCTATGAATTTTCTGTAGTACCGAGGTCGTTGTTTGCAGCCGATGGTTCGCTCCTTAACTCCACATTGAAGAGTGACCTGATGTTGATACGAGAAAACCTGCCAAAGGTTGAAGCAGTGCCCCAGGAAAATAATAACCAAAGAGTTGATCAAGCTGGAGTCAACTATAAGTGTGTTGCTGTCATCGATGCAATGGCTGATTTACAAACATTGGACAAACCAGAATGCATCAAAACCTGTCATGACCTAGCAAACCACTTCATTGGACGCCACTGGCAGAAGTATGTTGACTACGACGAGGTACATTTGGTGTTTGACCGTTATGACACTGGAGAATCTCTGAAAGTTTCAACCCGTGAGAGACGTTTGGGTGGTAACAGAGCAGTGGCATATCATGTTACTGATTCCACATCGATTGGCAAACTAAGCATGCAGCAGTTGCTTGCCCATGTGTCAACGAAAGATGCATTAACCGCCTATTTGGCTGAAAAGATACTGCAACATGATGTAACAATGGGAAAGTCCCTTGTGGTTGCCTGGCGGAATAAGACAAGAGCTACACATAGAGCAGAAGTAGACTACCTCTCAAGTAGTCAAGAAGAAGCAGATACCAAACTCATTCTGCATTCCATTGATGCTTCTGTAACTGGTGCTACCTCTCTGGACATCCACTCACCAGACACCGATGTGCTTGTACTTGCCATCAGGCGATACCCCAGTTTATGTCCAAATACTTCCTTTGTAACAGGGGCTGGTCAAAAACATAGGGCGATACCCCTTGAGCCCATCTACAGTGCCTTGGGTCCAAGGAAAGCTGCAGCTCTACCAGGATTTCATGCACTATCAGGAGCAGTTGTCAAAGGAAAATTTGCTGGAATAGGAAAGACTAAATTCTGGAAAGTACTGCAGGAACTTGATCCAACTGATGAGATAGTAAATGCCCTTGTACAGCTAGGAACAACAGATGAACTACCTAACACTTTGTTTGCTGCAATTGAATCATTTCTATGCAAGTTGTATCTCCCTAACACAGAGCTGTTGAATGTAGCTGATGTAAGGTGGTGGCTATTCAAGAAGAAGCAAGCTCAATCAGAAGGTTTACCTCCAACCCAAGCTGCGCTGCGTAATGCCATCTTGAGAGCGCACTACCAGGCCATGATTTGGAATAATGACATCATTGCAAATCCAGACCTGCCAGAACCGCTGGAATGTGGTTGGAATTTGGTAGATGGCCGATATAAACCAGTCATGACAACCTTGCCGCCTGCTCCGCAAGCAGTAATTGATCTGGTGAAATGTTCCTGTGCAAAGACACGATGTTCAAGTAATCGCTGCAAATGCAGAAGGAATGGATTGAATTGCACAGATCTTTGTAGCTGTAGTGAGGACTCAGAATCATGTGACAACTCAGAAGACACAGTTCTCTCAGATGACGAAGAGGAGGATAGTGATAGTGAAGATGAGTTATTGTAACTTCCACAAGGATTGGAGCAAGCAATAAACTCTGCAACCAACCACACAACTAGCATGTCATATGGACAATGTATCACTGACTCAAAAGGATGAAATATTGATGTCATATTGGTGGTCATTTTGAATTTTCATATTTTCATTCCTTGACTTGATAAGTGTATGTTCAACTACTAAACTTAGCCTAACCTCATAGAACATCCATGGCCTTATAGCAACAATAGGCCTTAAAACGTCCATTTTGAAATGAAAGATGGCTGCCCTCTGCATCACTAAAACTGTAAATATGGCTTTTCATGTTCTTTGGTACCTATATTATATTCAGATAGGCTGATAGGGGTGATCTTTTGTACCATGTTAAGCGCGTCACTGTCATTGAAATGATAATATATATTCAAGAATAAGCCGTAAAGGTGGCCATTTTGAAATTCAATATAGCTGAAAATTTTGAATACAATTTCAGCTGTTCACAAGAAATGTGTATTTCACTAATTGTTTGTCTTGATAAATGTAGATTTTACAACAAAAAAACAGCTTTTTACGACATTCATATCCACATTCAGGGCAAATATAGACATAAAATGGCGGCCATTTTGAAATCCAAGATGGCTGCCCTCTGCAACACTTTCAAAATTGCCAACATGGTTTTTCATGTTCTTTGGTACCTATTTAACACATTCATATAGGTGGGATCTTCTAATCATCAAAATCCCACGGGATTGCATAGTCTCCCTGACTATTAACATTGTCTTATTCCTTTGGACTGAGTTCAGCAGCCATTGCACTGCACCAGATCAATGAGGCCAACCCTTGATACAGACTTTGTTCCTTTGAAAAAAAAAATTAAAATCAGTAAATTAATGTTCTAAGGCTTCATTGGAGTAAAGGTCAGAGAATCTACTCTGAGTCTGGGAGGTCATTGTGAACCCTATCCAAAAATACCAAAGACTTAAAAATGGTATATGCTGCTTACTTGTTTGACGTTCAGCATTTAAAACTGATAGACAACACACATCGATGCCTCACCCTGTATGTGAAACATCAAGGTGACAGTTTTCGCTGGGCTGAGATTCAAACCCAGGCGAGATGGCTTAGAGGTGAGCATGTGTATGTCTTGGCCATCCTGCCACCCATCTTCATCAACCAATCTTGCTGCTGATATATGGCACTAGAAAAAATAACTTCCTCTTTGCTGCAAAGGTCATTGTTGTTTTACTTTGGTTTTAACATCCATTTAAAATTAGTGAAATGAAATATTTTTAAAATTCCGAATTATTCTCACTCAGATTCCATCATCACCATAATGTTCTTTAAACTTTGTTTGGACAAGATGATTTGAAATACCTGCTACCTCTGGGGGCACTATATGATACACATTTACGAGAGAGAGTTGGGATCTCCCCCCCCCCCCACCTTGATTGAACCCCTCCTCCAGATATGCTACCCTGACAGAAACCATACTTGAGGTACCATTAGCACCAAACAGGAGGCGGGATTGCGGTCGGGAATAAATCCTGCCTCCAGTTTGGTGTGCAGCAGGGTAGAGACAATGTGTTGGGTGGCAGACGATGATTGTTGCTCGCAGATTGTTCAGTTTCGGCTGTTGTGAAACACGATCTGTGCCATGCTGCTTGATCAAGTCAGGGGGTGTATTGCATTTTGTAACCGCATTTGGTTTATGGTCGCAAATAAATGATTGTTGTGGTGTGCCGTCCTGATGAGCCCAAACAAAGGGAAACTATGGTCAGAGGCTCCACTGTACTTTGTGACCTGTTCGTCTTAGTTTACAACAGACCTGAGTGAGCCCACTGAAGCTATCCGGCATTGGAGGCGATGAGGTGCGTAAGCACAGCATGACGTTTATGGTGTGCTTGCAGCGGATGTTGGAATTGGTCTCCACGAACTTGCAGACAACATGTATCCACTCGTCTTATTTTGTTCTGAAAAACACGGGCCAGTTGAAGCGGTGAGATATCGTGTACGACATTGATGAAAACTTCCCTAAATTCCTCGAGAGTGTCAGGATTATTTTTGTACATTTCACCTTTTAATGCTCCCTACAAATAATAACAGATTTCACGAAGAACGTCCTTCCTTTGAGAATCAGAGCCATTTTCATCTGTAACTTTATCAGTCTTGTGGGAATCAGGTCAGGTATGGGAGCAGTGCTGGAGCAGCGCGTCGCTGTGGGAATAGCAAGAATGAATTAATATTTGTAGCTGGACAGGGAATTTTTGATCAAGATATATTATGTAGTGTCACTTCGCAATGCAGGATAAGCTTCACAACACTATATAAACTTTGCAGGGTGCTCTAAGCCTCGCAGAGTTCCCTGAGCACGAAGCTCCGCAGGGTGCCATAAGCTTTGGAGGTGTACAGGGACTTTTGCAGGAGTACAGCGACCTTTCGATCTCAGCTATTTGAGCTCCTCAGTCTTTTCTCATAAGTGCTATGCTTCTTCATGGTCATGTGCCTCAAGATCTTACCACTGCTATCATTGTACCCTTAGTGACAAGCAAGGCTGGTGATCTCTCCAATTAGGACAGTTATCATCCTATTGCTCTTGCTACTGTGTTATTGAAAGTACTTGAGTGGATCTTTCTAGCCTGGTGTACCAATGTAATTGTGATAAGTAGTTTGGTTTTTGAAAGGATCATTCCACTGATTTAGCTTGGTTTGTGTTTAAGGAAGTTGTTGATTTTTATGTTATGCAGGGAAGTGCCGTATTTGGTTGTTTTTTGGATGCACTAAATGCTTTTGACAGAGTTATGCACTGGATACTGCTGAAAAAGTTGTTCGAGTGTGCTGTGTCTGTGTATACGTGCCTTGGACGTCTTTTGCAAAAATGGTTTGGAAAACAAATGTCTATGGTTCAGTGGGGAAATACATTGATGAGCCAAAACATGATGACCACTGACAGGTGACGTGAATAACATTGATTATCTTGTTACAATGGCACCTGTGAAGGGGTGGGATATATTAGGCAGTAAGTGAACACTCAATTCTTGAAGTTGATGTGTTGAATGCAGGAGAAATGGGCAGGAGTAAAGACCTGAGCGACTTTGACAAGGACCAAATTATGGCCAGACGACTGGGTCAGAGCATCTCTGAAATGGCAAGGCTTGTGGGTTGCTCCTGGTCAGCAGTGGTGAGTACCTACTGACAGTGGTCCGAGGAGGGACAAACCACAAACCGGCGACAGGGTGTTGGGTGCCCAAGGCTCATCGATGTGCGAGGGCAATGAAGGCTATCCCGTCTGGTCCGAACTGACAGAAGGTCTACTGTGGCACAAGTCACAGAAAATTTTAATGGTGGTCACGGGAGGAATGTGTCACAATCCACAGTGCGTCGCACCCTGCTGCGTACGGTGCTGCATAGCCTCAGACCGGTCAGAGTGCCCATGATGACCCCTGCCCACCATCAAAAGTGCCTACCATGGGCACGCTAACGTCAGAACTGGACCTTGGAGCAGTGGAAGAAGGTCGCCTGGTCCGATGAATCCCGTTTTCTTTTAGATCACATGGATGGCCGTGTATGTGTGCGCCGTTTACCTGGGGAAGTAATGGCACCAGGATGCACTGTGGGAAGACGACAAGCCGGTGGAGGGAGTGCAATGCTCTTGGCAATGTTCTGCTGGGAAATGCTGGGTCCGGCCATTCATGTGGACGTCAATTTGACACGTGTCACCTACCTAAACATTGTTGCAGACCAAGTACTCCCCTTCATGACAATGGTATTCCCTGATGGCAGTGGCCTCTTTCAGCAGGAGAATGTGCCCTGCCACACTGCACACATTGTTCGGGAATGGTTTGAAGAACATGGTGATGTGTTCACGGTGTTGCCCTGGCCTACAAATTCTCCAGATCTCAATCTTATTGAGTATCTGTGTGATGTGCTGGACAGACAAGTCCGAGCCATGGCGGCTCCACCTCACAACTTACAGGACTTGAAGGATCTGCTGCTAATGTTTTGGTGCTAGATACTGCAGGACATCTTCAGGGGTCTTGTAGAGTCCGTGCCTCAGTGGGTCGGCACTGTTTTGGCAGCACACGGAGGACCAACAGCATATTAGGCAGGTGGTCATCATATTTTGTCTCATCAGTGTATGTTCTCTGATTCATTCCGGGTATCTCATGGGATCAGACATGGTGGTGTTACATCCCCCTTTCTGTTTAATGTGTACACAGATGATCTGTCAAAAAGTTTGAATTGTGAAATGGTTGGTTGTAAAGTGTCAGGGATGTCTGTCGATAACATTTTTCATGCTGATGATATGAGTCTACTGGCTCCTTCGATGTTTGCCTGATGGATGTTGTTGGAGATTTGTGAACAGAAAGCTGCTGAACTTGACATTGTGCATAACACCGCTAAATCGGTATGGACGGTTTTTTAGACTCAACAGGTTAGGTTTGTTCGTGAGTGATCTGCTTGCAATACTTCTGAGCATGTGCAAACCTTTCCAGTCTGTAAATCACGTGACTGTCTCATAGCCAGTTCATATTGGTTACACTTGACAATCAATAGAGGAGTTCCTTCTTGAGCGAACAAGCGGATAGAACATTTTTCTGGAGTTCAGTCGTATTTGATAATGGCTCAACAGGATTTCTTCCAAATTTCACGTATCGTTGAGTTGTTCTCATAAACCTCCTCATTCTTTTTCTTGATAACTCGGCCATTCTGGTTTGCTTTTTCCCATCTGTTTTGCATTGAGAATACCCTGACAAGAACCATTATTTTGATTTATTTTTGCCGACTACTCTCGGTAATCTGGACGTCGCATTTGTATATCAAGTTTGTTATTGAACTTCACCACGATGCAGCTTTCACCACGATGCAGTGACACATCGAAGTACCACGGTTGGATATCAACGGATCTGCTCTCCTCTGCCTTCTTCATGGCGATCTTTGGCTATCAGCTGGCTGCACTTGCTCGTTGTGGTGAGTTGGGAGTTATGTGTCTGGATTGTTATATCACAGCATACGGAGTACAACAACTCGCACAATTCAATTCCCATATTGGTGACCCTGACGTGATTCCCTTCATGCAACCTTCTTCACCACAATTGCACTTTTCATCACCATGGAGCAGCAGCCAGTAGCCTCTATTGCTCGTTCAACACCTCAGACGGCAGTTTCTGCTGTGAGCCTCAAGCTTCCTCCTTTTTGACCCAATGACCCCGCCATCTAGTTCGCACAATTTGAGGCCCAATTTCTTACGAGGGGCATAACATGAAAGAGACTAAGTTTGCTTATGTCGTCTCTTCTCTCCAACTGGAGTTTGTGCAACAAGTTAGGGATTTACTCATAACACCTCCACCAGAAACGCCATACAACACACCAAAGGCAGAACTCATTCAAAGAGCGTCGCTTTCCAAGGAGAAACACCCACACCAGTTACTCATTTTGTTAGAGTATGGAGGCCACAAACCCTTGCAACTCCTCAAGAAAATGCATCAACTTCTTGACACCAATGCCTTAGAGGGAAATGTCTTTCAAAAGTTGATTTTACTGTAGCTTCCTAAAAATGTTGAACTCATCCTCATTTCATCAAGAGACCCAATGCAGATTGAACAACTTGCTGATCTTGCCGATAAGATCATGGAGCTGAAATTCCTGTTTTCAACTCCATTGCAGCTGTATCTTCCCAGTGTTCTGACCCTCAGCCAGGCTCATCCGTATCTACTGAGCTGCAGAGTTTACAAGCCCCAGTACTGCAGCTCACAGCACAAGTCTGTGCTTTCATGACAACAGAGGAAGAAGTTGGAGCAGAAGTAGGCAGAGACAACCTGATCATCCGTTACGTAACCCCAACCCTCAACAGCGTGCTGGATAGGAATGTTGGTACAACAGGCATTTTGGTATTGAGGCACATAGGTGCATTCCTCCTTGCAGTTTCACTGGTCTTCCTACTTTTGATCACAGAAACAACAAGGCCAATGACCAGTGGCAACAAGTCCAGCTGGCACCAATTCTAATAGTCACCTGTTCTTCCTTATCGACAAGACAACAGGTACACATTTTTTAATTAACAGGGGAACAGAGGTCAGTATGCTTCCTCCTTCTGAGGCTGATAAAAAATAACATCCATCTACAAAGTTACACTTGCAAGCTGTTGAACACTCCAGCATTACAATGTACGGGGAGTGACCTATGGCACTTGATATCGGGTTACGTCTAACCTGCCAATGGGTTTTTATCATCGCCGACATCTGAACTCCCATCAATGGTGCTGATTTTCTGAGGAATTTGGGTCTTTTGGTGGATGTTACACAACAATGACTTGTGGGCACCACTACCAATATATCGGGAAGAGGAGTAACATTATCTACTTCCTCCATCAGTCCTACATTCCTGAAACCGAAGCAGGAAACAAAGTACGAGTCACTTTTAGATCAATTTCCTGATATTGCTCATCCTGCTTTCAAAGAGACCCCTATCAAGCAGGCAGTCACACATCACGTTGAGACGTGCGGACCTCCTGTGGCAGCTCGCCCTCATCATCTTGCTCTAGATCATCTTAACATAGCTAAGGCTGAATTTGATGATATGTTGGAGCTTGGAATCGTATAGTCATTCAGTAGCAATTGGTCATCTCCATTACACATAGTACCGAAGAAGATTCCTGGTGACTGGAGGCTGTGTGTAGATTAACGAGCACTAAACAGGAATACAGTACCCGATAGGTATCCCTTACCTCATCTTCAAGATTTTGCTGTTGTTTTGGAAGGCAAGAAGGTGTTTTCCATATTAGACTTAGTCAGAGCACATCATCAGATACCTGTGAATCTGGCACGTGTAAACAAGACAGCCATCACCACCTCCTTTGGCCTTTTTTATTTGTACGCATGCCTTTTGAACTACAGAATGCGGCACAGACTTTTCAGAGGTTCATCGATGAAGTGCTGCATGGTTTACCCTTTGTTTTTGTAGACATTGAAGATGTGTTCGTGGTGAGCGATTCGGTGGATGAACATACTGGACATTTGCGTCTCCTTTTTGCACGATTTTCACAGTACTGAGTTGTCATCAACCCGACAAATTGTCAGTTTGGTGTCGCAGCGCTCACCTTTCTCGGTCACGTGGTCAATGAGAGTGGTATTTCCCCCTTACCTGAAATGGTGAAAACTGTCATCGGTTTCCCAACTCCTATCTCACTGTGAAAACTTCACAAATTTCTCGGTTTGGTGAATTTCTACCGATGGTTCAAACCAAGATGTGCAAACCTTGTGCAACCGCTCATTGACCTATGGAAAAACAATACCAAGAAGAACCAGGCTATCATTCTTGGTAAGATAGAGTTTGCATCATTTCAAAAGTTTAGTGCAGTTTCGTAATTTAGCTTAAAAAAAATAGTAGTGCAGCTTGACATTGTCCCAAGCTACACGATTCATACACTGATGCACTGCTGTGTGTATTCACTGATGCTTCAGACGTATGAGTCGGTGGAGGTGTTTTGCAACAACACAGTGCTGGGGAGTGGCAGCTTTTGTCGTTATTCTCAAAGTGACTTCAACCTGCTGAGACAAGGTACGGCACCTTTGGTCATAAACTCCTCGCAGTTTATCTGAGTATCAAACATTTCAGACATCTTTTAGAGGGATGTCCCTTTTGTGTGTACGCTGACCATAATGTTGTGGTCTTTTGGTGGATGTAGATGTATTCCTCCTTGCATTCAAAAACCTTCATCAGCAACATCTGTGTGTTCTTTCAGCACAACCATTTCCTTCTAACTGGAGGTTTCAAATACCAATACTAGATAACCAATTGTGGAGCAGTCTTCATCTTGTGCGATCACTCAAAGGACTAAATGGACTATAGTCTGGCAGCAAAATTAATCCAATTTTGGTCAACTACTTCTGCATATTCAATCAAACACATGCAACTGCATGCAGTATATAGCTCATAATGCAGGAATGATTTGTATTGCACTTTTCATTGGTGCCAACTTGATAGTACTTTTACATCATTAATTTTGTTCCATTTACTTGTCCAACCAATGGCAGTAGTATCAGCGTGGTTACCAATCCTTTTGCCCGACTCGACTACTGGGCTCCCGTACCTCCTCCTCGAAGGCTGAGGGGAGAGGAAAGCTTTAAAGGGAGTGTGAGGACGCTTTCCTTCATGGCAGCTCGCTACTTACACCATCGTTAAAATGACTCGTGGACTTGAGTTTCACTGGAGTTAAACTAAAGTTCACTGAAGTTAAACCACATTTGCAACCCTATCTTCAGCAACGCATTTCCTCTCGTGACTCAGAGTTTCACGCCACGTGTCTTTTCATGGCCCTTTCCTCAGCAGCACTTTGCTCTCTACACCATGCAGAGCATGGTACCAGGTGTCTTGTTCACGGCTATCTCTTTGGTGGGTTTTTGCTTCTTTCGACCACGGGACTATCATCACCAAATCGAACCCCTTTTTGTGAGCAGCTTATACTCATGGGCACTGGTCATTTATGACACCTGAGTCACCAAGTGGATCATATTATTTAGTGGACACAACAGCGAATTGGTCCACTGGTGATATGCCATTTCTTGCTTCTTTTTGAACTTGTGATAGTAGTCACGCATACTCAAGCTTAATAGCTTATGGGGCACTGCTCAGACTGTACGAAGCCATCAACTTTTAGCGGTGAGTCGAAGTCGATAACTTAATTTTCTATCGATCCTTTTTGGCCCTGTCTAGTTTCATTACGGTCAAGCAGGTAATAAACCAGAATCATCCTTCACAAGCACTGTACATACTCGAGATCGGGCTAGTACAAGCAGATAATAAATCAGAAGATTATTTTACAAGGCTTATACCATGCCTTTACTCAGCTGGTACAGGCTGCCTCTACTGGACCTGGACCACACCGAGGTGCAGATTGGTACTGGGCCAGCACTGGCATGCCTTTACAGGGCCAGTACAAGCTACAGTACAGGGCCAGTACTGGGTAATTACAGCAATGTTTGCTGGGTAAGAGTACGAGCGACTTGGATCCCAGCAATTTTGTGCACAAGTTGAAATGACACGTGCATGATCCTCAACCTACACCACAAGGTCCGAACACAGACAACCACATGTCCATCCAGATCTCAAAACATGCACTCACATCTTTGTATGATATGACGTTAAAATACTAGATAAAGCCCATCATATTGTTGCTGAATGCCTCTACAGCCACATCCTTACACCAATGGGGGTGCTGGAGAATGCATACCGACTGTGCTGATCCGACTTTGGGCTCCTCCCTTGCCAGACGTATATAAAATACCCTTCAAAGGAATTCAGTTCAGAGTTCTGGGAGAGAGAGACACTACTGGCTTGATTGGTGGTACGAGGTGGAAGGTGGAGTTGAGCAGTGCTGGGTGGGCGAGCCAACCAAGTGTCAGACCGATCACAGTTATCAGACCATTATCAGTTGCACTTACAGACTTTCTCACACTTCATTGGTAGGCTATCTTCTCACACTTTTTGTCTCTTATCTTTTTACTGATCTGCTGTGGACGCAAAAGAACGATCGGTGAGAGCAAGTTCCGACAACCATTCTTTTCAGAGCGACCCCACAGACATGCACCTCTTCCCATTTTTCCTTCTCTGCATCTCAACTGCATTCCATTGCACCTCATCACATGTCCTCAAATCATGCACCTGAGACAACTGCAGTTTTCTTCCCTCTTTCACCCTCCAACGCAACTGGGAAGCATGGGTCCATTGGACACGCCAGGTACAATAGACATCACTAACACCTTGCTCTCTTCTTCTCTTCTCTTCTCTTCTCTTCTCTTCTCTTCTCTTCTCTTCTCCTCTCCTCTCCTCTCCTCTCCTCTCCTCTCCTCTCCTCTCCTCTCCTCTCCTCTCCTCTCCTCTCCTCTCCTCTCCTCCTCTCCTCTCCTCTCCTCTCCTCTCCTCTCCTCTCCTCTCCTCTCCTCTCCTCTCCTCTTCTCTTCTCTTCTCTTCTCTTCTCTCTCTCGCTCTCTAACTTTCCTCGGGGTATGTTTCTGATGGTGCCTGTCTTATATTGTGTTAAGTTAAGATTGTAGAAATTATTTATATCAGTATAAGTCTGCACTGTGTCCTTTATTGTGTCTATGCAAATATTTTCATGCTCTTTACTTCATTTATTATAATAAATTGGTTGTGTTCTAAATGTACCCTGCTCGTCCTGTCTTTTCCTCCATTGGTTCAGCATAGTCCACATGTTAGTGTTAGCTGGGAGGTTATACCCCAAGTGATTTGCTCTCGTTAGCCAGCACACACTCACTGTATCACTCGGTATTAATGCAGGTGTGCGCTGAGGGCACGAAACATCCCTTGGTGCGGCCATCCACAAGTAAGTTACCATGAGAAGTGGTGTAATCCTGCCAGGAGTGGCAGTACCAATTGGCGTTCGTGGTTGCTTTGCAGTCCACCGGCATGCGGAGTTATCTGTGCCTGGCAGCCTCAATTCTGAGCATTTAGGAGGGACCCAAGTGCTTCCTCTCATGGCGCGCCTCGAACCCATGAGCCGCAACAATATTTACCCTTGTCAGAGGAGTTGGTATTGCATTTGGGTCCGTTTGTCTGTCTGTTCGTCTTTTTGTTACTTGGCAAAAAAAGAATTTAAAAATTTGACAAGGATGTTTATTGCCTCTGTTTAATACTTGACAAATCTGGTCAATTAATTCAATTCAACCACCTATTACTTTTGAGGTTAACACAAGTCAAAAGGTCAACATAGGCCATAAGGTCAACCTCATGGCCTTGAATTCAGTGGCATTGGCCAAATTTTTTTATTCCTTCTAAAATTGTCAATTTTCATCTGATTGACTTGAAATTTGAAGACCATTTGCATATCAGGTCGCTGAATTCAAGCACCAATTATTTTAGGTCACCATAGGCCAAAAGGTCAACATAGAACCAAAGGTCAACAGAGGCCAAATTTCTAAAATCCTCCATTTTAATCCAATTAACTAGAATATTTGAAGAACATTTGCATATCAGGTCACTGAATTCACCCACAGATTATTTTTGAGGTCACCATAGAGCAAAATGTCAACATAGACCAAAGGGTCAAAAAGTCCAAACATGTAAAATCCTCAATTTTTATCCAATTGACATGAAATTTGAAGAGCATTTGCTCATAAGGTCGCTGAGTTCAACCACCTATTAGTTTTGAGGTAAACATCGGCCCAAAGGTCAAAATAGGCCAAAAGGCCAATTCGGACAAAATTTTCTAAAATCCTCAATTTTCATCCGATTGACTTGAAATTTGAAGAGGTTTATATATCAGGTCTCTTAATTAAAGCACCAATTATGTTTGAGGTCAACATAGGTGAAAAGGCCAATTTCAGTCAAATTGGGCCAAATTTTCTAAAATCCTCAATTTTAATCCGATTCACTTGATATTTGAAGAGGATTTACATTTCAGGTCTCGTAATTAAAGCACCAATTATTTTTGAGGTCAACATAGGTCAAAAGGCCAATTTGGGTCAAAGTGGGCCAAATTCTCTAAAATCCTCAATTTCCATCCGATTGACTTGAAATTTGAAGAGCATTTGCATGTCTGGCCACGGAATTCAAGCACCTATTAATTTGAGGTAATTATAGGTCAAAAGACCAATTTGAGCCAAATTTTCGAAAATCCTCAATTTTCATGCGATTGACTTGGAATTTGAAGGGATTTACAAATCAGGTCACTGAATTCAACCAACGATTATTTTTGAGGTCACCATAGGGCATAGGCCAAAAGGTCAACAATGGCCAGATTTCTAAAATCCTCAATTTTATTCCGATTAACGAGAAAATTGAAGAGCATTTGCATATCAGGTCACTGAGTTCGGCCACCTAATAGATTTGAGGAAAACTTAGGCCAAAATATCAACATAGGCCAAATGGCCAGGGCAGGTCAGGTATGGGAGCATGCGCCAGAACAGCACGTTGCTGTGTCCACTTTCCGCCAGTACTCCAGGGGCCTCCGTCTGGCCATAGCCCAGGCAGATGCCTGGCCAATCCCCATCTCCTTGAGATGCTGATCACCCTGCTGCAACCACGAGGTACGTGGTTGGCCCATTGGCCTCCTCCACTCACAAGGCTTCCTCGCTGAGAGAATTTGGTGAGCATGATCAGCGTCAGGAAAACGAGCCACATGTCCATACAGCCGCAGCTGATGATCACGGATTATGCAGGTAACATCTCATTTGAGTCTCTCTTAGCAACCGCTCGTTGGACACAAAGTCCGAACAGCGATAGCCAAGAATTCTCCTAAGAGACCTGGTACCAAAGGAATTAAGTCTCCATCTCAGATCCCTGGTCAGAGTCCAAGTCTGACATCCATAGAGCAAGGCTGGAAGCACCAAGGACCTGAAGACTCGGAACTTCGTCCTCCCGCAAATGTACCGGCAGCGCCACACCCCATGATCCAGTAAATCCATGACTTCCCATGCCCAACCGAGATATCTGTTTACCTCTGGCTCACAGACAGCAGAGACATGAATATCACTGCCAAGGTAAGTGAATCTCTCCGTGACCTCAACATCCTCACCACAAATAGGTACAGACAGGATAACAGCATCCAAGATGTCAAGGAAAGCCTGGATCTTAGTTTTAACCCAGGAAATCCATAATCCCAGCAGCTCCGACTTCTCATTCATCACCTTGAGGGCCCCCGACAGGATATCTAGACTCTCCACAAAGATGACTGCATCATCTTTGAAATCAAGGTCAGAGATCTTGGCATTCCCAATGGATGCACCGCAACTTGATCTCTCCAACATCCTCCCTATAATCCAGTCCATACATGCGCTGAAAAGTGTGGGGGCCAGTACACACCTCTGACAAACTCCAGGAACAACTGAAAATAAGTCAGAGATGGTACCATCACATCTCACAGCACTCTCAGTACCAGAGTATAGTTCAGACATCAGATCGATCAGTTTTGGTGGCATCCCACGAAGACTAGGAATCCTCCAGAGGGCATCCTGATTCACTAAATCAAACACTTTACAGAGATCAACATAAGCTGCAAGCACCCCCTGCCGAAACTCTCATCTGTGTTCAGTGAAGACCCGAAGAGGAAGGTTGCGGTCAATCATTGACCCCTTTGTTGTAAAACCTGACTGCTCTGGACTTGGTGATCAAGCAGATGGTGATGAACCCTATCAAGAATTATCCAAGCAAAAAGACCTTGCCCGGCACTGAGAGCAGCGTCACCCCTCAGTAGTTGTTGCAGTCTTGGCGATCACCCTTTCCTTTCCAGAGAGGGACAAGAACGTCCCTCTTCCATTCAGTTGTGATGATTCCTGTTTTCCAGGCAGAGCGCAGAAATGCATGCAACGACACTAGTGCAGCATTTCCACCAGCCTTGAGAAGTTCAGCATGGATGCCACAGATCCCAGGAGCTTTACCCCATTTCAACCGGTTCACCGCAGCCTGTGTTTCCACAAACGAAGGTGGACCACAATTGATTGGAGGGTCACCAATAGGGATTGTAACACCCCTGATGTTCAAGTCGACAGGTCAGGTGGATCAGCCTGGTACAACCGCTCAAAGTAACCGGCCCAGCAGGCCTTCACTTCAGACTGCTCTCTCAAGAGCCCACCACCCTCTGCTCTAACTACAGTGCACCGAGCGGTGTGCTTGGACAAATGCATTGCGCGAATTCCCCTGTAAGCAGGACGAGAATCATTTGACCACCGGTGATGCTCTACCCCCTTCACAGTTTCCTCGCACATAGGCCTTCTTGTCCACCCGAAGTGCGCATACAGTTTTATGCCTCAGCTCCCTCAACAGCTCAGCTCTGCCATTCGGCCTGGCTCTGCGACTCTTGGCAATGGTATCCAGTGACCCTTGAGAGACAAAATTCTTCTTCGCCCTTCGGTGAGTTCCATGACATCTCCCGGCAACATCAGCGATGGTGGTCTTTTGGCACTCCACAACTCTTCAGGACCACCCAAAGCCCCCAGACCCCTCAAATCTCCTTTCAGCCTGTTTGCAAACTCCTCAGCTACCCTCTCATCCTTGAGCTTGCCAACATCCAGCCTAGGCTGGGATGGTACCATTCTCCTGTATTTAAGGTGCAGCTTTAGAGTTGCTACAACAAGTCAGTGGTCAGTATTGAGGACCTGAGCACTCCAATAGACTCTGCAGTTCTGGATTATCCTCCAGCGACCATCAATGAGCGCATGGTCAATCTCCTTTGCCACACCGCCATCGTTGAAATACCAAGTCCAGCGATGAGCTTCTGGGCGCTGAAACCATGGACCAGCCACCCTAAGTCCATGACTTCTTGCAAAGTCAAGGAACTTAGTGCTGTTCTGGTTTACAGTTCCAGACCCATGGGGACCAATACATGTCTCATAACCATCCCTATCAGTTCCAGTTGATGCATTGAAATCCCCCATGACTGGAAGTGTATCTCGTCTGGGGCACTGATCAACCAAGACTCGAGAGTGGCATGGAATGTGTCCTTCACGGTGAGGTCACTCGCCTCAGTCGAAGCATAGACAGAGACCAGGGAAATGATACCTAAGGAGTGACGAATCCTTCATCTCATCATACGCTTGTTGACCGGTGTTACCTCAATTATCATTGGATTCAGCTTATTGGACACAGCTACAGCAACTTCTTGAGCTTGGTAGCCATCAGTGCGACCAGACCAATAGTTGGTGTTACCACCCACCATGATGTCGCCGCATTCTGGTCTCCGAATCTCAGAGAGTGCTGCGATTCCAATGTCCAAACGCTTGAGCTCAGATGATAATAGACAGGTGATCATCCTCTCTTAGGCATAGGCCATTATTGGCACCCACCCGAAGGGACCACCTCAGGTTAACCCAAGGAGGCCGCCGTCTGGTAGACGACACCTCGGCACCACCCCGCCACACTCTCCTGCAATCTGACCCAGGAATGTTACCCCATGGTTTCCCTCCTATCATCAAAGATTGGGGGTCCCGAAGGCTTTGCCCCAATCCCATCATCCAGTGAGCTGCCCTGCAAAAGGAAGCTGCACAGGAGGCACTCCCACGGAGTGGGTTTTCAAAAAAAAATGATGCTTCTGGAATGTTTTGCGGAAAGCCAGTTCGGGCCAATTTTTCTCTAATGCTTAATTTCGATCCGATTGACTTTAAATTTGAAAAGGATTTCCATCTCAGGTCTCTGAATTCAAGCACCAATTGTTTTTGAGGTCGGCAAATCCCAAAAGGTCAACATAGGCCAAGTGGTCAACAACTTAGGATCACTTTCTAAAATTCTCAATTTGCATATGATTGACTTGAAATTTGAACAGGATATGCAGATCATGGCAATTAATTCAACCACCAATTAATTTCAAGGTCGAAAGGGCAACACAGGCCTAATTTCTAAAATTGATAGATTTGGGACAAAAACTAAATACATCACTGCATAGCAAAAAGTTGTGGACGACGTATGACAAAACAAGGTGGATGAGTTGGTTAGGTGACAATAACAAGAGGATTAGATTTTGGTTCGGACCCAGCCCATCGGTGGGATGCTATAGGTTAACTGTTACCCCTGGCAGAGGAATGCGCTCTACTGAGTGCCATGCCACTTTGTGCTACTTTGCCAAGTGTCGCTCTCTGAGTGATTTTTCATTACTTGGCAAAAAAAATTATTTTTGATAAATATGTTGATCACCTACGTTCATTTGTTACGGCTCGGCTCAGCACGGCATGGCTCAACGAAGGTCCTTATTTGTGTTGAGGGCGAGAACTAAAAATTTTTTTTTTTTTTACTAGTATGTTGACTGCCTCCGTTTGTTTGTTTATGTGTGTGTTTGTTTGTATGTTTGTTTGTCTGTCCACTCCCCTCCAGACCAAACCGCTCAAGTGACCATTCTGAAATTTTCGAAGATTAATGGCACTGACCCTGCGATGGTCCCACAGTGAAGTTTCATAAAATTTGGTCCACCAAAAAGGTCTGCATAGGCTAATAGGCCAATTTGAGCAAAATTTTCAAAAATCCTCAAATTTCATCCGATTGACTTCAAATTTGAAGAGAAGTTATATTTCAGGTCAAATAATTCAATCAATCATTTATTTTTGAGGTCAACATGGACCAAGAGATCAACATAGACCCAACGTCAACAACTAGGGTGACATTTCTAAAATCCTCAATTTTCATCCGATTCACTTGAAATTTGAAGAAGAGTTGCAAATTTTGTCATTAAGTTCAACCACTAATTATTTTTGAGGTCAAATTTGTTTTCTGGATTTTACAAGTATCATGCTCTGCACGACGTCTTCTTGTTTATTTGTCTGTCTATCTGTCTGTGTGCAGGACATATCAAAAAGTTGCGGATGGATCTGAATGAAATTTGGTGTGCAGGGTGGGTGTGTGACAGGGATGAACTGATTCGATTTTGGTGAAGATCTGGTTCAGGATCTGCCAACTATAATTTTTAAGTGATTCTTCACCATTGAGAGATAGGACTCAAAAACGACATATAGCATGATATTTCAAAAATGTATTGTGCCCGATATGTTCTCGTGGATCAGGCATTACAGGGCGGAGGTATGCGCTCTACCCAGTGCCCTTCTCATGATCACTGTTTTTCTATCCACGTTTTTCATCAATTTTTCTTTCCCAAACCATGTCCTGCTGTGTTTAACCGTTCAGTTTGGCTCTCGAGTTCAGTGGAGCCTACCTGTGATGTCAAGTGTGATTTACTTCCATTTTCTGCCTCGTTTTCACTTCTTAGCTCCAGTTATTGTTACTACTGAACCCTCAGCTCAATCCTTTTTCCCTCCTCAATCAAAAATTAATACAAAATATCTCTCCTTCACCCGCAAAAAAACAAATATTAACACTCGGGAAAAATCCAATAATAACAACATTAGAAATCATTTTTTTTATTTCCTTGAAATTCCATGCTCATTGCTCTGTCAACCTCTTTATAATATTCCCAAATTTAATGAAATGTTTCTCTGCCTTAAAATCTTTTCACAACATTTAAAACAAGAAAAAGAGCAATCATAGATTGCCGACCCTTGCCAGGACTTGTTTTGTGTGCTGTTTGTGTCCTGGTGTGTTAGATAATTAATAATAGACATAACTAGAACTGCCACTTTATAACTGCTGGAAGTGATGACCGGGTACCAAGACATCCCACTTTGACCGGACACTTGACCCTGACCCATACGTTTATTATTATTTAATTTAATTCAGAATGGGATTAAAATATTTAATTCAAACTTGAAGGGCACTCAGTAGAGCATATGCCTCCGTCACATAATGCTTGATCCACGAGAACATATCGGGCCCAATACATTTTTGAAATATGCTGTATATTGTTTTTGACCAAATCTCTCAATGGTGAAGAATCACTCAAAAAATTAAATATATCTCGTATCCACATCCGGATTCGGATCTTCACCAAAATTGAAACAATTTGTCGTGGTCATGCCTGGTGTTGGCTTAATGGTTGGGGTGGTGGGCTTGAGATCTGAAGATCCCGAGTTCAATTCCTACTCTGCTGTTGAATTAATACCAGGTGGGGTTGACTCAGCCTGCCATCCTTCTGAGGTCGGCAAAATGAGTACCAGCTTTCTGGGATTATTGAGCCATTTGAGTATCCTGTGTGGGAGTGGCAACCTTTCCAGGATTGTGCCCAATAGCCCAGGAGAATGCTTTGGCAGCACCAATGCTCTGTACAGAGTATGGTCCCAATGGATGGATGGATGGATGGATGGATGGATTCAATGTGCATGATAAATAGCTCTAAGATATCAGAAATGTATTCTGCATGGAAGAATTCCTCCCAAGAAAACAATTGTGAGCTTCAGCAACTCACGGTAATCATCACGTGGTTGGAATTTCTCAAATTGAGCTACCGTGTACTCGATGATGCCATCCTTCCATGGAGTGATCACAGCTGCCATGCTCGTTTCTTCTATCACTGTGGAGGATGCAGCCTGGTCCACTCGAGGCCAGAAGTCTTGGAAATGACCGAAGATCTCCATGTTGGGAGACTTTGATACATCATGGAGGCTGAAGATTTGCTGCAGCATGATCTTCGAGATGTGATGGTGACAGGCTAAGTTCAGCAGGTCCTGGCTGGTTTGGGACTCTAACCAGATGCATACTCCACCTTTCAGTCGAGTATTCAAGGCTGTGTTGTTAAAACACAGACCTTTGATGTGGTCCCGCAATCCTCACTCGTCCATGGTCTCAACAACTTTCTGCGTCATAGTAGGTGCTGTTCTGCTGCGAAGTTTGGGGACTGAGAGCAGCTTCACCACATTCTGTCCTGACACCAGAATAGGGAGATGGTTGACTGACTCTTGATCAGGACCAGTGAATTCATCCATGATCTTGCCATCCCAGTGCAAGATCAGCAGCGCTGTCAGGTCAAAAGTGGCCTTGAATTCAGAAGTGAAAATCCTCACGGTGTTTCATCCTTGCTCGCTGGATCATGCTGGGTCTCATGAGGAGCTCCTCCACCTCTACATCCTGCCGGAGCTGACCCATAGAAGCCATCACAGATAATAGGTGGGCAGCATTCCAATCGCTGGTTTTCGTGCAATCAACCGCAGCAGCCACCGCATGAGTCACCACTGCCACCGTGCCTCATAGCTGCAGTTTTGTGTGGCCATGGTGCAGCCTCCATCTTTGTAAATACGATGGACCTGCTGCTGTCAGAGGACGAGTCATCATTCTCATCAAGGACAGCCATGGCCATAACAGCAGCCACTGCTGACTGGGCCCTTACCGCTCGATTTGCCGCAGCAACAATTTTCTTCCCATCACATGCTTTCCCTGGAGAGAAAGAGTTTGGTCCACTCCTCCCATCGTGCCTCTGTGACCCTTCTCCCGCTGGGCCTCCAAGAACGTGTGGTCCTCAATTTTCATGATGGACATCACATCCTGGTGGGCCATGTCAAACAGATCATTGAGGCTTTTCCAGAACATCTGCTGGTTTAACAGGTTATTTGCTGACATGCAGTGAATGAGCTTCTTTAGCCCCTGCCATTCAGCATGAACTTCCTGATATGCTCCACCACATGAATGGGAGCCATTGTTGGAAATTTTGCCTTCTCCCAGATCAGAAGCAGCTCAGCTTGGTGGTCTTGGTAATGCTGTCCTTTAGGCTCATTTGTTCACAATCATGATAATGAAAGAGCACCCTCAGGAGTTCTCCACGAGATGGAAGTTTGGAAATCTTGAAGTCTCTTCTGTCCCTCCAAGAAGCCAGATTGCACTTACCCTGCACATCACTTTACTTGTTGCCATTCTCACTTGAATCTGAAAAAAGTCTGATATATAATATACGAGCAGGGAATGCTTACATATTGTACGCAATAATGAACCATGCTTCCCCATTTTCACGGGTCACCTGCATTTGATTTTTCATTCATTTCTTTATATTTTCATTGATGATTGCTTTCCAATGGTTGTGTCATTTTTTTCTGGTGTATAGGCTTCGATGTCCATCGGCATACAAAATTTCCGTGCTTCCCCATTGTCTTGGGTCGCTCACCTGCATTTTTTTCATTTATTTTTTTCATTGATTTATTTTCATTTATTTATATTTTCATTTACAGATGTTTTCTGATAGATCTGTGATTTTTCCCGGAAAGCAGCTTTGATGTCCATCAGCATGCAAAACTACAGCTTTCTACAATACTCGAAAGGTACCGATCTTCATTATTAGTCAGTGAGTCAGTGGTGAGAATGAGCTTTACATTTTAGATATAATATATAATATTATATTACGATAAAGACACAAATAGCACAATAACCAATTCATAATGCATATTACTTAACAGTCCAGACAATAAATACATGTGACAAATGAGGGGGTGACCTTACTTTTGCTATTTTGAGACATTTTGTGGAGTGAAAAATCTCTGCCTTTGTTGACAATATGGTCTAATGGAATGTACTTATATGATCAAACTGCTGGCACAAAAAGAAAAGGAAGACTGTGATACAAACTGTGCAAGCATACCCCGCTAGTATGTCATGAGTCATAAATATCTCTCTTCTTCTTGGAAAACTGACCATAGGTAAACGGCAAAACTTTATCTCATAACGATTGAATGGCACTGATCCGCTCCATAGGGCAAAATTTCAAACGGGTTGTGTAAGTCACAAACATTGTTTGAACTGAAAAAATATTCTGGATATGGTGTTTCTTCTCCAAGTTGTACTGAATAACTGGTTGGAGAAGTAAAAAATAAATAAAACGAAATTTATCCTTAGTGGATGGCAACATCCAAATGTCCACCACCCAAAATTAACATGTTAAAGATAACATGTCCACCTCTGAATCAAACTGTTATTCAAATACTTAAAATGTTATTTATAATGGGTTTTCTCCGTGCACTGTCTCTCTGAGCAACCACTGAGATTTATTTTTATATCTGTACAAGTCCGTTCTATAGCTCCATATCGAAAGGTTGTAGCCGTAAGGTGCCACGGGGTCTTATGAAGGCCACAGAAGGTATCGGCCTCCGCTCGTGCTTCAGTCCTTAGGCTTCAGGCCTCTGGTGTCAGCCTATGGGTTAGTGCAATTGGAATCTATCCGAACTATATGATCATGACGTATTATTATATACTAGTAAAGGTGCCCTTCTTCGATGGGCGTCACTGGCAACATATGGTAAAAGACAGATAGCATGAATGTATTTTAAACAATATATTATATCATTTTCATCCATTGATTATTATCATTCAGGTTTTCCACTTTGATGACATTACCACGTAGTTTAGTGACTACACAACGTGTACCATTCGTGAGTTCCGGAGGATCCATAGAGCGCATTAAAATTACAGGGTACCCTACTTTAAAGTGATCCAGAAGGCCGGATCAGTTTCATCTACATATTCATATCTTGTAGATTTTAGCTGGTCAGAAAGTCATGGTTTTGTGAAGAAACTACGGCACATGGAAGGTGCAAATTAGTCAGGTATGAACTCAACTGTTTTCTCCCCAAATGGAGCGTGATTCTATGAGCCGAACTCATCTTAGTGGTCCTCTTAAAAATGGGAAACATTTTTATTTCTTTTTTGTGCAATAATTCCTCCCATTTTGCAAATGGAGAACATGAACTGTTTAACTACCATAATCATCAAAACGAACTTTGAGGGGCCTCTTAAGGAAGACAATAATATCATTACTATATATGTCAAAGCTTGTTTCATTTCATGCAGTAACAAAAATCTGATGGTGGAACAAAAAGAGGGGCGTGCCGAAATATGAATATAGATGTACATAGGCAGTGGGCATGTTTTTGCTTCGAACGAGGATGTTTTATTTTTTTGGGAGCGATCGAGGCAGCGGTCTTTTTCCGACTATTTCCTCTTAAACGACTCGACCAAGGACCATAAAGCCCATGTAGTTATCAAGGTCTTTGTCCGAGGAGTTCCAGGAATCTCGCGAGATTGTGAATGGAGATATCCGTCATTATTTACATTTAACGATGTGTATAAAACAGGTCGCCGTTTTACGTCATGGATGCGTTCCTCAAAACTGCGACGTTATACGAAACGACGTTATTTGGATACAATTTTCTCACATACATAGTGTTATAATGGTGGGATGCGTTGCCAGGGAAACATTTTTGGTCACCCTAACTTAACTTTTAACCTTCACTTAAGTACATATTATAGAGAAACCAAATTATGCAAATCAAGACAGAACACACTTGAAACAATATATGTACATTTTACACAATTAGACAATTTAATGGTGTGAGTTGAGAGTGGAGGGACTACAGGGACGGAGAGGCAGGGGCTACTTTGATTTAGTGGAACATCTGAGCGGAGTGCTTTCAGCGCAGACGCTAATTGCCAGAACCCAATCTGTCCTTTAACGAACGATTAATTGAAGATGTTTGTGATCAGGGCAACTCTAATCGCTCAGAGACCGAGTGACTTCATGTGCGTATTTAGATAGTGAATGGGTTGGGAGAACAAATGACACAAAAGCATTTATTTACACAGTTTATTCACAAAGATATGCATTTTTTGGTGTCGCATGAGCAGAAGAGTACTGAACTTAAAAATTTTGAACGACGTTATATCAGACGAGCTCGGCTAAAATTGCTTGTGTCAAAGACATTGTATTGAAATGACACAAATATACTCGACGTAAATTGGTGACTTACTTATGCATCAGGAAGAACATAATTATTGGTCGAAGGTCATTTATTGGTACAATTAGGCTGCTCATGCTCACCAAAGAGTTGCAATTCCAACAGGGTTTTTGCATATCTCGTGAGATTGTGAGTTGGTCAGGTGACCGTCATGGGACATGACATGTAAGAACGATGCTATTGCTTTTTCGATCGTGGTTTCGTGTATTTGGTGGTGGGGGGGGGGTTGAAGGGGTAGGTTGAGGGGTTGTGGCTAGGGAGGGGGGGTGAGGAATTTTGGTGAGGAGGGCATGGAGGGGATCGAAGCCTTCGGGTTGGGAGGTGGAGTTTGACGACTTGGGGTTGCGAGGTGGAGGTCGATGACTTTGGGTCCTCTTCTTCATTGCGTGGCCCGTGAGGCACTGGCGCCCCCTGGTGGCCTAAAGTGTGGCCCCGGCACGTGGCCGATAATACACAAATGTGAAGACACCCCATCATAATCCGCCACAAATGCGATCAAATTGACTCAATGGGTTCAAATGAGTGTTTCAATGCGATGCATAAAAGTAATGCAACTACATCAGTAGATGGTCGTATGCAAACAATTGTGCTTGCAGCCCAGTAACCACAACAACAAAAAAGTGTATGTGGAGGCGTGGACTAATAACAACTATTTTGGAGTCTTGCAGGCAGTCGTGACTCTCACAATGATGTCATCAGCAAAGTTGCCCCCTTCTAAAAAAATAGTGAGGATCCCTGACTTAGGGTTTGGAGGGTGGACTTGAGGACATGAAGTCACATTTTACATTGTGCAGATGTTCCACAGGTCCCTGCGAGTTTGTAATAATGTATTTATGTAAACGTTTCATTCATAATATTTTGACGATTCATATTGTATTTTACTAATTCTATTTGTTGTCGTTTTAAGATCTTGAGAGAAAACTTCTTTTATTCTGCTAACTGGAGCTCCCTGTGTTAGCATACGTCTGACTAGCTGTTTGAATCTATTGATAAGTTCAGTGCTGTATGTTGTTGCCCTCACTGTCCTAATTATTTCACCTGCAACTGTACCATGGAATAGCTGGTTAGGAATGTTGCTGTCTAAGAAAGGCATTCGGACAATGTGGAATGGAAAAGAATCTCGTTTATCACATCATTTGGTGTGAAATTGATTATTATTTATATCGATTTGTAATTCTAAAAAAGAAACTGAAGTGTGAGAAACACACACACACACACACACACACACACACACACACACACACACACACACACACACACACACACACACACACACACACACACACACACACACACCGATTTGGTCCAGGATTACTTATTTTGTGACTTGAACTATCAGTGACTATGAAAGGCTTGGTGGCATTTGTGTGCAAATACCAACACCCTGATGTGTCATGCAATAGAAGGAATGGAAGGATCTCCTCGAGGGAATGGAACCTATCTTATTGCAAAATTCAAGAGACCATCGCAAAATTCAGAAGCCCGTCCATGTTCACTTTTTACTCAAACTAAACTTTAAAAAAACAACAGCTAATGTTTTTTTCAATTTATTAATTAGTGTTCTCCATATTTGATTCTCAAAATCAAGGGTTGTATAAACTGAGACACATGAAATGCAAACAGCCACAAATACAGCCCCAACAATTGCAAAAATTACAAAGAAAACTATAAGGTGAAATATCAACAGATATACACCAACAACTGGGAGAATGATAAAAGATCAGGGAGATACAAAAAAAAGTGTTGGACAGATTGGGTATAGAAAAAGAAGGCTATTTGGAATGCCTTAGAGGATGGAAGCTCAACTGAGATGGAGAATAAGTCATAATGAATGTCAAAGACCAAGCACACATTGCCAATGGCTTGAAGAAAATGGTGGAACTGAGTCAATCGGACAAGTGTAGGTTTTGCAAGGTAGAGGCAGAAAGCACGAGCCACCTCCTGTCGGGATGTAATAAAAAGACACTCAATTTGACTTTTCTGGGACCCGCGTCTGAAGCACTACATCCAACAAATGACACAGGTTGATTTTGGAAGAATGGCAAGTGAAGAGCCAGGGTGGTCTAACTGGGGAGACGTGGACATACCCACAAAATACGCACCACTGATGCAAATGGAAAAAAAAACTGGATGGTACAAACGGCTGGACAAGGTGAGCAACAAACAACACTCAATCCCAAACACCACATCCACATGTGCACAACACCCACCGAGAACCCCAACACTCTCACAACCAACACCTCATCATATCCAACCCAGACACGAAACCAGCCGTATCTGTGCCCTGGAAACACAAAAACAACAACAAGCGCACACATATGCTTACCCACACACGTACAATACCAAATCACATGTAAGTAAAAACAAAAAAAGGGCACAGCACCCTGTCAATGATGTCATTTGATGTTTGCTTTGATTGCGTTTGCAAAATTATATTTTAAAAAGTTTATTTGAAAAAGCACTCCTCAATTTGACCTCGAGCACAAACACGAGCACATGACCGAAAATGAGCAGTTGTATCGAAATAAAAACCGGACACGTGCCGAGACTCGGGGTCTATTGGCTTGAGGAAACCGGCAGTGAAGCTGGTGAAACGTCGCCTGAGACTGGGTCTGCTCTTGCTCATTGCCCATTGCTCAAATTAACAGAGTAGATCGAGTTTTACTTTTGGTAGGAAGCGCCTTCTTCTTCTTCTTTAATAAAATATATATATATATATATATATATATATATATATATATATATATATATATATATTTATATATATTTATATATATATATATATATTTATATATATATATATATATATATATATATATATATATATATTTATATCTTCTTCTTCCTCTTTCGGCTTGCTCCCGCTAGGGGTCGCCACAGCGGACCAACTGTCTCCATTTTGCTCTATCCTCCACATCTTCCATTGACACTCCAACCACCCGCATGTCCGCCCTCACCGCATCCATGAACCTCTTCTTTGGCCTTCCTCTTCTCCTCCTGCCTGGCGGCTCCATCTTCAACATCCTTCTCCCGATATACTCCGTTTCCCTCCTGTGCACATGTCCAAACCATCGCAATCTCGCCTCTCTCACTTTGTCTCCAAACCGTCCTACCTGCGCTGTCCCTCTAATACACTCATTTCTTATCCTATCCATCCTCGTCACTCCCAACGAGAATCGCAGCATCTTTAACTCTGCCACCTCCAGCTCTGCTTCCTGTCTTTTTGTTAGCGCCACCGCCTCCAAACCATACAACATAGCTGGTCTCACTACCGTCTTGTATACTTTCCCCTTCACTCTTGCAGCTACCCTTCTGTCACAAATCACTCCTGCAACTCTTCTCCACCCACTCCATCCTGCCTGCACCGTCTTCTTCACTTCTCTCCCACACTCTCCGTTACTTTGGACAGTTGATCCCAAGTTTTTAAACCAATCCACCTTCCCCACCTCAGCTCCTTGCAACCGCACCATACCACCAACCTCCCTCTCATTTACGCACATGTACTTCGTCTTTCTCCTACTGACTAACATTCCCCTTCTCTCCAGTGCGTACCTCCACCTCTCAAGGCTCGATTCAGCCTGCTCCCTACTCTGCCTACAGATCATGATGTCATCCGCGAACATCATGGTCCATGGAGAACTCCAGTCTGATCTCGTCCGTCAACCTGTCCATCACCATTGCAAACAGGAAAGGGCTCAGAGTCGATCCTTGGTGCAATCCCACTTTAACCTTAAACCGGTCCGTCATTCCTACCGCACACCTCACCGCTGTCACACTGTCCTCATACATATCCTGCACGATCCTCACATACTTCTCCCACCACTCCCGACTTCCTCATACAATGCCACAACTCCTCTCTTGGCACCCTATCATAAGCTTTCTCTAAATCCACAAACACACAATGTAACTCTTTCTGGCCTTCCCTATACTTCTCCATCAACATCCTCAAAGCAAACATCGCATCAGTGGTGCTCTTTCCTGGCATAAACCCATATTGCTGCTCTCGAATCGTCACCTCTCCTCTCAACCGAGCTTCCACTACTCTTTCCCACAACTTCATGGTGTGGCTTAACAACTTTATCCCTCTGTAATTTCCACAGCTCTGCACATCACCCTTATTCTTGAAAATCGGAATCAGTACACTTAATCTCCACTCCTCCGGCATCCTCTCACTTTCCAAGACTTTATTAAACAATCTGGTTAACAACCCCACTGCCATCTCTCCTAAGCACTTCCATGCCTCCACTGGTATTCCATCTGGAGCCAACCGCCTTTCCACTTTTCATCTTCTTCATAGCAGTCCTCACTTCATCCTTACTGATCCACCCCACTTCCAGATTCACTATCTCCACCTCTTCCAACCTTCTCTCTCTCTCATTTTCTTCATTCATCAGCTCCTCAAAGTACTCCATCCACCTTCTCAACACACTCTCCTCGCTCGTCAGCACATTCCCATTTGCGTCCTTTATCACGAACCTGCAGCACATCCTTCCCAGCTCGGTCCCTCTGTCTTGCCAATCGGTACAAATCCTTTTCCCCCTTCTTTTGTATCCAACTTCTCATACAGCTCGTCATATGCCTTTTCCTTGGCCTTAGCCACCTCTCTTTTTGCTTTTCGACGCCACTCCTTGTACTCCTGCCGACTTTCTTCATCTCTCTGACTATCCCACTTCTTTTTAGCCAACCCCTTCTTCCTTATACTTTCCTGTACTTCCTCATTCCACCACCAAGTCTCCTTATCTTCCTTCCTCTGTCCAGATGTCACACCAAGTACCTTCCTAGCTATCTCCCTCACAACTTCTGCTGTCGTTGCCCAATCATCCCACCCATCTTTACCACCATCCAACGCCTGTCTCACCTCCTCCCTAAATTTCACGCAACAGTCTTCCTCCTTCAGCTTCCACCATCTGGTCCTTGGTTCAGCCCTCACTCTCTTCCTCAACCTCACCTCTAAAGTCATCCTACAGACCACCAATCGATGCTGTCGAGCTACACTCTCCCCTGCCACAACCTTACAGTCACTAATCTCTTTCAGGTTGCATCTCCTACTTAAGATGTAATCCACCTGTGTGCACTTTCCTCCACTCTTGTATGTCACCCTGTGTTCCTCCTTCTTCTTGAAATACGTGTTTACCACTGCCATTTCCATTCTTTTT